>NC_134830.1:29349995-29671068 GCF_004210375.1 Tachypleus tridentatus | reverse complement strand
AAAACTATGTGTAATTCTCTTCTTCTTGTTAAAAATTCATCTAGGCCTATTCACTTGCTTTAGTATTTCAGTTGATAAGCCGAACACCTTTTCTCTGCTTCTTTCGTACTAGTATTTCGTGTAATATTCACTTACAACTAAAACATGAGCTACCACATTCTTATACTGCTCTTCCAGTAATGGTCTGGTCTTGTACTTCAGATTTGTCTGTTCGTTTTGCCAAAGTGCACTCAGGATAGTTCAATTACTTTATAACTCGCTTTGACGGAATAAACTATACTTCTTATTTATTTTTTAAACTGTTAGTTTTGCTTTAACATATTAATTGTTGGGCCTATATTAATTAACCGTTAGGTATTTCACTCCTACGGCAGTTAACTGTAAGTTTAACTGTCGTTGACCGAACATTTACTTTGCGTGACTTCACTTCCTTGTTAGCTCTGTCTGTCTGCTGTTCATGCTTATTTCACACTATTTATATATTTAGTAGTTAATTGTCTGCTCGCCTTCTACAAATCTCTATATCGTCGACATCAATAGACTTCATGCGACCTTCGATAGCTTCAACATCAATGATTTATAAACACAATTTCCAATACTCGTCTGCTTTTAACTCTTTTATTACAAAAACAAAAACAAACTTAACAGTCATGAAATATTAACTTACAAACTAATTAATTAATACCACCTAAAATACACACACTTTTATATCTGACAGTGTATTTGTGTCTCGGCTTACAGAGGAGGATTGTTTAGCAAAGCCACTACACAAAGGGAAGGAACCTAAAACCTTATAGGCTTTAGTGAAGATGTAGTAAACTCCGACGACAAAACTCCACTTCGAGAAAAAAAGTGATTACTACAAACCCTTACAAAGAAATTTTTAATTTCTTACAATTCTTAAATCGTAGAATAAAACTATAGAATATTTTTCCCTTGAGTAACACGTTTTCTTTCTCTCTCTCTTTTTTCAATACAACATATTCTATTCATTATCTGGTTCCTGTAAACACACTTTTTTCCTCATTGGTTAGTACACGGTACTTGTACTTGTTTACATGTTGCAGCCATATATGTGATAGAGTACGTTGTCTGTTAGGTTATTTGAGTTAGAAGTGTAAATCTTTGTTGATAACATTTCGAGAACGTTTCCGCCCTGTTAATTATTGCTGAAACGTTTCGAACAACGATCAGACAAGAGAGACGTGAAACCCACAAAGAAACTGTTGCACATACTATGTTATTTATGTTAAAGGTAACATTACATTCTCATGTTTGGCTATGCGCCAAAAAAGTTATAAAATATTTTTCATATTATGAAGTTTTTGTTTTAGATTTATTTATTTGAAACGGCACAAGTTTTTTCTTCTGATATATCACATCACATCGTGCACTTTTCTAATCATTCATTGTCCACAGTCCACATTGGAAACACAGTTAATTTTGTTTCTTTTATCTGTCCCTAATTTTGGATTGATAACCTAGAAAGAAGACAACTATTCAGTAACTCCCACCGCCAATCATCGGAATATTTTAATTTAATAGTGAGGTTTTATCATCATTGTCATAGCGTACCCACGGTCCCAAAGTAAGGGGCATGGCTTTGAAATAACAAGACTCGAATTGAGGATTTTCAAATTCATAGTTCGAACACACTAATCTTAGGCAATACTCAGCCTAAACACCATAAGAGCTAATATTTTCTGAGATAAGTGGATATCGAACTAGCTGTCATATTACAGGTTTTGTAATAGCTTTTCAATGGCACAGTTAGATATAATTATTTGACTTTTACTGAAGAACTTGACCATTTGCAGCACACTCTAAGGGTGGTTTGAACTTACGACTCATCCAATCGTGTTTTGTCAAGGTCTGCCGGACAAATCTCTTCTTAGTATCAGATGATATTTGTTCTTTTCATTATCATCACTGAAAGATGTCTTTCAGTGATAACATATTGATAACAATATGCTAGTTAGAAAATCGTCTATTTTACGCTTCTTTGTAAGTTTGGCAATGCTTTTGCTCATTGCCCGGCACAGATAACTGTAATATGGATACTGATATACACATATGTGATAAGTCTATTTTTGCATATGTAGAGAAATAAAATGCTCCATAAATGTACTTTATCAGAGCTGTCATTATATGAATAATATTTGTTTATATTATATTATGATTTGTTTGTGATGACGAGAAAACCCACTTGTAGAGAAAAATATATATGTAAAAACGGCTGGTATGGGTTGAGAAAATGGTTTATGTAGAGGAACGAACAACGTTTCGACCTTCTTCGGTCATCGTCAATGTACAAACATTATCCCAAATTTACAGAAAAAAACTACTTAAAGTCATGTTGAACACGAAATACAAAGAACTACATGACTTATAGAAACAAAAAATGAACCTAGACCATCAACTGCCATGTTGTATTAAACCAGAGATTAACGGACTTATACAACGAAACATAAACCAAATCAACACTAGGAATGACAGGAACAAAAAGATCTGTCACAACAAAAAACTAGAGAAACTAAGATGCAAACAACAGAAAAGACATCACGACAAACCGTTGACTAATCTCATAATTAACAGATCCGACCGACAATTAAACACAGACAAGATACATCTACTTAACAAAGGACTCAACTTTGCAATAATACGTACATTGGTACATTCCAACCTTAGAAATTAAAACATGTTTAGAAGACCTAGCCAGGAGACTTGTGATACTTTCCACAGAAAAGGAAAATAGGAAAACAACCAACAGAAAGAAGACAACTTAGACAATTTTATTGACATCCAACAGCCAAACTTCCCAGGAAAAAATAAAAATTAATATTTTCCAGAAACACCTAAAAACAACATCTTAAACAATTTTTTCAAATATTTTTTTCATAAAACCATCAACATAATTTCACAAACAGAATACTAAAAAACAATCTTACAAAAAGAGACACTAATTCCATTAAAAACCTAAAACAAGACAAAAACATAAAAATTCTAAAAGCAGATAAAGGAAACGCTATAGTCATAATGAACACGAATGAATACATCCAAAAAATGAATAACATCCTATCAGACACGAACAAATTTAAACCAATACACACAAATCCAACAAAGACACACGAGACGCAACTGAACAAATTACTACTACAGATGAAAAAAGCCAACACAATTTCACAAACACTTTATTCCTACCTACGTAAGACCGACTCACGCACACCACAAATATACGGCATCCCCAAACCTCATAAACCAGATTGTACATTATGACCAATAATGTCCATATATGAATCGTAATTACAATCTTGGTAAATACATGGCATGGACATTCTCTAAATATGTAACATCAGCCAGCTCATTCATCAAATACTCTTTTAATTTCAAATCTAATCTTAATCAACCTAATCATAAAGCCTTAATGGCCAATTTCGATGTTATATCCCTCTTTACAGAAGTTCCAACCGCTGAAGCCTGCAAGGTAGCCTTAGAACTCTATATCCGAGACCCTAACCCATTAATAGACATTCCTAACAACCAATTAGCAACCCTCATAAAATTCACCACGATGAATACAAACTTCATGTTCAACAACCAAAACTATATACAAACAAATGGCCTAAGCATGGGCAACCCAGTATCACCAGTTCCAGCCAATATTTTTATGACACAAGTTGAAACACAAGCAATTAACCCAGCATTACATCCACTACCATACTGGTACAGATATGTAGATGACACGGTTGCGGGATTCAAATCTACAGAACACACACTTAATTTTTTTCAATCACATTAACTCTATACATCCCAACATTAACTTCACATGTGAACAGGAAGAAAGCAATCAAATATCATTTCTTAACCTCAAAATTACAAGAACTGACACACAATTCAAAACAGAAATTCACAGAAATATCACCCATACTGGACTATACATTCCTTGGGACTCAGCACATGAAACAAAACAAAAACTCAATATACTAAGAAACCAAATAAACACAGCCATAAAACTATACTCATCAGATAAAATTAACGAAGAATTAGACAAAATAAAACAATACTTCATCAACATCAATAAGTTTCCTCCACAAACCGTAGAAAACATTATATGCACACACCTAGACAGAAAGCAAAATCAACCAACTAAAGTAAATATATCTCACGAATCAAAAAATCACGAAACCATATACTGCTGCATACCATATATTCCCGACATCAGCAGAAAAATAACCAATATTTGGCAAAAACTAGTAACAAAATATGGCATTCCAGTTAATACCAAATTTATTCAAAAAACCAGGCACAAAACTGAGGTCTATACTATGTAAAAACTACACTGACAAACACCACACCAACATTATTTATAAAATACAATGTGATAACTGCCACGACTTCTATATTGGAGAAACAAGTAGAAAAAATGGAAACCAGATTCAAAGAACATAAAAAATCACCTTCACACGTTTTCGAACACTGCAAATCAAATAAACACAACATAACCATAAAAACACCCAGATACTAAATAAAGAAACAAACATAAGCAAACGCAAAATTAAAGAAGCCTTACTTATACAACAACTTAAACCCAAAATAAACCAATATAAAGAAACACCGTTACACATATATTAATAAATATAATCAAACATCTAAGCACGCCCTCTACATTCCTACATTCAATTACACAACCTCCTACAAACTATCGGTCAGTTGCCTCTTTCTTTCTTTGTGAACCTAACGATTACCGAAGAAGGTCGAAACATTGTTTG
Source organism: Tachypleus tridentatus (assembly GCF_004210375.1). Taxonomy (NCBI): domain Eukaryota; kingdom Metazoa; phylum Arthropoda; class Merostomata; order Xiphosura; family Limulidae; genus Tachypleus; species Tachypleus tridentatus. Next base: position 29,666,299 of record NC_134830.1, on the reverse strand, counting down.
CTCCTCTGCATAAAAAAATTCTCAACCCATTCCAGCCATTTTTACATATATATGGTTTGTTTGGTTTGAATTTCGCCAAAGCTACACGAGGACTATCTGCACTAGCCGTCCCTAATTTAGCAGTGTAAGACAAGAGGAAACGCAGCTATTCATCACCACCCACCGTCAACTCTTGGGTTAGTCTTTTACCAACGAATAGTTGGATTGACCGTCATATTATAACGCCCCCACGCCTGAAACGGCATGTTTAGTGCGACGGGGATACGAACCCGCGACCCTCAGATAAAGAGTCGAACGCTTCAACTCACCTGGCCATGCTGGGCTATATTAACACTATAAAATTTGAAAACCAAAATAGGGATATACAGTATAAAGGGGACTACTGTGTAGTTAGTTGAGATATACTGATATATAATATATGGGGGACTACTGTGTAGCCAGTTCAGATATACTGTTTAATCATTGTTTTGGACAAACATAAGAAGGTAAATTAGTCATTGGTGCGGCATTACCTACAGCAAGAGACGTATGTGGGAAAGTGGATTTTAAAGTCCAGACAAATAGTACGATCTTTGAGGATTGAGGATTTGTAGAGGACCATGAAATAAAGATGAGGCTAAAATCCAGGAGGAGTAACTATAGGCTAGACACAATCGAATGAAAATCTTGTACTTATGAATTAAAAAGCGACAGATGTGATCTCCACATTTCTCCAGATATGTCTTTCAAAAAACTATAATGCTGGTTTAAGAAGCTTACTAGCCAATAATAGACGACTGTGACATGTAGCTACTCAATGCTTTGTACACTATACAATATGTGTCTTTAGGGAGCAAACTCCTATATCATGTACGAATTGAAAGCGGAAACAAATATGAATACAATAATATTAAATTTTATTACACACAGTCGAAGAATAATTACTTTAAAAACACCATGGTTTATTTAAAGAGATCTTTTAGATGTATATGTTTTACTTGAAAAATTAGTTACCATATCAAGTAATCTTTGCCCATAGTTGAGCATACAGAAACCAACAAATAAAATACATAAAAAATGGGAATTAAAAATGCATGCAGGGATTGTAAAAATAGGTAAGGATGCAAGGTTGGAGACACTGTAGACACGATCGTAAAAATAAGTAAGGATGCAAGGTTGGAGACACTGTAGACATGATCGTAAAAATAGGCTAGAATGCAAGGTTGGAGACACTGTTGACATGATCGTAAAAATAGGTAAGGATGCAAGGTTGGAGACACTGTAGACATGATCGTAAAAATAGGTAAGGATGCAAGGTTGGAGACACTGTAGACATGATCGTAAAAAATAAGTAAGGATGCAAGGTTGGAGACACTGTAGACATGATCGTAATAATAGGTAAGGATGCAAGGTTGGAGACACTGTAGACATGATCGTAAAAATAGGTAAGGATGCAAGGTTGGAGACACTGTAGACATGATCGTAAAAATAAGTAAGGATGCAAGGTTGGAGACACTGTAGACATGATCGTAATAATAGGTAAGGATGCAAGGTTGGAGACACTGTTGACATGATCGTAAAAATAGGTAAGGATGCAAGGTTGGAGACACTGTAGACATGATCGTAAAAATAGGTAAGGATGCAAGGTTGGAGACACTGTAGACATGATCGTAAAAATAGGCTAGAATGCAAGGTTGGAGACACTGTAGACATGATCGTAATAATAGATAAGGATGCAAGGTTGGAGACACTGTTGACATGATCGTAAAAATAGGTAAGGATGCAAGGTTGGAGACACTGTAGACATGATCGTAAAAATAGGTAAGGATGCAAGGTTGGAGACACTATAGACATGATCGTAAAAATAGGTAAAGATGCAAGATTGGAGGCACTGTAGACATGATCGTAAAAATGGGTAAAGATGCAAGGTTGGAGGCACTGTAGACATGATCGTAAAAATAGGTAAACGATAAATCCTTATTTTGACTTCACTAAATGTAAATATGAGGTAGCAGTATAGGCGTGTGTTGTTTAAATGAGTAATACCTACAGTTTTTCCAGTTTTGTTTGCTTAATTTTTTACGATACCTATTGACAGGTTTTAAAATTTCCAATTTTTTATTTATCTTGTTTGTGTATATAAATTATGGAAATATATATATCGTCAATGCTACTGATCTATTTTTTAAAGTTCTTTAACAGACGAGTTGCTTGAATTTTTTTGTTTTTGTTTTTGAATTTTGCGCAAATCTACTCGAGGTCTATCTGCGCTAGCCGTCCCTAATTTAGCAGTGTAAGACTAGAGGGAAGGCAGATAGTCATCATCACCCACCGCCAACTCTTGGGCTACTCTTTTACCAACGAATAGTGGGATTGACCGTCACATAATAACGTCCCCATCGGCTGAAAGGGCGAGCATGTTTGGTGCAACCGGGATTCGAACCCGCGATCCTCGGATTACGAGTCGAGCGCCTAAACACGCTTGGCCATACCGGGCCCGAGTTGCTTGAAATGACGAGCTTGTTTCTTTCATCAGAAAAACGTTACGTTTCGGCAAGAAAGAAACGTGAATTATTGTTTATCCTTTAGTTCATTATCAGGGCCGTAGAAAGCGGAAAGGCCAGTAAGACCATGTCCTGAACACATTTTTATGTATAGGTGTGACTTAAGTATTAAAACTTCTGTTAACTCATTACCTTGCGTAGTATTTGTAGTTAAAATGGATAAAGATTTCACCTCATATTATTAAACATTAAAACATTTTATGGGGAACATGTCCCCAGGCTCTCCTAGAGATGGAAAAGTTTACCATTTAGTTCATTAAGTGAAAATAAGACCAGTTTTAAATTCCCGAAAGTAGCCTAACTTACTGATAAATGTGAAAATATTTTTTCTAATCTTTCTATTGATTGTCAAAGAATAAAGACCTAAAACTGTAAGTACTAGAAGCAATAATTCTATATACAAATATGGTTAGGTCTAATTAATAACCACGTCTGTTGTTATAAGTATTAAAATGTTGTTATTGACAAAGAACAGTATAAAATAGTGAATGTGTTAAACATTGTGGTTAAATTTAAGTATATTAAAAATTTCAGAAAACGTGAAAGCAAGAACAAACTGAGATGAATTTATAAAAATTTTCGTAAGGTTAACTTTCTCACCTATTCTATTGGTTAAGATGTGGAGTAAAAGTAACGTAAATTTAAGTAAATAACGACAACAAGTAAATAATTTAGCAAGTAATAAGTACTGCAATTACTTGGCAACCGCAAGTCAAAGAGTCCAAAGCTTACCCTTTACATGTTAATTGAGACCACACACAATTGTTGTTTTTAAAGTATTTTATCAGCCTCTAGCTTACCTTGTGACGATTGAAATCAATGTTTGTTCTGAGCAAACGATGGTGCATGGCTTGTGTAGGCCTAAAATTGTTGACTAGGGGCGCTTTAGGGTTGTCTTGTTCTCCTTGCATTGGCTGTTTAAGTGCGTAGAGCTGTTTGTTAAAAAGTATGTGTGTTAAGAACGAAAAATCATGTTTTAAAAATAATATACAAAAAGAACAACAAAAATGTACCCACAAAATTATAAGATGTTGGTTATCTGATTATCAGTAATAGTTGTGTTTCAATTTCCACTTTATTATTATAAAGTATTTTAAAATAAATTTATAGTTTCTCAAAATATCGTTCTAAGAGGGGATGTGTTTCGGTTTCACGCTAATATCATTTTCTTAACAAGTTACACGTCCAAAGTATGTAAAGACACTGTCTAATCTCGAAATTCTCTGCAAATCACAATGTTTAGAGAGTCACAATGTTGAATAAAGAAGTGGTTTTGGATTCTTTTGAACTCTCTGCGGCTGGCTTTATTTAAGTCGCTTTCTATTAGAATATTAGACAAACATATCACTACTAGCTTAAGAATACAAGAAATTTATTTTTATTTTTCCTTGAACGAGGCAGTTGGAGAAAAATGTCACGTTTTTAAGTGTTCGGAGCGTCATACAACCAAAGGGTGTACAATAGCTATACCCTCTCAAGGGACTGTTCAAGAAGTTATATACATGCGTTTCTTTTCCCCGGGGCAAATGCTGAAAGAAACTCTATGAAATGTAAAAGTTTTGAAATTCGAAATAAAAACACAGACTTTCTGGGAAGTTGACTATATGTGTTCTTATTGAGGACACGCGGACCAATGAGAAAATCCGAGAAAAACATAATTTCATACATGTTTACGGTACCATCGTATTGTTTGTTTGATTTACTTGTAAATTCTATTTGAATAGATTCCTAGGTGACTGTTTATCCAAAAGAAAAACACAGAGCACAGCTGGGTCGTATAAATTGCTATCCGGGAATGGACTGCACGCATTTATCAAATGAAACGGATCATAATCTACTTAGTGTATGCTTTCTTTGTCAACTATAAAGGCTCACTGTATATTGGAAACAGAAGAAATAATGTATATATATATGTATAAATTGGTAGTCCATATTATGTAAGCATTTCTTTATTCTAGTGAGCATACTCTGTGGTATGTGAATAAAATTTTGCTTCGGTCTTGAGATTCTATAAGTGTTTCCGTGGTTACTCTACGCATCAGTGCTAACCAGTTAACATTTGGGAGGTATTGATAATATTATTATTTTTAACTGCAACATAACTGACAGTTATTAAGTGAATGATACCCAACATATTTATTGTTTTAACTGGTTGCTCTCTTTTCAGTATTATCATTTTCGATACCTTCATAATTTGACTTTGACGTACATCAAAATTGCATACTTACTATCTTCATAATTTGACTCTGACGTACATCAAAATTTCATACTTACTATCTTCATAGTTTGACTCTAACATACATCAAAATTTCATACTTACTATCTTGATAATTTGACTCTGACGTACATCAAAATTTCATACTTACTATCTTCATAATTTGACTCCAACATACATCAAAATTTCATACTTACTATCTTGATAATTTGACTCTGACGTACATCAAAATTTCATACTTACTATCTTCATAATTTGACTCTGACGTACATCAAAATTTCATACTTACTATCTTGATAATTTGACTCTGACGTACATCAAAATTTCATACTTACTATCTTCATAATTTGACTCTGACGTACATCAAAATTTCATACTTACTATCTTCATAATTTGACTCTGACGTACATCAAAATTTCATACTTACTATCTTCATAATTTGACTCTGACGTACATCAAAATTTCATACTTACTATCTTCATAATTTGACTCTGACGTACATCAAAATTTCATACTTACTATCTTGATAATTTGACTCTGACGTACATCAAAATTTCATACTTACTATGAGTGGTTTGAGACATGTTTAACTCATTTAATTAATTCTATTCCAATGTTTCGCTTAAAATTCATAATGATAAAGTAGAGAAATAAAACGTCATGAACAAATTACGTGTGTTAAATATAGGGAAAGAAACACACGAAGAGTCAACGGAAACAACTGATTCGAAAAACAATATTTCATCAGCACCTTCATTTATCATGTTTTGTTTCAAAACATGAAGCAGAGTTTTTGATTTGTGGGTGCATAGTACATGAGTAATTAACTGAAATAAACGTTCCTCCGTGATCATCAGCTGCTACGAGAGCATTTTGCATAGTTAATCGTTGAAGGAAATCCAACATTTGTGCGTTTAGAAAACATAATGTGTACTTACATTCTCCTGGTTACATAACGACGTTCATAAAATGTAATAAAACGTTAAGGTTTGGTTTGTTTTGAATTTCGCGCAAAGCTACTCGAAGGTTATTTGTGCTGACCGGCCCTAATTTAGCAGTGTAAGACTAGAGGGAAGGCAGCTAGTCATCACCCCCCGTCAACTCTTGGGCTACTCTTTTATCAACGAATAGTGGGATTGATCGTTACATTACAACGTCCCCACGGCTGAAAGGGCGAAAATGATTAATGTAACGGGGCTTCGAACCTGCAATCCTCAGATTACGAGTCGAGTGCCTTAAACATCTGGCCATGCCGGGCCTAAAACGTTAAGGATGTTAATTTAGAATGTTAAGGCGTTTATTGTAATATATTTAGGGTTTATATCGCGCTTTAAAGCCTAATATCTTTTTTTAAAAAAAAACACAAACAATATTACTATGTAAATATTGTTGCGTACAAAATGTTTAACAGTTCTTATAAATATTTTATACTTTAAAGATGAAATTTAGAAATATCGGCAGAGGTATTTACAATATAGTATTTATTTGTTTGTTTGTTGCTAAGCTCAGAGCTACACAATGGATTATCTGTGCTGTGCCAACCACAGGTTTTGAAAAGAGGCTTTTAGTATTATCAGCCTTCTGACTTACCACTGAGCTCTTAGGGGTCTACAACATAGTGAGAAAGGGCTAAGTGATCAGTTTGAACTACTGTCGTGGGCTGCCACAAATAAATTATATTGATTACACTGTTGTAAACAGATCAAAACTTACTTTGTAAAACTTTCTTTGTGGAAAAGTTGCTGTTTAAAACAAAACAAAACTAGGAATAATGAATTTAGTTATAGGACTATATAGACGTACCTGTTGTTTTGTTATATAAATTGGTTTGTTCATCACAAGCCATGTAACAGTCTCGTGACATCCAGGCATTGTTAATGAACCCTCATACGTAGTGTAAAAATTGGTATCAGGAAGAAGTTCTCGGACTGAGAAAGAATTCAGAACAGCCTGTTGTCCTGGAAATAAATAATATTTAAAAGGAAGGTTTAGAATGATATCGACGAGCTACTAAAATCCTGATACCAAGGAAAAATGTGCCATATTCGAATGCAAATGCAAACGCACAACTATTTGTGATATCTTTAAATAAAAAAAATAAATTATTCTTTCACAAGATTGCATAGATATATATATAGATATCAGCAGATGAGTTTTAAAATTTCATGATTATTTTATGGACTACAACAGAAAAATATCTGTCAACTCTGCCAAATTAGGCGGGATCCTATTGAACTACACCCGATACACAAAACAGGTTACAAGGAAAGGAAATACGTAGAATTTTATAAAAAATATGCATTAGCCAATCACAGTGGTTTTTACTTAAGTGCTTAGGATAAAATGTTTGGGTTTAATATTTGAGTACACTACTTTCCCACTTTTCTCTGAATATGAATGAAAAATATTTAAATGAATAGTATTTTACTGAATTAGCTGAACTAAGTTAAATTTGAGAATAAGTAAAAATGAGGTATTTTCTACACTCGTAAATGTTGAGATTACATTTTTCCTCTCTATTGAAAATTTCATATATTGACAAGTTGAACGTAGGATGGTATTTACTAATATACCTGGTTACGTATTGGGTTTAGATGCATAGTTTTATTTCTCGAGATACTATCAGGGGTGTATTGGATATATTTGGTTTACCGTTAGAAAGGCATTTACTCATACTATTTTCTGACAGAAAAGTACTCTGTGCTTGATGAGTTTTTCTGTAAAGTTATTCGAGTTTTTAATAAAAATTTCCAGGTCCATGTGTCTTAAATCTCCAGGCATCATTTGAAGGTTTAACCATAAAGCTTTATATTGTAAGTGAAAATAAATTAATTTTCAGTGGAGCCAAAGCTCCTAACAAGGTTATCTTTGAAGAAACAAATGAAATCCAGCCGTAATACCCAGAAATTTTAACAGCTCAGAAAATAATTATAAGTGCTGATAAAACTTGATATATTTAAATACCACGCCAACTGTAGTGTAGACAAGAACCCAGTTAATTGTAGCTTTATTACTAAGTCATAAAACCTACTTTTACTAATTTAATTACTTATTTGTTTCGGATATTCAGACAAAGCTACACAATATCTATCTGCTTAAGCTGTCCCTAATTTTAAATTGATAAATTAGAGGAAAGACAGCTAGTCAGCAGTATTCACTGTTGATACTTACAACACTCAATCGAAACGGGAAATTTAACATTTACTCTTATAATAAACTCACATCCCGTGGGCAAATTTGTAGTAAGAGAACAAGAATAGTGGATCCACGAATCCACATTCCAGCATTTTGGAGAATTCAAATACTAACGTTTAATGTGTGTGTTTTCTTATAGCAAAGCCACATCGGACTGTCTGTTGAGTCCACCGAGGGGAGTTGAACCCCCTGGTTTTAGCGTTGTAAATCCATAGACTTACCGCTGAACCAGCGAGGGACCCAACGTTTAGCTAATGAAGCTTAATATAACGATGAACTATTTTAAACGACATTAAGAACAAATCGACTTTTGGACATAGAAGCTCCAAACTCCAACAGGATCAATTTACAATTAATCAGCGACAACGAACGGCCTATTGATGATATCACAACAACAATAAGAAGAAAGTTACTTTAGGGTTAGAAAACTTGTCTTATTTGTATCATAGCTGAGTTAAAACATATCGTTCCTCATACTGTCTTTACTTATTGCTTAAGATGGATCCCAATATCCAAATGATTTTCGTTTTCCTTATCGTTACCAAGACTCTCAATTACCAGCAGTAACAGAATACTTAGTAGATATCTAGCTTTGCCATTCTTTACGCAAACAAATATTTTTCTTTCTTTCTCTTCCCAGTATGTCTGGCTGGTTTTGTGCATTCGAGTCGCAATCTGAGGGTCGAGGGTTCGAATCATCGTCACACCAAACATGCTCGCTTTATCAGCCGCAAGGGTGTTATTATGTTAAGATCAATCCCACTATTTGTTAGTAAAGAGTAACCCCAGAGCTGACGGTGGGTGATGATGACTAGCTACCTCTCCTCTAGTCTTACAGTATTAAATTAGGGACGGCTAGCGCAGATATTCCTTGTGTAGCTTTGCGTGAAATTCAAAACAAACAAACACATTTTTTCTGATTTACTTATTGTTTTCACAATTGTTTTGACGAATATTCAGAACATGATCTAAATTCTAACGAATATTTTGAAAAAGAAAATCGCGACCTTTGTTATGGTATTGTCGTTTGTAACACCTCACAGTGCTTTGCAGTGAAATCCATATGGTATTGTCGTTTGTAACACCTCACGGTGCTTTGTAGTGAAATCCATATGGTATTGTCGTTTGTAACACCTCACAGTGCTTTGCAGTGAAATCCATATGGTATTGTCGTTTGTAACACCTCACAGTGCTTTGTAGTGAAATCCATATGGTATTGTCGTTTGTAACACCTCACAGTGCTTCGTCGTTTGCATGTGAACTTAATTAAATATATAATTATAGAAACCGGTAAAAACATGAGAATAGAATCGTTACAGACAAATGTAGCACAAGGAATTTCATTATACTTTTAGATATCGCAGTGACATAAAACAACAAATACTGACATTTCTTAAATAACTGAGAGTCTTGTATTTGTTGAATTTCACTAAACGTTACTCAAATGATAACTGTGTTAGGTGCCCCTGATTTAGAAATGATACACCTGAAATAAGGCAGTTAGTCGACACCATCCACCGACAACTCATAGGTTACTCTTTACCAACATAAAGCACCATTGACTGTAAAATTGCAATGCTTCCACAGCTGAAAGGACGAGCATATTCGGTGATGTGATTCGAACCCGTGACTTTCAGATTGTAAGAAGAGCTCCCTAAACGCCTGGCCAAGTAACAGCCAGTATCTACCAAGATATATTTGTAATAAACTCAATTACAGAAGTTAATGATGCTGTTGGTTATACTTATATCCCAACATCGCACATAGCAGTGGATTTGTACTGCCAAACCAGGCTATAAAAAAAGTGGATTTTCCAAATTTAGATCATTCGTTTCCGGCTAGTATTGTGGATTTCAATCTTTAGAGGAGTTGTTATTTTATATGTCTTAAGATACACCAATAATCGTATATCACAAACAGAGCAATCGTTCCTAGACAGTATTATACTTTGAACAAAGTCTGATATTTAATGGGTTAAAATCGTTGAAAACTTCGTAAATTTTCTATACTGGTTTTATAAAGATGAGTCACTGATAATTAAGCTTATTATATTGAATTTTTAGCAGTATATGTAACACTAAATTTCGGAAGAATTGGTTGGCTGGAGTTATACTTCCCGATTTTTTGTTATTGTTTTTGAATTTCGCGCAAAGCTACTCAAGGGCTATCTGCGCTAGCCGTCCCTAATTTAGCAGTGTAAGACTAGAAGGATGGCAGCTAGTCATCACCACTCACCGCCAACTCTTGGGCTACTCTTTTACCAACTAATAGTGGGATTGACCGTCACATTATAACGCCCCCACGGCTGAAAGGGCGAGCATGTTTGGCGCGACGTGGATGCGAATCCGCGACCCTTAGATTACGAGTCAAACGCCTTAACCCACCTGGCCATGCCGGGCCCTATACTTCCCGAAGTATATGTCGAATTGAGAATATATATTTGGTTAAGAATTTCGTTATATGTTGCATGTAACATCATAAAGTATTATAAAGTCATATACAAAACAACTAAATGTGTACGCCTATGCTATTGAATCGACCAATCAGGGGAGAGACTTTCAAGATTTAATAAAATTCACATTTCTTGCTTGGGACAAAAAATGTCTCAACTGGGAATGGTGTTACATTCCAATCATTAGTTCTAACGGTATTGAACGAGTTGTGTTAGATTGTTATACCTAAAAATGTATATTTTAATATAGTACTAGATAAACATGTATAAGTATGATTACGCTACACCACGTTTAAAAAAATGCATGAGTTTTTATTTCCATTTCTATGGAATAAAAGTTGATTTGGAAATAGAAGCAGCTTCTTCGCACTGTGCACTTATAAAGACGTTCTAATGCAAGAGTTGAGGATTTCATCTTAACTACTATACGTTTGGAAACATTTTAAATTAAAATCGTTACAGTTATTGGAGAAGAAGTCGCTCGAGTGGAAAGAATTAGGAAGAATATTTAGAATTAAATCTGCTTCCAGTATTGAGTTCTTGGCTCACTCCTGATAGAATAAAAAAAATGGATAATCAGATAAAGTCGAGGGTATCTCATATTTGTACGAACTTCATTCCTTTTTATTTTGGAATGAGAACTAAAGCGTAAAAAAATTACAAGACCCCAGACATTTTCCTATAACCAGTAATTCATAGCATACAGACTGACAAGTCTTTTTGAAATATTGAAGTGACGTTGTTGAAACATTAGATTTACTCATATTTAGCTGGGATTGTTACAAGGCTTTACAAATATAATTCTTAACCCCCAAGATATATTTATTGAAAAGGAAACGAAGAATTATTTATAAAACTTATTTAAAAACGTATTAAATACCATAAAAGTCTAAGTTTACTTGTAATTTATTGATTGAAAAATTTGTATTTCAATAAGTTTCTTGAGTGAATTTCGTAATAAATTTTAAATCAGCTAAAGAAGAAAATATTTACATTCAAGAACTTCGACTTATAAAAATCCATATTAAACGTACCAATAAAACTGCACAACTAACTGTGATGTAGTTTTATACCACAGTAATAAATTTGTACAGAGCACATATTCTATGTCTGGTACAAACAACTGGGTGCTAGTTCGTAAAAGGCTGCAAAATTCACTAAAATTGCTCGGTTGAGGAAGGTACGCAAAAATACCCTGGCAGGAATATCGACTTTTTAAACTACGTTACGAATGCCTTTAATTTCGTCTAAATAATAATAATATTTTTTGTTATATTTCAAGCAACCCATTTTTATGTGCGTGTACATACGTTTGTGATGAAATTTCACGTTTTATCCGAAAAATGTAACGCTGATATTATTAAATCCAATGTATTTATATAGTCAATAGTCTGTAATGAATGTTATATTTGATATTTAGAAGCATTAGTTAACAAGGTTAACTTCAAAATAAATTAGAATCTGTTTTATTATCACGTACTTAACAGTTTACTCTCTGCTTTTTGTCGTTATTATAAATAATTGACTAACAACAGATCCAGTAAATGCTCGACCTTCCATTAAAGACAATCATAACGCGGTCTTATTGGAGGGATTTTGAGATACTTATCTTGTCCAAACAAAAAAACATTGGTGAATCATAGATTTATTTGAGAGGTTTTGTAACATAATCATCCAATTCATAAATATTAAAAACACACTAGTCTTCGAATGTATATCACCTCATTCGATTCGAAATGAGTTGTTCTATCGCGGTATCAGTCTGAAGTCTAGGAACCTTATGAAAGTAAACAGTAAAATAACTGAACGGCAAATAAACGTTTTAAGAGATGTTTCACATAGATTTAATAGTTCAAAAATCTATTAAAGTTTTCATTTATTTAAACCATTAAACTAAAGCAGACGTTATTCCATAAAACACCACTTACAACACAGAAGTAACTGATTAAGTTTACAGTACCAATTGTCTGTATAAGTAAGGCTTAATACCAAAAGAAACACAAGGGGTTGCATAGTACCACAACGTTTGTTGCTTGCTCTATTATTTCAGTTTTTTAAATACCTCATTTCGAAACATTTTTAAACGCATGGATTACTTTCATCATCAAACACAAACATTTTATTGGGAAAACAACAATACATCACGTGAATTGCTCTATCAAACAGTAAGCATTTAATGAGTGAAAAGATATTAAAAGACGTCCAATTAGTCATGCACTTAAAATCAGATGTCATTCAACGATGGTCAACATCATACATATATTAGGTTGAGGAATAATTCGTGAGCGTTTTTAAATAATTTCATTCAAGCATTACATGCAAGACTATACAATACTTCAATGCATGAACACATTACACCCAAAACATTTATTATGATACTTTATTTCATGTAATACCTAGGTATATAGTATGCATTGTTTTAAACGAAATTGCAAGAAATTAAATGCGAAAAGCAGATGGTATCGAAAATGCTCGATTTTGTCCACTTGACATTCCATTTAATGAGCTGAAAATGAAAGCAAAAATTAAAGACATATGAAAATCAAACACATCATCTATTAAGGCAAACAATTATCTACCAAATGACATGAAATATTTTGCGAAAGCGTTTCATTTATGAATATATTTTTTAACTTGCAAAAACGCTCACGAATTATTCCTCAACCCAATAGTTTATTGGGTCTTAAGTCTACTGATCTTTGTAAGATTATTTGCCACGTTGAGAGAGTTGTAGATTTTTAAATAATTGGTCCACGCTATTTATTATACATTGTTAACAAACTATAAACATTTGATTTTAGCTTCATGCAAGATTTTGAATTCGTTTCTACTCTAATAATAATACACAGCTTAAAAATAAAGTTAAGCTATTAAGTATTTTATCATCCTATACTCCAGCTAAAGTTTTAATATATATTCAAAAAGTTTAGAAAAGGCAATTTGTATTTCTTTTTCACCGCTTAAATACAATTCTTACGAAGGAATCTAACTAAGGTTTTGTGACATAATCAAGATTGTGAAAAAAATGACTTTTAGTCATTCTTTTGTTTGTTTTGTGGTTTTCTTTTAATTTCGCGCAAAGCTACACGAGGGCTATCTGCGCTATCCGTCTTTAATTTAGCTGTGTGAGACTAGAGGGAAGGAAGCTAGTCATCACCACTCGTAGCCAACTCTTGGGTTACTCTTTTACCAATTAACAGTAGAATTGACCGTCACATTATAACGCCCCACTGCTTAAAGGGTGGGCATGTTTAGTGTGACGAGGATCCGAACCCACGACCCTCAGATTACGAGACGAGTGCCCTTACGCCTGATCATGGTTTGTTTGGAATCAAGCACAAAGCTACACAATGGGCTACCTGCACTCTGCCCATCACGGGTATCAAAACCCAGTTTATTTTGGTGTGAATCCGCAGACATACCGCTGTTTCACTGGAGGACTCTGGTCATGTCGGATCGTTTAGTCATTCTAGATTTGCAGATGTGACTCATTTAAAGTGGTAAGTTATTTGAAAAAAATAAAACTCATCAACGATGTGTAAGGTTAACTTACTTTAATGCTGTAGCAACAACAGAAATTGGAGACCGAATTATAGAGTGTTTGATATTACGTAGTTTCTAATGCATAGTATCACGACATGTAAGTTTAGGCTTGAGGTTGATGTTTTCCATATTTCATTTCTTTTCACTATTTGATTAAAACTAGTGTAAGGAGTTAACTAATCATCGAAACGTTTTAGAAGGCTTAGTCCTAATATTTAAAGAATGAGAGATGTTGAATGTTTCTCTTGTCGTTGCATTGTATGGTTAAATTTGTATATATTGTGTTGTTTCCTGGGAGTATGAGTTACATTTTATATGAGACAATATTCTGTATTTTATTCGGTTATTCATAAATGTTGTACATTGAAGAATAAGGAATTTATGAATACGTCATCTCATGCTTCACAAAACGCTTGTATTGAGTTTTTATACAAATATTTAATAAGTGCGTGTGTTGTTTCCTACAGTGAAGCCTCCCAGTGGCACAGATGTATTTCTGTGGACTTACAATGCTAGAATCTGGGTTGCGATGCCCATAGCGTGCAGAGCACAGGTAGGCCATTGTGTATCTTTGTGCTTAGCTTCAAACATCAACAACGTATATAGGAAATTCATATTAGGCTACCTGCTGTGTTTACCGAGAGGAATCGAACCCCTGATTTTAGTGTTATAAACCGCTTTCCCACCTAAGGGGTTTATTTAATAAGAATATACACAAATCAAGTGTAAATAAGATCACCAAACAAATGCTGATAATTTGATTCTGAAGGCCATGGATAGATAACTTCGCCATCTTAGAAAATATTGAACTAAATAATATTTAATAATTTCACCAATTAATTTGTAGAATATTCACTGTATATTGGATAACACTAGACTACTGAAACAAATTGGTTGTATGTATAAATTTTCAATTATAAAGACTAATAATTTTAATTGAATAAGAAAGAAATAACATGTTAACCGTAGTACATCTGCCATAACCAGTGCCGTTGAAGCCTTCACCAGTTACACTGCACAATAAAGTTTTTCCATCTTGAACACTTTTGGGTGTTCCTTATAGATTTTTAGCTGCTGATCAGGGAAATCACACCCAAATTTGCCCATCACGTACAGTTTCATCGAAATCTTTAGTTTTGTATTGTTTTTTTTATATTTGTGTCCAAAATTTTCGTTTCTGTAAGAGACCTATGAACAATGTTTTGTGCAGTCTGGGCATCTCAGGCATAAAATCAGGCCAGGTTTGAAGGTGTTCTGTGGAAGTATGCAGCCCTGGGGCATGCCTGGGCAGATCGGAGCCAGCTTGACGCTGTCTCATCAGGCTATACATCAGGCTTGCATACACACATGCTTCTCATTGGATTAATATAGATCTTATAGTGCGTACATATTGTTTCAGAATATAGCATTGCCTCAGTAGTACTGTAACAAGTAAGTTAGATGTTATAGACGTTTTATCGGACGATTGGTATCGGTCAATATGTCTCGTTAATGTCGTAACAGCCGCGATACATTCTACTATATTTGTGGCGAGTATACACTTGTTCATCAGAGACGCTCATTGACTGCTCATGTGAAGAAAGCATATCATCTGTATTTCGGCTGTAAAATTGGTGATCAAGACCAGGAATGGGTGCCTCACATTTGTTGTGCGACATGTGCTGTCTGTCTGAGAGCTTGTCTCAGAGGCACTCGAAAGACAATGCCGTTTGCTGTCCCGATGATATGGCGAGAACAGAAAGACCATGTGACGGACTGTTATTTCTGTTTGACTAATGTGTCTGGTTTTTCTGCCAAAAACAAGAAGTCAATTGAATACCCTAATCTGCCTTTAGCAATGAGACCCGTGCCACATGACGACAGTCTTCCAATTCCGAAACCACAAGAGGAATGGACCTTAGACGAACCAGATGAAGAAACTGCAATGCAGGGGACTGGCAGCGACATTGATCCGGATTTTGAACCGTGCTCTTCAAGAGATCCACATCTCATAACACAGTCAGAATTAAACGATCTGGTCAGAGATTTGAGTCTGTCAAAAGCAAAACCGAATTGCTGGGTTCGAGACTGCAGAAATGTTGTTTACTATCACCAGGTACGAAAATTTCTGTTTTTCGAAGCCGCCAAGATGATATAACCAAATTCTTTGCATAAGTTGACAGTCTCTGATTCTGTGTTGACATCAAAGGATTGTTCTCTGCTTTGGGTTGTGACCATGACCCGCAAGAGTGGCGTCTCTTTATTGATTCATCAATGTTAAGCCTCAAAGCTGCTGTTCTGTTACACAATGACAACGTTCACCCTTCAATACCTGTTGGCTATGCAGCACACATGAAAGAAACCTACGAGAACATGGAAATGTTGCTGAAGCACATCCAGTACAGCAAGTACAACTGGAATATCTGTGGAGATCTGAAAGTGTTACTGGGTCTGCAGCTCTGCTATACAAAACACTAATCAGTGATAACAAGAAAATCCACTTGTAGAGAAATATATATGTAGAAATGGCTGGTTTGGGTTGAGAAATTCTTTTATTTGGAGAAGCAAACAACGTTTCGACCTTCTTCGGTCATTATCAGGTTCACAAAGAAAGAAAGAGATAATTGACCGATAGCTGACCACATGCTTGAAGGGGGTTGCGTAACTGAGTATAGGAATGTAGAGGACTTGCTTAAATGTTTGATTATGTTATATTATTAATATAGGTATAAAGATGTTTCTCTGTATTGGTTTATTTTGGGCTTAAGTTGTTGTATAAGTAAGGCTTCTTTAATTTTGCCATTGTTTATGTTTGTTTCTTTATTTAGTATTTGGGTGTTTTCTATGGTTATGTTGTGTTTATTTAATTTGCAGTGTTCATAAACGTGTGAAAGTGACTTTTTATGTTCTTTAAATCTGGATTTCATTTTTCTACTTGTTTCTTCAATACACAAAGTACTGTTGTTTCTTCTGTGAATGGGACAGTCTCGCCAAAGAGTCACATTATTCTAGACAGAGCTGTCCACTCCGTACAACGTTAGTTCCAGCACAGAAAAATGTAGCGCATGAACCGCTTGTCGACCCGGCAAATTTTTTTTGCCTCCTCTTCACATAAAATTGGGACTTATGAAGAATTTCGTGAAAGCGATGAAGAAAGAAGGCGAAGGTTATCGTTATTTAAGACAGATGTTCCCAAGAATAACTGAGGCCAAAATCAAAGAGGGAATTTTCGTTGGCCCTCAGATCAGATATGTTATGAGTGACAAGCGGTTCGAAGATCTGTTAGTTGGGCCGGAAACGATTGCCTGGAAAGCCTTCAAAGACATTGTTCACAATTTTCTTGGCAAGTACAGAGCCCCACATTACATTCAGCTGGTAGACAAACTTCTCAAAGCATACTAAACAATGAAGTGCAACATGTCACTCAAGATTCAGTTCCTCCACTCACACTTGGACTTCTTCCCCGCAAATCTCGGTGCTGTCAGTGACGAACACGGTGAAAGGTTTCATCAGGACGTTGCTACAATGGAAAAACAATATCAGGGCAACTGTAATCCGTCAATGTTTGCTGAGTACTGTTGGACACTGCAACCTGATGCACCGGACATTGAATACAAACGAAAATCAGGAGCAAAACACTTTTAATTATGTTGAACTTAATAGCATATTAGAAACATAAACGCAATTAAATACGTTATTACAGGTAAACAGTTAACTGTCTATTTCTCAGAGTTCCTACGTGATGAAGCAAAACCAAAACTATATTTGTGCATACCCACTAGGTACCTGTCACAATCAGCAAAAACTTTTCAGAAAGCAAAACATTTAAAAAAATTGTTGTGCAGTATTATCAGTTGCTATATGCTCAGTTACTAGAAGAATAACTCTTTCATTGTGAATAGTATTAGCTTGCTAGATAATTCTGTAAATTTTCATGGCGATTATGTAACATTAATAATACAGGTTTATTATCCTTATAATTACAATAAATTCAAAATTCAAAATACGGAACGAAATTGGGGCGTTTTTGTTTATTTTTACAGATGGTTGAGCAAATTTTATCTAAACATTATTGGGGTCTCACCACTTCGTTGCTGTCCATGTTGCTACATCCAGTCATGCTCTACCTAACGCACATGTATCTTGGCAACAACGTCGAAGCGTAGATGTCACTGCAAAATACTACGTTGTAAGGCTGCTATATCCAAAGCACATTGGTTTTTCCTCCTTACATTCTATAATCCGTCGTGTACGATAAAACGACATCAAAACACTAGGCTTAACAGTCAACGGCACAGAAATCCATAGGGTGGCTTGACCCGTTTGTTTTTATATGGAATAACACAAATAACGGTTTGTCTCCAACCACGTAAAGTTTGCGACGGGTTGAATGAGTGTGTGTGTGTATGTGCGTGCGTGCATATTTTCTTATAGTAAAGCCCCATCGGGCTATCTACTGTGTCCATCAATGGGAATCGAACCCCTGATGTTAGCGTTGTAAATCCATAGACTTACCGCTGTCTCAAAGGTGGACTAGTTTGAATGAATATATTGTCCACAGACATTTTTTTCCCTTTTCAGATGGAGGCCATTCTAGATTATGTTAGGCACTATTGTTTAGGACACGTGAATGTCTTTCGTCAACGAATTTTGTGTTACTGGATTATCACCTGTTACGAGGATCATCTCTTTACCTACCACTAAGGTCTTTTTCTGGATGGTTGTGGCGCTTCATTGAATTGATCTGTATTCATTTACTTCCTGATGGTAAGACACATAAAAGATATCATCATCTCCCAAGTTCTAAATATCGATATGAACTCATCTGAATTCGATTACCTGATTTATTTGTATGGAACAACACGAATACATGCTTCATTCTCCATCTGCGTAAGACGTAAGAAAGTTGAACGGAAGGTACTACTAGAAGCCTTATCTTGGTTAATCCATATCATCCTTCCTGATTGCCATACAAATTCGGTATTTCTGTGTGGCATAAAGGATTAAAACATTGGTCTGATAGCAGGGTTAATTTTGACCTTTGTATGCACTTTCCTGACTCTTAACTTACCCCTGGTTCAGTATTCATTGATGATCACGAATCTTATTGAAAATGTTTTACGAAGCTCCGTGTACCGCATTTGTCATCACGTAATCAATTTTACCAATGGCTAAATACCATTCATACAGTTTTCCACAGTTTCTCTTCCTTTCATGGATGTGTCCTAGAAACAAATTGTGCGCACGTTTGCTGTCTCGCTGTCTCCTTACTATTGCTAATGACACATGGACGGCTTTTGCACTGATCTTTATATTCGCCGATTCTTACCTTTGTTTTCAGTATTTTAAGTTCTAAATGCATGATCCAAATACATCTTTATGATATAAATGTATGAAGCATTCGAAAAAGCAATCTATTTTCGATGGTATCACATTACTCGTGAAACGCCAATATCAAAATGTAGTTATTTTACGTGCCATTCCATCAACTTGATATCGGTTGTGTTTGGCACGTTTTCTTATGATTTGCACATTCAAAACTGTGTTAATATAACGTATTCAACCCTATGTGTAAAGTTTTTTAATATTCCAAACTCTTTAAATGTTTAAAGTATGAAACTTTGATTCTAATATGAAAGCTTAAAGTTAACAAGTCCTAAGCAGTGAACGATATTGACTGTCTTTCTATCACTACAGAAAGCTATGACAATGAAGTTGCATTATCTAACAAATATCTTGAGAAGACGTTAACATGAAATGCTGGTTTGGCGTGGAACTTAAGAGTTGTAACTTCTATAATTTAATGTATTTTAGAAATGTTTGCGTAACATCAAAAGCTATTTACCAATACTTTTACCACCTTGAATAATTCAATTTAAAAGTTAGATGAGTCATTCTTCGTCGTCATGGAAAGTTTAATCAGTAAATCAAAGTGTAAATCTATTTTAAAGGTATATAAATCGAATTTAACTATTTAAAGAACGCATCTGTGTAAGACTGTAGAAACCTCAAAATATGTCAGGAATGTTGGACATTCCATGTATCTGTTTCCATTATAATGAATTACAAATATTGTTGAGAATACCGTGGAAATTCAATAAAAGATATTGTGAAAATGCTAAATGAATCGACTAAAGCGACTCCATTGCTTAGTATAATTTGAAACATTAGGAACACAGGTCTCATCCTTTGCCATTAGTTACAGTTCTTCCAATAGAAAAATGTAGCTTTTGACAACATAAGGCTAAGAGATATCTTGACTCTTGTTTCTGAAGAACCCGTCCCATATAGAAATGTAGAGTTTGCTCTAAAATAACTGGGCGAAGCCTAAAAAGATGATAAAACAGAAATGAATTAACTTCATTAATGTTATATATCAAGTTTTAAAACTGTCTTTTTGTAGTATGTAGGTCGTGTTGATCGTAATGAAATTCAGAAAAAAATAGTTCCTAAAGCGTATTGTGGAAACAATCATAAACGTATGTAAAAGGTCCGGCATGACCAGGTGGGCTAAGGCGTTCGACTCGTAATCTGAGGGTCGCGGGTTTGAATCCCCGTCGCACCAAACATGCTCGCCATTTCAGCGATAGGGGCGATATAATGTGACGGTCAATCCCACTATTCGTTTGTAAAAGAGTAGTCCAAGAGTTGGCGGTGGGTGGTGATGACTAGCTGCGTTCCCTCTAGTCTTACACTGCTAAATTAGAGACGGCTAGCGCAGATAGCTCTCGTATAGCTTTGCGCGAAATTCAAACACAAATAAAACAAATAACGTATGTAAAAAAAAATTAATTAAATAAAAATGAAAAATAAAAGTGGACTCTTGATGCTAATTAATAAAAGTGGACTTTTAATGCTAATTAACATAAAAACTGAATAAAAGGCAACTTACCTTTGTAGAGAACTTTACTTAATTGGCTGGTCAGTAGTCGAAACTCCAAATTAGTTTCTACACCAATCTATAGAACGTTCATAAAATTAATAATGATTAGAATGTTAAATGGTTTTATTATTACTTTCATAATATACAGTTAAATGGGTGGTATTTAGTGTTAAAACTTCCCTATCAACATTTTGAGACTCTGATTTCCACACATTTACCATTGTTTTTCATTACGCATAAAACTACATTAACGGCTATCTGTGCTTCACCCACCACGGTTATCGAAAACCGATTTTTACTGGTATAAGTCGGCAGATATACAGGTGTGTCACTGTAGTGTTTCAACGTATTAACTGTAGAATATTATAGTTTGTTTTTAATTTCTAGAATAGTACTGGTATTTAAGTAAATGACTACTTACTTACGTATTTATTTATTGTTTCTAAAGCAAAGGGCCCTTCAGTGACACAGCGGTATGTCTGTGATCTTACGACGCTAGAACCTTGCTTTTGATACTTATGGTGGCCAGAGCACAGAGAGCTCGTTTTGCTGTTTTGGAGTCAACTTCAATTAATCTAAAGCAAATTACTTTGCCTGCACCAATCGTATCTATATTTACTTATTCAAATATCTTTTTTCGTATAAACTTTGCTGGGTATAAAAACGTTTTAATTTTACTTTAATCAAAAATCTACACTTTTCGTGAAAAATATACTTCGTAATTACTTTTAGTGTGCTATATTTGAATTATTTTAATGTGTTCTATCATTGTGCCTTTCATATCTAAATGATGTTTTTTTTTTAAATTTTAACTTAGATCCTGGAGCTAAATTTATTTTGGGTTTTGGTTTTAAAATGTCTCTCAATAAAGATTTATTTTGATTAGCAAAAGGCTGTGGAGACTTTTAATGAGTAGGAAAGACAGTCGTTAAAACTAGACTCTGGTATCATTATAAATAAATCTGTTAACCCTAAATTTACCATTATAATTTTTGATACCGGTAGACTCAACATATTGCACCATATTAAGTTTTTTTCTCGTTTGTTACAACACTCAGTGTAAAGAACCAACCCAAACAATTTCATAAAAAACACTTAATCCCTATGCAGAATACATAACCCTAACCTTGGAAGCAGTTGCAATATTGATGTGTATGTGTGTGTGTTTTCTTATAACAATGCCACATTAGGCTATCTGTTGAGTCTACCGAGGAGAATCGAGCCCTTTAATTTTAGCGTTGTAGGTCCGTAGTCTTACTGCTGTATACTTACTTTTAACTCATGTTATAAGGAACTTTTTAACCAAGAAGCATTCTTGGCTACACAGAATTTATAAGATAAATCTAGAAAACCAATACAGTCTTCAAACTTATTGGTATTTCTAAAGTTACTGTTCTCTGTAGATGCGGGTGCAGTTTGTAACTTTGTATTTAGTACACTTAGTACTAATGCCTTCATTTTAAATAAAGCAAAAATTAGTTTAGTGAATTAGTGGAGATTTCTAAACTTGTACGTAATGTAAACTAGTGATCTCTTGTACATTCATTTGCTTATATTTGATTATAAAATATTAAATTTTCATGATCAGAATTGTTTTTGAGTACTTTATGAATATAACTTTTACAAAACTTAAAGCGACCTACGCACATATATTTACATAAATATTTAAGTACCTCTTCATTTAATAGCTAAGTTCAGTAAATTGTGGTAAAACTTTCCTGAAAAGAAAAGGCAAATGGATCCCCTAAACATAAGCTTATTAACAATATTTGATAAACATATCATATTTTAAAAATTCTAAAACTTTGATTAACTTGTTTCAACAGTTAAATAATAAGCAAAATGTTCAGTCGCCACAATAGAGACTTTGTCAGTTTGTTTTGCTTCAATACATAAAATACATTGGTTAAAATATTGTTTGTTTGTTTAAATGAATGGTCAGGTCAGATAACCCTTTCATTGAAGCACAGGTTTTCGTTATTTGGTCCGAAGTTCCGACATGGCTAGGTGGTTAAGCCACTCGAATCGTAATCTCAGGGTCCCAAATTCGAATCCCCGTCACACCAAACCTGTTTGCCCTTTCAGCCGTGGGGGCGTTATAATGTTTCGGTCAATCCCACTATTCGTTGGTATAAGAGTAGCCCAAGAGTTGGTGGTGGGTGGTAATGACTATTTGCCTTCCCTCTAGTCTTACACTACTATATTAGGGACGACTAGCGAAGATAACCCTCTTGAAGCTTTGCGCTAAATTCAAAACAAACCAAACCAAAGTTCTCTCGAGTTAGTAGCGGGACGATTTATCAAATAGATTATAATAGGAAGCGTCTTTATTTGTCCGACGTCTCGAATCCAAGAAAATCGGATAGCCAGTCAGAAGCACTAACCACAATGCTACAGAACAAACCTTAAATAAAGTGTAATTTAAGTTTGCTATGAGTTATGTGTGTTTTCGGTGTTGTGTAGTAGAAATTTTGTGACTTCTCCGCTAGGTGAATGTTCCCTAAATACCGCAACACATGATAGCGGCAGAAATAAAACGGTACAAGACAATTTAAGTAAGAAATGTTTAACATATCCTAAACCTTATGGCATGAAATTAGCAAGGATGAAGCTGATGAAGTAAGTATATGATAAAAATAGGCATAACTTTCAATATAATATTCCTCCTATATTTGCCGTGTTGGATATTTCTTCCTGAAATAATACAACCTTTTAATATAGGCTTTCTTTCTAGAGCATTGTTAGAGTTGTGATATCAACTTTTGAAATTTAGAGTCATAGCTCTCACTGTCTGACTCGTGTATGCCTATTGAAGGTGTGTTTACATATATTTCCATTATTATATATACATATAAGTTTGTGTAGGTGTGTTTACATATGCTTATGTAGCTCCTTTTAAACATGGTACATAATAATAATAACTCTAATGGTAAAGGTTTTATACGTACACACCCTAATGCAGTTTAAAATCGGCTCAGCTACGACTAATAAGCTCTCACGAAGCTATATTGTTGAAACTTTTATCTCACGCTATTTTCCACTTGAGTTCAGACTGGATTCATATTTTTCGAAGTATTATGTTAAAGAAATCAAGTACTTAAAACCATTTATTTGTGACCATTTGTGGATTATATAAAACACTAAAAGTTCTTTGTTCTTAAAAGAGTAAACCAAACTTGTTCAGCAAATTTGGAAAAACTCGATACGTTGTCTTAATCAAAAGTTCTAGAATACATTATACAATTTAGAAATACAGTTTTTGTCTGTATTACAGTCATTGTTCTCATATGGCCCTGCTTTTGATCTTCTTTATTCGAAACAATCTTTTCGAATATTATTCCGTATTTCATACAATTCATAAATTTTAAAATAAATACACAGTTCGTTTTACAATCAAGTACTTCTGCTTTGCACTTACCTTCACGATAGAAAGTACGTGTTGATTTGAAACATTTTTTTGTTTTAAAGTAACAAATGAAAAATAACTGTTCCTAGAGTTGTTATTACACATGAAGAAGAAAAGCCAGTTACAATACTTTCTTTGAGTCAAATAGATTGAAAAAGGTTATTGAAAATGGAAAGTGTTCGTACTTTTTACAAAATTAATCTATTTCGTCTATCATGTTGACAGAACTATCTTGAAGGTGGAATGTACCTTGAAATTTACCATAAAACATTACTTTATCAAAACATACTACAAGTCGAAATGTATTATCCTTTTATTTGCTGCAAATCCGTATAATCGTACGTGCAAGATCATGTAGCTAAAAATTTATAATTTTGAAAAAAATTAAAATACATTAAAAGATTCGAAGATAGAATTTGTGTGAAAATATTTAGGTATATTTTATTTATTTGTTGTTAAGCGCAATGCTATATTAGGAAATATTTGCGTTGTGCCCACCACGATTATCAAAACCCAGGTTTCAGCCCCGTGACATACCACTGACCCACTGTGGTCTTTAGATGTGGAATCTCTTTAAATAAATGTTATTGGTGTTTGAAAGAAAACACAAAACAAAACAAACAGGAATGTTATCGTTTTGTATAATATTCGTTTTTTTTTTTAAGATTATTTGGTGGTTGAGCCACTACTCTTACTTTACATAAAAGTAAGTTTGTTACATAAAACAAACGGAAATAACAAGTCATCAGTTCATGAAACCAAAACGGAAAATGAGCAAAATTACCAACCAATTTACTTTATTTTTAGAGACTTTCAATTCTTTGGTGTTAATATTTCTTAGAAAGATTTAATTTATTTAGGATTTCTGATCGAAAATAAATTATTTTTATTAATTTGCATCTCTTTGTTTATTCATTTGTGCTATACAATGGGATGCTTGCATAGTGCTCACCATGGGTATCATAACTCGGTGTGTAGCATTATAAGCCTTCACTAAACTTCTAAGTCAGTTGAGAGAGGGAACGCCTATTAAGTGCACTAATAAAATCTGATGCAAATGTGTAGAAATCAAGGGCGAAAATAAATTTAATAAAAAACTTCGTCGAGAAACAAGTGTAGATTCAAACTACAAGTGTAGATTGAAACAAATGGGAGACTCAGAGAATAGTTACAAAGTTGAAATGGAATGTTGGGCGCGGGATCCAAACACCATAAGGTGCATGAACTTGTCAAGAGAAATGGACGGAAGTAAATAGTTATAAGCACAAATAACACTTGTTAATAATGTGTTTGTGTTTTTGTGTGTATAAAGCAATAGTTGCTTCAACACTAAAATAATACAGGTACATCTGTCAAAGGTTGCAGATGGTAGACGTAAGTACATGAAAATACAGGAACATCTGTCAAAGGTTGCAGATGGTAGACGTAAGTACATGAAAATACAGGAACATCTGTCAAAGGTTGCAGATGGTAAACGTAAGTACATGAAAATACAGGAACATCTGTTAAAGGTTGCATGTGGTAGACGTAAGTATATGAAAATACAGTTACATCTGTCAAAGGTTGCAGATGGTAGACGTAAGTACATGAAAACTAAGATACTTTATTGAAGTGTTTTGGTATTTCATTATTAAAACCCTATGAAATTAATTTTTCCAGTGAAGAAGTTTTAGTAAAAGAAAGCGTTATTTCTATGAATAAAACATCGAATTTCATACCTGTATAAGAAGAGCAATTCCAATAATACCTTGCGACTTTGTAACCGCTTCCGACATGTTTTTGTAAAGGTCTGCGTTGTATCCCAAGATCTGAACCTAGAAATTGTGAATAATAATAAGATATTAAAATTAGTGATGTTTAACGCAGTAAAGACATGTCTGTTAAAGTTGTGGAGGCATTAAGAATCGTATATGTTTCTGTAGAAAGATATAATCGAGATCTTAAATGAAGGTTAGGTCATAAAGAATTATTGAAAATTAAAAATTAATTTTTAATCTAAATTACTCGTGTATTATAAAGCAACGATCGTTATAACAATTGCTTTAAGGTATACCATAAAAAATTATAACTGTTACGATTACAATACGTCTGAACTAAAGAAAGAGACAGTTATAAAAATATCCAGTCTCTCCTAAAATATGTTGTAGAAGATGAACAAAAGTAACCATACTAGTGTCATCTGAACGATAAATAGAGCGCCTGGTAAGCACTTATAAAGAAAAGGAAAACATGAGTAAAAAGATAACCTCCCTTCTACGTTATTAAACACTTTTGAAAGGAAAGAAAACCTTCGATAGAGAGACTGTGTGGTAAATATAAAGACATATAACGCAAA
Organism: Tachypleus tridentatus; assembly: GCF_004210375.1. Classification (NCBI taxonomy): domain Eukaryota; kingdom Metazoa; phylum Arthropoda; class Merostomata; order Xiphosura; family Limulidae; genus Tachypleus; species Tachypleus tridentatus. Next base: position 29,639,748 of record NC_134830.1, on the reverse strand, counting down.
ATAAACAAAGACTGCAAAAACTTAACGTATATCTGACAGTGTCGACCCTATATAATGGCCCGGCATGGCCAGATGGTTAAGGCGCTCGACTCTTAATCTGACGGTCACGAGTTCGAATCCCCGTCACACCAAACATGCTCGCCCTTTCAGCCGTGGGGGCGTTATAAAGTGACGGTCAATACCAGAGTTAGCGGTGAGTGGTGATGACTAGTTTCTTTCCCTCTAGTCTTACACTGCTAAATTAGGGACGGCTAGCGCAGATAGCCCTCGTGTAGATTTGCGCGAAATTGAAATCTATATAGCAATCTGCTGTCAGAGTATTTGATAATTATTGTTTGGGTATTTTGAATTGTACTTTGTATCAAGTATAAGTTTTACGAACTTAGTACTACATACTTAAGTTAAAATGTTGACTGTCATTCTTATAAAGTACCCAAAGCTCGTGCACAGTGCAGGAAAATACTTAGTGTTATCGCACGAATTCGAATCAGGCTCGCTAGCTCTAGTACATGGTCAACCAATGCCCTCAATTTAAGTTCTGAAAGCAAATGAATTCATACTTACTTTATTGATTTAAGTACTAGATACTAACGAACCAAAACCTACATGTAACTGATGCCAACAGGGAAAGTTTGAAAGAAGTAACTAGATGAAACATGTAATCAATCGATTTGTGTTATTTCAGTATTATTAAGCACGTCCTCGTGTGGTAGCAAAATGAATCATCTAAACTACAATTCAATGCTGTTTTGTTGTTAAACAGCGATTTCATTAAAGTAGCTTCACTTAACTTTAACGACCACTAAGTTCATCTTCGTAGAATCAATCCACTTATTTTGCAACGTGACTCTGGAATATTTCATTCAATGCTTGCTCAGAGTAATCGCAAATCTTCACAATTGCTGAGTTGTCTAGTAAAGAACCATCTCTGCGTTGCCTGTAATTTCTTATCAACTACAGTTAGAGTGTCGCTGAGTTATTTACTTCATGTCTTTGCAAACATTCTTATTTCATAATCAAATGACTCTTCCCTACTTTTCCTTTCCTTTTAAGGTCCCCAGAAAAACTGTTAAAAACATCAGGCAACTGTTCTCAAACCATGATTCCTCAGATTTACAGGTTAGGTAAGTTAATTACGAGGCCACACCCAACCTTATACAGGTATACTTTCAACTGGCAATAGTTACACTTTGAGTGATATATAATAACAGTTTCTAACTTTGTAGAACAGAGACTGTCTTAGAAATTACAATGCAGCTCACAGTGATAGTACATAGACTTGATCTATGTGTGCTTGTATCATATAGGAGACAAAATACGTGGGCATAATTTACAAAGGAGAACTTAGGAACTGATTAGGGAATAAGCTATGACCTTGGAAAACTACTAAATGTTACATTTTAAAGATGAAAGAGTTTATTTATATTAAACATTATATTTCGAAGTTGATAAGTGATTAAGCCATGGTATGTGGTGATATTAAATATTAATTTAAAAACTGAGAGATTTTAAGATATGATTTTGAACAAAATTAAAGCACAACATAAAACTAAATAAGATATCATGTCAAATATACTGTAAACACTAGTAGCAAAAGATAAGTCTGTTATTTTGAAACACGGCCCGGCATGGCCAGGTGGGTTAAGGCGTTCGACTAGTAATCTGAGGGTCGAGGGCTCGAATCCCCGTCGCACTAAACATGCTCGCCCTTTTAACCGTGGGGGCGTTATAAGTGGCGATCAATCCCACTATTCGTTGGTAGAAGAGTAGCCAAAGAATTGGCTGTGGGTGATGATGACTAGCTGCCTTCCCTCTAGTCTTACACTGCAAAATTAGGGACGGCTAGCGCAGATAGCCCTCGTGTAGCTTTGCGCGAAATTCAAAACAAACAAACTGTGGAATACTTTTGTTTTAAAACATGTATCTAGGCAATAGTCGTAACATTAACTAGCATCTGGTATCAAAGCTATTAAACATATAGCATTATGATGAATATTTAACATAGAAAAAAGCCCGTTTATGAGTTTACGTATTAATATACCTATGTTGTGTGTCTTGAACAGCATATTTAGATATTTCACGTTAAGAGAAGATTTTGAAAAAGCATACCAGTACGGTTTAACGATTCAAAAAGTTACAGTATCATTATGTAATTCTTGAATTAGTAAATTCTTTTTGTACCTTCTCCATATTCCACATGTTGGTACGAAACTAAATAATTTGGAACTGAAATTTACCGTCATTTATTTTTTGGCTGTTATAATTTTATTTAATATACACCATTTCATCTGGTGTATATTAGCAATATTAGCAGCAACACAAGTCTCCCGTTTCTGCCCTTTTGAAGATTAAAGTTATTTTTGCTTGAAACAAAGAGTTAAAAGAATAGTGTTAAAAGGACTTTGAATATTCAAGTCAATAAGTCACGTGACAACCACATGTGATATTAAATCGTGGTGGAACGACATGAATCAGAACTACATTTGTACATAGGTAGTGTGATACCATCGAAAACTTATCGCGGTTTGGTAGAAGTACCTAGGCTATTTCCATCACAAAATATCCATAAACTAAGATAATAAAGATATGTTCAGATCGTGCATTTGAAATTTCCGAGGCAGGATATCCGTTGTGCTTTATGATATTGGAAAAAAATATAGATATATGGACGAACTTGGGGGACTAGAATTTTCTTGAAAGAGACATATAATAAGTCGTATCCCAGTCGTGATAAGCAGAGTGCGGAGTCCTTTAACAACTGAGAATCTTCAACACAAAAGTCAGTGGCAAAAGCCATCCATGCATTTTAGGGAACAGTAAGCAACATAATAAAGAAGGACCTGAGTCTGAAAATAAGACTGACAGAGTATGGATTCAGCACAATGTGGTTTCCTGTTATAACTTCCATTCAACCGTCACACAATTCAACCAGCTTGATTGCTAGAAAATGAAACGGGTGTTCACACTATCCTATACGTCAAGTTATTGAACACAGCACCTACGGATTTCTGTGTGATTGGAATGTTGAATCGAGCTATAAGAAAGAGTCATCCTCATACAATAGGTGGATTATGGAATGCAAATAGGTAGGAGTGGAGTGGTTTGAATAAGATATCCTTACGACGACGTCGTTTGCAATGGAAACTACAGAGCAGTGTTGTTATTAAGAGTACGGCGAGTCTCCAAAATCGGCTTATTGTAACGTACCTGGATTCAATATTTTACTTCATATTCATCTCACATAAACAGAAAAGTGTTATTTTACATTCATAAAACGTGACTGACTGAGAAATAAATGTTAATTATGTATACTTTTATCATTTTTGTCAAGAATCATAACAATAAAAGCTTATTTCTACATCATGTGACTGTTAGAGTAGCTTCACGCGAATCAGTAGTGCTGCTAGACCCACGTTGACAAAGTACAAAGTTACTATGTTACACTAAGTACATGACTTCATACTAGTGAAGTTTTGTTGAGCTACTCACACATCGAGAGTTCTCTGCATCATCATGTTATAATAAATCTTTTGCTTATATGATACTAGAAAAACGTTTTAATTATACAATTTGCAACCCTCAATTTTGCGAAATTTTTATCCTGTGTGCATGTAGATTTGCAATAGAGGACCATGATTTTCTCGTTTCGCCTCTGTTTCCCGTGACGAAGATTTTTATTTTTCTCTATTATCAGTATGCGATTATGACGTCATAAATACGTCACACGCGGATCTAATGCACTGGCGTCACGGGTAATCGGCTAGTCTGTGTAAAGATTTTTTGCATCTACCCATCCATTGAAATGAGTAGTTGTTCAACTTTGTGTTCTGAGTAACCTTCGATGTTATCACCCACCCCGTGGACTTTAGTAATACACTATTAGAACTGTGACCAATGTGAATATTCATTACACCACGCACTTCTAAATGCAGTAGATCATATTTACACACCACGCGTATCTCCTTGCAACAGGTCATACACTCTATGTATTTCTGAATACAGTAAGTTACCAATAACCTCAGCTTGCAATAAGTCATGATGATACATTACACGAACCTTTTCACATGGAAGGACATACTTTTCAAACGAACCAACTGATGTGCATGCAAGTCACATACGTATATAACCTCTTCACTAATAAATTACATTTATCCACTACTTACCTCTGCAGGAAATGTTTGACCGGCAACGGTGTGTTCAGATCCAAACTTTTCAGTGCTCCCGAAGTGGAGATGTACTTCAGCCACTCGGTAGTCGTAAGACAAAGGCCCGCTGTTTATGTGGACGGCTGATGCTTTAGCTGAAGAATTAGCCTTGAATACTATTCCGTGTCCGGTATTGGTGATTATTCCATTGATCTTAAAAAATACGAACAAACAAATAACGAAATAAAATATATTATTTTTTAAGGCGCGGTTAAACAATTATTAGTTAAAGGTTTTCATTCTGAAAGTATTAATAGTTAAACATGTGGTATCGTAATCACTGTAATTCTTGTTTTTTTAAATAAAAGATATCTCGCCAATCTTTAACGTTTTGACGAAATCACCTGATCACTCTTGATACTACAAGGAGTATTCAGATAAGAAAAAGAGGGGGCTGGACATGAGCAAGATGCAGCTGTTTAACAACCGCGTTAAAAGGCTAGCATTCGTCCAATGCTATAAATATATTTTCAACAAAGAACGTAATTGTAGGAGGCCTAAATTACTTATCGTATAACGAGTGTAATTGCGAAGCTGGTATGAATATTTCTTCTCCATCTTGCATTGGACTGATGATAAATTGTGATATCTTTGTTTTTGGTCAGATCGTGTGCATACATATTTCGTGCAGCTTGCGTATTTGTACACAATCAGGTTTTCCTAACGTCTTTTTGTTATTTTTCTGAACTATGATAATTAAAACCCAAGGAGTGACGGACAAAATTCGTCGAACTTAATGGACGCTCTGTTGGCGTAGATTTTGGTTGCTTGCAATTTTATGTGTTTGACCTAAAGGAAACAAAATCACCCAGCGACGTAGCTAATTTCCAATGAAAAAAACAACAACATTATTTTATTCTCAAACAAGGTTTTAACGAATCATGTGCTTTTTGAAATTTTCTTTAAGAAATTAAAAAAACACACACATTATTTTGAAGATATTTTCAAAACAAGCTGGTTGACTATTTAAAGGAACAATTTCTTTGTACACACGAACTGTTCCATTTCTGTTGCATGCATGAATATCTATTAAGAACTGAATATAGTCTAATAAAAAACAGTAAAAATCAGTGGCTTACTTTAGTCCTCAAAAACAAGTAATATGAAGAGCATCTAGGAATTTGGTGTAGTTCTTGTTAAATAATTAAATGATTAGAGCTTGAGCTTTGCAAGCCATATGCTTGCTTCACTCCACAGCAAATGACTTGGAAAGAGAAAATGTTTGAGTCATCGATATTTATTCACTGGGAACATGATGCAAGAGGTCGTGATGAAAATGTTCCACTCACTGCACATATCTTTTTACAAATGTTAGCATTTTGAGAATTGTTCTGAACAGTCAATTTCACGAGTCACGTTACTGATTTCAACGTTGTTAAAGTTAGTAACGTAATGTCCGGCCTGTGGGATCACGCGAAAATTCTCAAAATGAAAGGTACACCGAATCAATAGCAAGAAGGGTGAATAGTTCCTGAGTTAGCGTTAGGTGGAATAGTAATAATAAAAATATTCTTAAGTCGAAAATCTATTTCAAATTACACAGGAAAAAAAAAACTTTTAAAAACTAATAATAATAGAAGTACAGCCAAGAAAGTTAATTTTCTTTAACTACCTATTGAGACCCTAATATAGATTTGTCCATTTAATTTTTTTCTGATTTGAAATGAGAGTTAATGCTGAAAAAAAGAAAAAAGAAACTAAAAAATATTATTCAAAAACCTTTTTCTTTCCATGTATTTGCTTAATAAAAATAAATAAAAACTCTCTAGTTATATATTAACCGTTTGGCTCGGCATGGCCAGGGGGCTAAGGCATTCGAATCGTACTCCGAGGAGCGCGGGTTCGAATCCCCGTCACACCAAACATGCTCGCCCTTTCAGCTGTGGGGGCATTATTTAATGCTACGGTCAATCCCACTATTCGTTGGTAAAAGAGTAGCTCAAGAGTTTGGCGGTGGGTGGTGATGACTAACTAACTGCCTTCCCTCTAGTCTTGCACTTATGTAAATTAGTGGACTGCTAGCGTAAATAGCCTCGTAAAAATTCAAAACAAACTGAGCCTTAACCGCTTGACGATGACCAAAACAGACTTGACTATATAGAATGCCAAGATAATCATATATAACTTCAGCCAGTTACTTCAAAATATCTTTCCAACAGAGGGCTAAGACAAGTACCCGCATTAGATCTATCAATACTACCCACTCTGGATCAAACTTACTATGTCTATATAAAGGGCCCGGCATGGCCAAGCGTGTTAAGGTGTGCGACTCGTAATCTGAGGGTTGCGGGTTCGCATCCCGGTCGCGCCAAACATGCTCGCCCTTTCAGCCGTGGGGGCGTTATAATGTGACGGTCAATCCCACTAATCGTTGGTAAAAGAGTAGCCCAAGAGTTGGCGGTGGGTGGTGATGACTAGCTGCCTAGGGACGGCGAGCACAGGTAGCCCTCGAGTAGCTTTGTGCGAAATTCCAAAACAAACAAACAAATCTATATAAAGAATAAAAAAAGTTCTGTATGAAAAATACGTCCATGTTCTTTCTCGTGTTTATTATACAACACAAATAACTCAACGAGAATAGGACTGCTTGTTAATATTAATTTTGCATTCTTCAAAATGTTATAAATTCAGGGATTTTAACGGAATAACTAAAAAATAAACAAATAAGGATAAATTACGAGTAGATGTTCTTTTACATGTTATCAGAATGTTTGGTCATTAAGAGCACTCATAATAAACGGCGTTTTTCAGAACTTGATTCCTCCACCATTGAATATCCTTTGTAACATGATTGCTCATCTGTAAAACGGTTTCTAACTGAGTCTCTTCAATCGTAAAAACTACAGCATACTATTTAAACTTGTTGTAATTAGATTCCTACATTTTAGAACATTCTCTGTAATACGTTTTTTCTATCGTAAAATCTACAAAGTGCTTTCTAAACTGCTTTTTCTATTTTAGAGCATTACAGCATTCTTTGTTTATTTGAAATTAAGCACAAAGCTGCACGATGGGCTATTTGTACTATGCTCACCACGGGGATCGAAACCCAGATTCTATCTGTGCCACTGGGGGCACATTCTTTGTTATGCGATTCTTATACTTTAAAAACTCCTGAGCAAAATGTCTTTTTTCTATCATTAAAACTACAGCATGCTTTGTAACTTGCTTCTTCTATTTTAGAACATTACAGAATCGTACTATAACGGAACTTTTGCTTGAATGATACTGAAAAAAAAATTTTTATGACATAATGTGCAACTCCCAACTTTGCGAAATTTTTATTCTGTGTGCATGTAGATTTGCAATAGGAGTCACGATTTTCCCGTTTCGCCTCCGTTTCCCGTCACGAAGATGTTATAATCTCTATTATCAAAGTTTAGATATGACGTCATGAATACGTCACACGAGGATTTAATGCACTGGCGCCATATTTTATAATTTCATTTTAAAAATTATAGCATTCTTAAAATATTACAACATTAACATAACATTAAACATTAAAAATAGCGTACCTCTACAGGTGTTTTTAGTTAATGAAAATTAAAACATATATAGAGACGAAATTAAAACATTAAGTTAACGATATAAAAACTAATATATTTCTGAAAGTTAGTGGCATTGAAAAGTTATGGTTTCTTTTCGGAAGACATTTTTCAATATTTTATCTACTGCTATTATCGAAAACCTAATAGAATGATCATACTGTGTTGTAGGTGTGAGATATAAGAGCGTAAGCAATAACCGTTTGTGTGGAATAAAGCACAAAGCTACACAATGGACTCTTTCTGCTCTGCGCACCACGGGTTTCGAAACCCACTTTCTAGCAGTATGAGTCCACAAACATGTCGCTGTGCCACTGGGGGGAACCAACATTCTTTGTAAAACTATCTTAGAAAACTCTTTATGGCATATTTCTTGCATCTTCGAGCTCTCTTTAAAACATAACTCCCATGTCTTAAAATATTTTTAGTACTATTATTTTTCTGTCTTAGAATTTTTTGTTAGTAGTTTTTATGTATAAAATGTAGAAAAACTACTTTGACGAAAGAATAATTTCCGTTTTACTGCAATCTTTGTTAATAGGACGCATGTATAACGAGTCGTAGCCTTTCAAACGAGATCTTAAAACAACTTGTGTGATATAAACCAGCACATTATTTCTCGTAATATTACTGCTACATCATATCGACTTTCTGATGAGTTAAACAATCCGTCAACAGAACGTCCTTAATACAATGATAAAAGTGTTTAGTAATCAAAACTGTAAATAAATTTTATTGATTCACGAAGAAGTTTAATTCACAACCGAGCTAACATTTTTCATATTTTAAAAAACAAGCCTGGCTTTTCATGCAGTAAGAAAGTAATGAATGAACGAATGACATATACGACTTGCGATAACTTACCTTGGCAACCAATGTGATTCATGTAAACTCACTTACTAAGTTGGTCATAGTGAGTTTTGGTGCACTAGCAATAAAGTCACGTAGAATAATACGTTACGAACCGTACTGAACTTAATTGACTATTTTTGACGAAAGGGTTTCCGAATGAGTTAAATTAGAAAGGTATTTTTTCATACACTTCAGGTTATTATTGACGACAACTGCCAGGGTCTCAGAACCGGACACTGTTTGTTTGTTGTTGTTGTTTGTTTCTTACTGAGACCTTTATTACAGAAGAAAAGTACAGTATTTTTGTTTATAATTCAAGTACATATGTATCATTAATGTATTTAATTTTCATATGAATATGTATTGCTTATGCGTTGTCTATAAGCCGTTTTCAAAAGCATATGAAGTGAAATTAACCAAAATTTTAGAAGGTTACCTCTTTAACCATACTCACTGAGCAAGATGTTTTGATATAATTACTTTGTTAGGTAAGCTGCAAACAGTACTTAATCGCACCTGGTTTGGATATTTTCCCAATATGTGTTACGTTGGAACTATGCAACATTGTCACACCTTTGTCGTCGTTTAATTAGCAGAACGTAAACATCGATTATCATTTTCCTAGAAGAGACACGTTCAATAACTTAGCAAAGGAGAGAAAGATGCGTAGAGAAAATACAGTTAGAAAATTTACATTTAAATAGATGTGGTACACGTCATTGGTGCTAACGCCCTTGTGTCTGGATTTATTTTCGGACACAATCTGTCTAATCTAAAGCTGATAAATTTTCTTTCGCAACAAAGAACAGATTAGCTGGATTTCTGAATATGGTCTTACTGAAGTCTAAGTAAACCTTAAGCGATAATATAATTTTCTACTGCATATGAATGATCACCCGTGAAACTTTTCATTCGTGATCTTCCAAGTGAACGGCAAACTTGCATATTTTTTAAACAAATATTTAAATAACATATATATTAATTGTAATACTAAATATTTATACATTTACCAATTTATGTTTTCTCTATTTTACAAATTATTGAAAATCCAACAATGGTGTACCTTTGGTATCAAGAAAGAGAAGACAGAGAGCGTTTACATTACATACTGCGAGAGTACATCCTGTGTTCAAGGTGTCCCAGAGAGAGTACATCCTGTGTTCAAGGTGTCCCAGAGAGAGTACATCCTGTGTTCAAGGTGTCCAAGAGAGAGTACATCCTGTGTGCAAGGTGTCCCAGAGAGAGTACATCCTGTGTTCAAGGTGTCCCAGAGAGAGTACATCCTGTGTGCAAGGTGTCCCAGAAAGAGTACATCCTGTGCGCAAGGTGTCCCATTCTATTGTACATCCTGTGTGCAAGGTGTCCCAGAGAGAGTACATCTTGTGCGCAAGGTGTCCCAGAGAGAGTACATCCTGTGTGCAAGGTGTCCCAGAGAGAGTACATCCTGTGTGCAAGGTGTCCCAGAGAGAGTACATCCTGTGTGCAAGGTGTCCCAGAGAGAGTACATCTTGTGCGCAAGGTATCCGATTCTATTGTACATCCTGTGTGCAAGGTATCCGATTCTATTGTACATCCTGTGTGCAAGGTGTTCCAGCGAGAGTACATTCTATTCATTTAAACATCTTGAAGAATGTGTAGAATAAAAGCTATTAATCTATAACTTAACCCTTTACACTGGTCACTTGTCAGGACATTTGTCACTAGGAATTTACTCGTTATCACTAACAATTGGACAGTCGGTACATTGATAGATTTGTGAAATTTGAATCTATTTTACATGAATAACGTCATCATTTTTCTGTCTCATGGAAAGCACGTTATTGTTCGTATATTAAAGAAAATATTATACTGAAATATAAATTTCATTTAATTTATAACAAGCACGTTGACAACTATAATTTAGAGATAAATCATTGTATTGCGTTTTGCTTCTAAATTATTGTCATAGTTTTTGTTTTGCAACTTAATTTATTGCTAGTAATAAGATAATAATCAAATATTTGGCGAGATTTTGTATTTACATAGTAAACGAGAAACTTAAAATTTAAGACTCCCTTTAACTTGTACATTATAATACGAGTATAATTTAACTTGTACATTATAATACGAGTATAATTTAACTTGTACATTATAATACGAGTATAATTTAACTTGTACATTATAATACGAGTATAATATACGTAATAGATTACTTCACGCTCTTAGATGGTTCTTCCTGTTAGAACAATCTTTTTTTGTTCGTTGTAAAGTACAAAGCTACACCACAGGTCTTGAAATCCAGCTTTTAGCGTTATAAGCCAGGAAATTTACAGCTGAGCCATCGGGGGTGGTGTGCAGATTTGTTTCAACACTTTGTAAATCGAATCTCACGAAAAGAAAATTCGACTATTTTAAACATCTTCACTCTTCTTGCTGAAGCTTCAGTGATTATCTTTGTTGGTAAGTCTTTATCATGATGACATTATAGTAGGTAGATATTACTAGCAAGTATTATTGAAGGTAGAAACCAGTTTATACTAGAACATGTTTTGGGAGTGGGCACTTTCGAATAGGAGCTACAAAAATATGTATAGCATGTAAGACCAACAGTCTTAACTAACGAATCAATGTGAATTTTACAAATAACACGATTAAGATATTATTCCAATAATTCAAACTTGCACGTAAATAATAATAACGTATACTCTGTATTTGGTAGCCATATTGGTTGTTATTGAAGGTTATGTAAGACATATTGGTTGGTATTGAAGGTTATGTAAGCCTTTGTAATGAAACTCGTTGTTTGAACTTTTTCTCAAATTAAAACCTTGAAAAATGTTAAAAGATCACAATATGCAGATTTCATTATATCATTTGCTTAAAGTTAACGTTAGCTGAGAGACAGGGAGTTGTGAAAAATGAAAGTAATGGGTTTAATGGTGTACAAATTCTTTGACCAAATTAAGCAGTATTTTCATAAAGTGATATTTCACACAGTATTTCTGCGTTTAGTTAGATACATTTATAGAGAATGTTAAAAGTCATGGAGCTCCTAAATCATCGCCTCAGGCTTATGTTGCATAGAAGAGTATTTATTCAAGAAAAACTGTACTGTACTCCTTTTCCAGGTATCTATATCGCCTTTCCCCTTGGGCTATTTTTATACCCAAACAGAGAGGTGGTGTGATCTAGGTTTTAATCTTCTTTAAAAATAACGAGTTGTTGAATTTCGTGCAAAGTTATCGAAGGACAGCTAGTCAACACCACCAACTGCAAACCCTACTCAGATAGTAGAATTGACTGTAACATCATAATACAGCTGAAAAAGCTAGCATGTTCAGTTATAGGATTCGAACCCGCGACTGGCTGATAGCCTTAGAAAAAAGAGAGGCTCACTATCGTAAAGACCCGGCATGACAAGGTGGTTAAGGTACTCGACTCGTAATCCGAGGGTCGAGGGTTCGAATCCCCGTCGCACCAAACATGCTCGCTCTTTCAGCCGTGGGAACGTTATATGTGACGGTCAATCCCACTATTCGTTGGTAAAAGAGTAGCCTAAGACTTGGCGGCGGGTGGTAATGACTAGCTGCCTTCTCTATAGTCTTACACTACTAAATTAGGGATGGCTAGCGCAGATAGCCCTCGTGTAGCTTTGGGCAAAATTCAAAAACAAACAAACAAACACTGTAGTAGAAAACCTAGGATTGTGGATTATCGCACAAAAGAGCGATACAGTCTTCGTCAAAAGAGTTTTTCATTTTTCTTTCTCGGCTGCCTGAATCTCTTGAAACAAGAATTAGAAAAATCACCTTATTGCTATAGAATATTACAAAGCATTGTGAGTGTTCGTTCCAGATAACAACATAGACACACTTTATTGTACAATAAAAATCACGTGTTTCTCGATCTCACAACGATTGCCAGTTTATTCTCTTTGATTTCCACGTTCATTTATTTCCTCTGCAAGCAAATCGTTTAGAACCACCCAGATTTTCCATCCGTTAACTCACTTGTTGATTGCAATTTTATCCGTTAACACCACATATAGGAATTTTGAACGGTCAACTAAATAACTCGTAGGAAACTACTTGGGGCCTAACTACAGTTACGTTTTTTAAGTGTATTAATGAAACATGTGGAGTATTTCTGCCTTAGGGATCTTCAATCAAGTTATTTTTGCAACTCAATTTTCTTTATAACTGAATACTCAAAGGTTTCGATCTGGACATTTGTTACAATATAACGTTAACATGATATTAGTTAATTAATTTCGTTAATTTGGAAAAGAAAATACCTTTATATCACTGTTTTCACTGATTGAAAATATGTTTATTCCGTTTTTATGGTTACATTGCATTGCTAGTTTTAAAAGTTTTTGTTTTAAATTTATTCTGTACGCATTTTTAACGAAAATACTGTTTTTAGTGAGAATTAGAGAAAATCCAGGAATATCAAACTCTGAAGCACTTATTTGCATATTAACGGAACCCTGAACGTCCAATCACTTATTAATATCGAATAAGCCTTTTAGTGTTAATTATTTTATAGTCGGAAATGAGACCGCGACAATCACCGTATCGTCCCACGCTAGTACAGCGGTAAGTCTACGGATTTACAAGGCTAAAATCAGGGGTTCGATTCCTCTCGCTGGGCTCAGCATATAGCTCGATGTGGCTTTTTTAAAAGAAAACACACACGCACAATCAACATATCACAACATGAATAAGATTACTCAACGAAACTTAAAGAAAAAGTAGAAAACTTTAGGGAGGGCAAATGTGTTTATGTATTTCCTTGAAGAAACTGGCATAGGCAGGAAGTGTTATTTAATTCAAAAGAAAACGTAGGAGAAAAAGAATGTTTTATCAATTTAAAATAACAACTAGGCTTTTCAGTTGTTTTCGTATTTTGACCCTAGGTAAGGAAAGTTTTGTTACTGACTCTTCTATCATAGGTCTGACCTGAAACATTTAAAGATAATGCATTATCAAGAATTACGACTGTCAGAATTAGAACATCGACTTAAAGCCAGCTTTCTCCCCTGTAAAATCTTGTATTCTTATTTCTCAAGATCTATATTTCTTTACTTATTAAAGCAGAGCTAGAATACAGCTATGAACACTGACAAGCACGCCAAATCTCGTTACATTGTGCTTTAAACGTTAAAGGAAATAAGTATATAATTTATAGATTTTTCTTTCAATAAATAATCGGTTTTCCCGCTTACTGTGCGGTTTGTGAATGATGTTTGCTATAACAACGACCAATGACCACACCATGTTACAATATAGCTATCAGTTGCTAGGGGAGCTGCGCACGTGCTACGTAGTTGCTTATCGATATCTTTAATGAAACAAACACGCTTTGTTACCAGCCGTCTATGAATGACTATGCCCATAGTAATATACTGTTAACATAACCCTTTGATGAGAAACAAATTCAGTATTGCAACTCCTTGAGTGGTTACTTTTGTTTTTGAACGGAACACTAACGCATCAGAATTTATATAAAACAATTTGTATATATATATATATATATATATAATGCACGGAAAACAAGATAAATATTATTCATCAGAGCTGTGTTATTTCTTCTTGAATGTTTTCAACTTTGAGTAAGTTTATCGTATATTAAAACAAAAAAACAAAGACAAAATTTAATATGTACTGAAATAAATAACTGGTGAGTATATTTTTTGAATAAACCAGCTTAATATCGTAGAGGAACAAATTTGTTGCTTTAAATTGAGAAATGTTACATGTTCTTAGTTGTCTAGTGGAGTTATTATTTTTAGAACAAACTCTCTAAGAACAAACGATATAGAAACATGTGGACGTGAAACATCGTGATATAGGAATGAAATGATAATGGTTAAATTACGTGCTTTCTGTAATTCAGTTCATTTCTCTACCTAACGACGTTCGTTGTCAGTATCAATTAAATCGACTTGTACAACAATTGTTCGATGAGTTCGATAACTTCACTGCGTCAAAATACAAGTCTTATTGGCCATTTACTAATGTAACATAATCAATGCAATCGTCAGATGTCTGAGAACTATGTATTCTGTGATAATACATTTGGAGGTTCTCTACAAACCTTTTTGTATACTTTTATTTAGTCTAGATTAAAATGTACAAAGAAAAACATATATCTATATATATTGAAAAGAAAGCCTAACACAATGGAACGCTTTTTCTATTTTCCAGAGGCTTGATCGTAATAATCAGAAAGCTATTGGTACGGAAGAAGGGATATAGAGATGAATCGATTTGTTCAATAACCAATGAAAGTGAAACCTAACTAATTTGGTTAGTAGTACATAGTTAATCATGGAACACAACTGAAATCTCTGTACTATACTGTTCTGGGACAACATTTTATAGAGAGATGCCAGAAATAGAATTTTAAGAACTGGATGTTTATATATATAAATATTAGTTCTTACTGCATTGCTTGTACAATATTACAAGCGCGGCATGGCCAGGTGGGTTAAGCCGTTCGACTCGTAATCTGAGGGTCGCGGGTTCGAATCCCCGTCGCACCAAACATGCTCGCCATTTCAGCGATAGGGGCGATATAATGTGACGGTCAATCCCACTATTCGTTGGTAAAAGCGAAGTTCAAGAGCTGGTGATGGGTGGTGATGACTAGCTGCCTTCCCTCTAGTCTTGCACTGCTAAATTAGAGACGGCTAGCGCAGATAGTCTTCGTGTAGCTTTGCGCGAAATTCAAGAAACAAACAAATACAAAACAAGATTACCAATATATATATTTCATTCCCTATCTATAATAAACTGTAAACATCGAGAATATTTAACATCCCTACCTGTACATAAACATTATATATTTCTTGTATAAAACACAAACGTTTTAAACAGAATATTGTTTGGACTCACACTGTGCCTTGCACCTGTTCCGTGTGAATCAAAGTATTCATTTATCATTTTGCTCTTGGGCTTTTAACAAGAGTAAAAATAATATATGATATTGTTAACATTACTACTTTACAAGAACGGACAACGATAATGCTAATGTTACTATTGTAGAAGAACGGACAATGATATTTTTAATGTTACTACTCTACAAGAACGGACAATGATATTGTTAATATTAAGCCTCTACAAGAACGGTTTACATCATTGATAATATTTTTATACTATATAAGTATTTACGTTATTATTTTAAATTAAGCATAATTTTACTCCAAAATAATATAAAATGGTAACGTTAGTTTATAAATAGGTTTAACTTGTACCTTACATATGTATATCTATAAGCGAACTAGTAGTATATATTCAGGAGAACAAAACTTAACTGTAGAATTGTAGAGATTCTGCAATGAATAACAGATAATCTTTTATTATATTGGGAATAACTAGGTAAAAGGAACTTCAAAGTCTTCTAACAGAAGCTCGTTCATTGTCTTCGTGACTATAGCATTGACGTCACGTTAGATTTCCAAGAATAAAATACCACGAACATATATGGTAATCGTGAAGGACAAATACCTTCAAAGGAACAAAATTACAATACAGTAAAAGATCAAAAACATAAGTTATTCTATCTGTAAATCTCTCAACAGGGCCAGAAACATGGAATTATATTTCTAACTTGCGCTCCAGCCGTCTTCCCGATGTTCAGTGAAACATACAACTATATATTATAAAAGTTGTGTTATTCAGAGTACAGGGCCAATACTTTCCCACACACAAAGAAGTTGAACTGTATTCCTTAACTGTATACAAAATGATAAACGTCAAGAAACAAAATGGTTTCATTTAATTAATAGATCGATATATATATTTATTTTAAAAACAGTCATCTAGTGTTTATGCACATGCACATAAAAGCTGGAAACCAACACTTCAGTAGCATTTCGAAAATTATAAATTACATACTTTAAGTTCTGGTTCTCAAAGACCCACGATTCACTCTTCCCCACGTATGTATTTCTTTCTTACAAATTGTGATCTGTAGAACGTAATATTTGACAACAGAATCTTTCTACTGACTGCGTGATAAGTGTTGAGGGTAATAACGCTAGATAGCCCATTGTGTGACCTTATACTTAACAACAAACTGACCGACAACAGGCCATTAAAAATAATTACTTTCGTTATTAAAAATATAATAATTTGGGTATACTTAATGTGTAAAGCTATGCAATAGTTAAATTAAAAACCCTAGACTCGTTACGTTAGATCAGGGGTTCCCAACCTTTTGGCACTCGCGACCCCTTACCTAAAAGTTTGAAACCCATGTGACCCCCTACTTAGGGCTTCCTATCAGCAGCTTAATTTTTCTTTTATTTTTTGTGAAGGAGAGGGAAAGAAACATCTGAAAAATATTTAACAATTCTGTATTTATTTATTAGCAAATTAAATCACATTGGTCCAACCTGAATTCACAAAAAGAACATATATTTCTTAAAATAATATTAACATAGGTTTGAACAGCTATCGAACCCAGCTAGTGAGATGCCTGATGTTGCATTTTAGCAGCAAGCTTTGAAATTCGTGGCCGAGCGTTTGTTAGAGCCAGTCTCATGTCATCTCCAACATCCAATCTGTTCCTATTCTTTGTTTCTATATTGACAAGAGTGGAAAATCTTGCCTCACACAAGTAGGTAGAAGCAAATGGAACAAGAACACGTAAAGCTATCATGCTGACTTTGGAGTATGACTGATACATAGCGCACCAGAACTGAGTCACGGATTTCACCTTGAAGAGATCACGAGCTAAAGAGTCGTTCCTTAGATCCAGAAATTCATCTTGGATATCATCTTGGATGCTGGATACATCAAGTTCAGTACAAAATGGGTTCCTTACCAGGGCCTCCTGTTCCTGTGAACGCTCGACTTCCTTTTCTAGAGACTGAAGATGTTCGGTAATCTCATCCTTAAAGAACTGATCCAGTTGGATCTGAGACTTATCCGTCACTCCACAAAGTTTTTCAAACATGCGATGTTTCCAAGATTGGTTTTCCGACGCCAGTTCTGCAGTTTGGAAACAAAGGCCCAAAGACTATCTTGAAAAAAGGAGAACATGTGTTTCCCTTCCTTGAAGCTTCAAATTGAGCTTGTTCAGCTGGTCAAAAAATGTCAGCTAGGTACGCAACCCTTTTATTCCATGCTTCAACTTCGAAGTGAGCTACAAGATCTTTCCTTTCTTGAGTCTCCAGGAATAGCTTTATTTCATCTTTCATTTCAAAGACACAATTAATAATGTTTCCTTTCGACAACCAACGTACTGCTGTGTAGAAAAGAAGGACTTCGTGGTCAGCATTCATGTCTTTGCATAGTTCTTTGAATAGGCGAGTGTTGAGTGCTTGATTTTTCACATAATTTACAGTTTTGATTACAGATTCAAGCACTTCCTGCAGAGAGGCAGGGAGAATCTTACTGGCGAGAGCATATCGGTGAATCATGCAGTGGATGCCCTTTGCTTGAGGTGCTAGCTTCTTCACTCTCGACTGGAATCCTGATTTCGATCCCAGCATAGCCGGTGCCCCATCCGTACAAACCCCACACACGTTTTCCCATTGAAGATCTTCGTCTTGAAAAAAAGTTGAAACTTTTTCCATGACATCATCAGCTTTTGTTGTGGTTTCAAGTGCACTGCAGAATAAGAATTCGTCTTTGATGTCACCTGAATTAATGTATCTCACGAAGACAAGCAATTGAGAACATAAACTTACATCTGTTGACTCGTCGAGCTGAAAGGAGAACAAAGGGGAACCCTTGATTTCAGTCAAAACCTGTTCCTTCACATCCATAGACATTTTAGAAATGCGCCTCTGTGTAGTATTATTTGACAGGGATACTTGCTGCATCTTCTTTGCACTGGCTTCTCCAAGAATAAGATTTACTGCTTTCATCATGCAGGGTTTAAGAAGTGTTTCTCCAATCGTGTGAGGCTTTTTTTGTTTAGCAATTTCGAATGCAATCTCATATGAAGCTTCCACTACGGCTGCACTCTGCTGCTGAAACGACCCACTTCTATCGATTCTTTGGCTTTTAAGACACCGTTCATGCCGTTTGAAGAAATCGAAACCCTTCTTTACATGTTCTGGATGTTTAAAAACACACTGTGATTTCTCGATGCCGTCGTTGGCGAGCACAGTGGTGAAGCCAATGTTGAGGTAGCATTCTGAGTATCTGCGCCGTTTAGCCATGGACACAACTCACCTCTACTGCTTACTTATCTCCTTGTTAAAATAAAATAAAATGTTGAATAATGAACGCTTTGGCAACTGTAGATCTTACACTGACTACTTGTGGGGGGTGCAGGTAGAGTAATGATGGGGTAAGTATTGGGAGGGAAGGGAGCGTGGCTAGTCACGCGATTCGTCATCCACCAATCAGCAACGGACATGTGACTCACGTGTCGACAGCGAGCACACACACACTTAATCACAGCTAAACAGACACACAAGCATACGTACATGCGCGTGCACTCACATACTTCCTACTCACTAGTACACACATACATACAGTTGCAGACACATACACATTCACACAGGCACATTCACTCACAGGCACGCATACATACACCCATAATATCACTTAATGACATTGAACTAACGTAGCACACGTTTTGCTTTGCACCGAAACAAAAAAAATGTAAGAGCATGAAAATGTAATTGATGAAATAAAATTAATGCTATCCCAAGCTACTTCTAACAAGGCTACGCGACTCCCCTGCCAAGGCTTTGCGACCCCCCTGCCAAGACTTCGCGACCCCCTGAGGGGTCGCGACCCACCGGTTGGGAACCCCTGCGTTAGATTAACCTTTTCTATTTAGTTATTAACAATACTATGTAACAAAATTTTTACTTTTTCTTGTTCCTGGACAGAAAGTGTTATTTCACAATTGCTTATGCCTAAAGTAAACGGATAAGACCTATTTTTTTCTCTTCAAACGTTTGTGACCTGAAAGCGTATAACGAAAACATGATGGGAGACTATATTTGGGGGTTGATACGTGTAAGTGATTTACATTATAGTCGCAAATCTTAAAAAACTACTGACTTCTAAACATTTTCTATAACATTAGTATAAATACATACAAATCTTGATTCAGACCTTATGTAAATGAAAATCTGCAAATTCGCCCGTTTTTACATAGAAAATAGGTTAATTTCTAAATTTCATTATCCAGGTCACAAAAGCAAAGTTTGAAGAGAATAATGGCCATTTTCTGTACTTTTACAGTATAAGCAATTAAGAAATAACACATACTATCCAGGAACAAAATTTGTGTTACATAGTGTAATATATACACAAACTGGAATTTGCAGGATTTGTTGATTTGAAGGACAAGTCTCTTTATAAATAGACATAAAAAATGGTTTATGGCAGAATTTTTCACGATGTTTGTAGAACTTTAAAAATAGAAGTTTCGATCAAGATGGTTTGGTTTGAATTTCGCGCAAGTTACACGATGGCTATCTTCGCTAGCTGACCGTAATTTTGTAGCATAAGAGTACGGGAAAGGCAGCTAGTCATCACCCACCGCCAACTCTTGGGCTACTCTTTTACCAACGAATAGTGAGATTTACCATCACATTATGACGCCCCCACGGCTAAATGGGCGAGCATGTTTCGTGTGACGGGGATTCGAACCCGCGACCCTCACATTACGAGTCGAGTGCCTTAACCATCTGGCCACGCCGGGCGAGAAGTTTCGGTTAGGGCGGTTTGGAACACTGATTCACCAAGAACAAACTAAATATTATCACTTTATCTGAAGAAGTAAAACTTAAAACTAAATAGAGTTCGAGCCGGTACCTTTGAGTACCCTGAAGATGCTTTAACGAATGTGAGTAGGTCGTGGTCGCTGTAAGAAATATTAATTCCTAATTATTTTATAGCGATGAAATACGCAATGAAAAGATTCTAAGCTTCGTAAGCTAGCTGGCATACCTCTAAACATTTATTAAACTTCATCGAATAAAAATCGTCTTCTAAGTGAAGAAAAACAGCAGAAACGACAGGATGACTTAATTATTTAGTGCATTGCATCCGTGAACAGGATCAAGGAGGCTAAATAATTAAGTCTTCGCGCTTGTTAACATTAGAAAGTGTAACATGAGAATTAATTAAAACTTTATAATTACATGGTATGATATTACTTTGAGGAACCTAAGACATAAAAGGGAAAATCGTGACCTCTGTTGCAAATCTACATGCACATAGGATAAAAAGTGCGAACTTGGGTATTGCCCATCACACAATAAAAAAGGTTTTTTCCAGTATCATATAAGCAGAGTTCCATTATAGTATGATTTCGAACGAACCTATGATTTATTACGTTACGTAGGTTAACGTATTACCATTTCAAATAACCGGAAATTTTAATTTTAATTTACAAGTTGATTAAATGTTATTATGCACTAAATTGACAATTGCCAACAGTATTGATATACACAATTTTCTTTCTTAAAACAAATATACTTGAATATAAAAAAACATAAAAACAATACAATTTATAATAACGGTTATTACTAATAGTTATTGTAAATAATAGTATATATAAAGGAGTTTTAGAAACTTGCAACCTCTTCGCACTAAACATGCTCGTCTTTTCAGACGTGGGCCCGTTATATTTAAAGGTCAATCCCATTATTCGTTTGTAAAAGAGTAGCCTAAGAGTTGGCGATAGGTGGTGATGACCTCTAGTCTTACGCTGCTAAGTTATAGACAGCTAACGCATATAGTCCTCGTATAGCGTTGCGAGAAATTAATAAAAACAAACTTACAACTATACTCAGTCTTATATCCGGTCTAGAACTGAATGTTTTATGGACGATCCAGGTCCACTACGAGCAAATTAATTCTGAGCTAATATTGTTGCACCCACTTAAGTTCGCTCGTTCTCGTTTCTTGATTGGCCTCACACTGTTTACAAGCACGCTTCCTACCGAGGAAGATGTTCAATGTCCTCGTAGAAATAACAACGTTCAAAGTTAGTTCATTGAAGTTGAACGGTTTGTAACGTTCGAAATATATAGACGTTTCTGGTCCAATTCTGTAGTTTTCCGACTAATAGATGTTAGTCACAATTATAGCTTCCTAGGCCTACAGCACTCTGACTGTAGCTGACCAATAATAATAATATAATTTGTTTTTCGGCCCGTCGGTTTTTATATACCAATCATGCGAGTCTCTAGCGCGTTTTCGCGAATGAATATTGTTGATTCTCACTTTCAATAATTCTATAAAAATTGTGAGAGCAGGCGGGACTTGCGCAAAATACAATCATTAACAATGTTCATATTCAAAAAGAAAACTATGTAGAAACAAGCTCAGACACTAAAATAAATGTACAACGGAAAGCTGTTACACAATACGCACACAAAGATATATATATATATATATATAAACAATGCAAAAATGAAATCAGGGATTGGAAAGTACAGACAATATCATCTTATGCGTAAGGAAGAGGGGGGTATAGACAGTATCTCGCATTTGAGAAAATAAAGATATTTGAGGAATAGATCTGCCATCCATCAGACCCCCATTTTAGACAGTAGTATTTACGCATTATCGTTTTACGTGTGAATTCCATCAATTGTTCATGTACACTTGTACAATGACTTGTCCCCGATAGCCAAGTTTTGAAAGCATTGCTAGATCTAGTGTTCTCTTACTAGTTGTGTTCAGAGGTTTTGTCATTTTTTTAGACTATTCAGCTGAATTTTTTTTTTTACTTGAGTTGTTTGGCGTGTGTCTCATGTTCTGAAATAGGTTTAGCCCATTTAGCCCAAGCATGGCTATCAGCTTCGTTCAAAACTCCACCTACCTGACCTCATACGTGAGTACTCTAGGAACGTTGCTTAACTGTTTTAATAACTATGAATATACAGCATTGATTTTACATTTTATAAACATTGTGCATTTAAATATACAATACCACAACCACACAAATGTTTCGTACGCGATGCACGACGTCTTTAGCCTAGTATTAATATTATGAAATTACAAATTTGATAATGTATCCCCCTCGCACCAAATATGTCGCCCTTTCAACCGTGGGGATGTTATAAAGTAACTATCAATCCCACTATTCCTTGGTAAAGGAGGAGCCCAAGAGTTAACTAGCCACCTTTCCTCTAGTCTTACACTGCTAAATTAGGGACTGCTGGTACAGATAACCCTCATGTAACTTTGAGAGAAATTCAAAGAAAAACAAACAATGTTTACATCAAATTCTTTTCCGAGAGCTCACAGATTTGCTATTGAAGTCACTGACAACTATTACATATATATATTTATCATGTTTTACGACTAATCAAATCTAAAGCTATGTTTTATGTTTAGTAATCTCATTATACAATGTACATGTTTCAATATAATTAAACTAACGTACTGAATCCAGACTCGTGTGACGTTAAAATACAAAATTTTAATGACTTATATATTAGAATCAATTCGGCCAAACTTACGGGTAATATCATTGGTTATTTAATGTAGTAAATTTTTAAAAGGTAGTTGCATTAGACATTTTCAAGTTGGGCTAAGATAGTCTATGAAAATTTAAATATTTTATCACGTCACGCTAAATATTTTATTTTGTACAGAATATATTCAGATTTTTGGTTACCCCTCAAAAGTAATTAATAAACTAATGCTTAATTGAAAATACTTGTTGAATAGATTTTACAAGGATTTCAGTTATATTTCTTAGAAAGTAGAAAGAGCGATATTATATTAAATAACTGTATTTAGGAAATGTTTATTTGTCGAATTTACAAGTGATAGGAGTAAGTGGAAGATAGCAAGGACCAAGGTCACTCACCGTTAACTCTTGGGTTACTTCGTTAAACCGATTAACAATTAGTTTTACTGTCAGATTATGATACCCCCCGCCACTACTATTAAAAGAGCGAGAATATTTAGTGATGGGATTCGAACATGTGGCTCACCGAATCTGAATCAATTGCCCTAACCACTAAGCCACGTCAAGATCTCTATCATTAGTTTCAAACAATATTTAAATAAGGAAGTAAAGAAAAATTGCTACCTCGAAAGCAATTAATTACTTAAATCAAAATTATATTGAAATTCCTGAAAATCAAAAAATATCTTTCATGTACACCTTTCTTTTTCATCTTAATCTTCAAACATTATAGATTGGTATCTAAAAGTTTTATCCAGTTAGACGAGAAGAAAACAGAGAATAGTACACGCATTAACATAAGTTACTGATTGTACTTGTACGAAAAACATCAATTTCTATATTTTTATTCGACAGTGAATGTAGAAGTAATTACTTATACAACTTATTATTTTAGACACATACACACATATATATATATTGTGTTTATATGCTTATCGAGATTTATTTAAAAGTCATTTCATCTCCTAAACTTCTGCTCCCTACAACATGACTTATGTACTAAGACAACTTTCTCCAGTCCTTCATTTCTGGCAAGCAGTACTATTTTTCTAATAAGCTGATTCAGAACAGTTTAGTACAGAGATTTGACTTACATTGAGTGTATTATTACACACCATCCAGCTATTATTAAAACTGCATTTCCTAGCGGAAGGACTTTTTTTCTTGGCTACTAAAAGAAGTCCCGTTCATACAAGCGAGCAATATTCTTAAACCATTCTCGATTCATGGTTCTTTGGTCCTTATAATTAAGTAGCTCCTGAGTAGGAAACAAATGTGGACAATGTTTAACAAGTTGTTTTATTATAGTTTTCTTGTTCCCCTATGTGTCAGCGATAAGTTTCCGATTTTCAAATATAAAAATATAGATTTCAGTTCCTCGCGGCGTAAAGAGAAATGATGATCTAATGTAATTTTTCCGTCCTGATAGGTTAACGGTAAGTATACAAATTACAACACTAAAATCCAGGTTTGATTCTCTGTCGTGGATAGATCACAAATAGCTTGTTGGGTATTTTTACGTAAAAAATACAAAACAAGCTACTCTTGGAAGGGCCTGGCCTTGTGATTGTGGTACTTGTACTTGCAAATGGAGAAATGTAGGTTCGAATCTCTCACCCAATCATTCTCGCCCTTTCAGTGATGGGATCTCTATATTGTGAAAGTTAATCCTTCTATTCGTTGATAAAGAGTAGCCTATGATTTGATAGTGATTAATATTGATCAGATGCCTTCCCTTTACTTTATCACTTCAAAATTAGGGACGGCCAGCACAGACAGCTAAGAAATAAACAAATATTTTATTATCTATAGCACACTCTACCCAGTGTTTACTCTAATAAAGAAATCATCTATACTAAACCTTAACATAAAAAAAAAAAGAGTTTTTATATGGGAAATACGTTACTGATAACTAATTCGGGTGAAAAAGGCGACTTTGCGAATACATACAAGCAAATAAAGAGAAACAGTAAAATAACAATAAATGATGTAGATATTCTATTCATGGACATGACTCTGAAGCTAGAAGTAAACAGTGTTTCTGTTCAGTGTTTTACATTAGTTTTGGAGCTCTGATTAAGTGAATAATTTTATAGTATTTTGACAATTTGTTAACAATAATCAAGAAGGGTGGAAGAGGTCTAGATTGAATCTGACTCTTTCAGGTCGTGCACAACGACGAAAAACACCGACACATACTGGATGTCGCTTGGCACAAATCATCTATGGCATTTCTATGAAATGCCCATCAGTGGTCGACTTATACTGCTAGAAACCGGGTTTCAATAACCGTGGTGGATGGAGCTCAACTGGCCCTTTGTGGAACTTTAAGCATAATACCAAAAGGAACAAACAAACAACTCTATGAAATTGGTTTCATTTTTTACATGTTGTTTAACATCTAATTCAAAACACTGTTTTCCTTCTTCCATCATTATTTTACTCATCGAATTAGATTTATGTTACTTTTTCTGTATGTGTTTGTGTGTGTTTTCTTATAACAAAAAGCCACTCGGGCTATCTGCTCTGTCCACCGAGGGGAATCGAGACCCTGATTTTAGCGTTGTAAATCTGTAGACTTACCACTGCCCCAGCAGGCGACGTGAAGTTTGTAATATTTTAGTTTACAACGGTGACGTTTAGAAGTACCTACCCCACCTCCTAAAAAAAACAACAAAAATTGTGAAATAGCAGCCGTAAGAATAATCAGGAAAGAGAAAACCATTTGATAAAATCAAATTACCTTTATATGTTTCATTTTCTGGCAGTTTGTACAACACTTATTACATTGGAAGTTTTAGACCCAAAATTAGATAATTTTATTCGTGGTTTCGAGATGAAGACGTTATTTCTCTAGTTTTTTTTGTGTGTGGTCTCTGTTATTGCTGACGATAAGTATGTATTTGAGAAGATGAGAGAGATTCTGACAAACATGCACTTTATTGGTTCTTCCGTAGGAAGATCTATCGATCACTAAGAAGATGAAAAAAGGAAAGCGAATAAACTATCGGAAACAAGTATATTAACGTATAAAATGAGGCATCTAAAAAAAAATAATGTTTATAGCAAGATAATTAAAGGTAGAAAGCCTTTAATATATCCTGAATCACATTTTATCTGTCGTTTTTGTCCTAGTGGTGTTCATGCCAGTCTGCTTATCGGAGGGCCAAGTTTTGAGCTTGTAATAATACCTGTAAACACGCTCTGAACTTTTTATTAACGGGTTCTATAACCGTAAAGATTATTCTCGCTATTAGCTTGAATAAGAGCAGTAGTTTTGTATGCAGCGAATTACTGCTAACTATTTATCTGCCTTCATCGTTGTTGTTGTTTTGAATTAAGCACCAAACTACACAATGGGCTATCTGTGCTCTGCCCACCACGGGTATCAAAACCCGGTTTTTAGCGTTGTAAGTCCGCAGAAATACCACTGAACCACTGGGGGGCTTATCTGTCTTCATAGCAACTGTACTTGAGCGATGGAATCTCTGATCTAGTTATTTCGTCTATTTATCACGTAAGGTGCTGTTCAATTGAAATGTCATATTCTCTGCTATTAATTTCGACAGTTTGAAATAAATAGAGCGTCTCTAAAACTTTAGGAGTTAACTCTAGCTTCATAATTATAGCATATTTTTTCTCTTGACAATTTCCAGGTAAGTATAGCAGCCATGGTAACATGAGATACGGCAGAAAACGTGTTGCGAAGTTAAACAGGATTTCTGTATTGACTTATTTGAAGTAAAGAGGTTAGACATAGTATAAAACAATAAGCAAACAAACACTACTTAGTTGTAACTTCAGACGAATCTAGGAACGAGTGCACAAACGCTAAATATTAGGATGTTTACGTCAGAAGAAAATCTCAATAAAGCCTAACAGAGAGTAAGAAAAATTACGACTTCATACGAATTATAATAAATAACCTTTACAGAATTGACTTGTTATCAACGCCACCTGGTGATCCAATATTTTAACAGTTGGAAAAAAGCACGTTCTCTTGGCTGTGGTTTCGCTAGATAGTATATATTGCACTAGAAAATACACCAGCGTTAGATTAAGGAGCTTCTCAACGACACCTTTCTAAAGAATAAATAAAGCTGGTAACACCAAGAAAGAAAAAAAAAACACCATTGACAATCCCATAAGTGCTTGTTGAACCTTTCTAAAGAATAAAGAAAGCTAGTAACACCAAGAAAGAAAAAAAACACCCTTGACAATCCCATAAGTGTGCTTGTTGAACCTTTCTAAAGAATAAAGAAAGCTAGTAACACCAAGAAAGAAAAAAAAACACCCTTGACAATCCCATAAGTGTGATTGTTGAACCTTTCTAAAGAATAAATAAAGCTGGTAACACCAAGAAAGAAAAAAAAAACACCCTTGACAATCCCATAAGTGTGATTGTTGAACCTTTCTAAAGAATAAATAAAGCTGGTAACACCAAGAAAGAAAAAAAAACACCCTTGACAATCCCACAGGTGCTTGTTGAACCTTTCTAAAGAATAAAGAAAGCTGGTAACACCAAGAAAGAGAAAAACACCCTTGACAATCCCATAAGTGCTTGTTGAATACAATTAGTCGAACGTGCGTAAACGTAAAACACGAACTGTTTAACCTTTCTAAAATAAAGAGAAATAATATATGGTATTTGTTTAAACTCCATACCTCTATTATTCTATTAATGAACTTTGGAATTGGTTGCTATTTAATAAAGTTTCCATCTTTGGAATGGCAAGCATTTTCACTTTTGGGTTTTAACTTCTCGACGCCCAAATTGCGGGCCGAGCTCCCTTAATCCCAGACCTTCCTTCAACTTACTAATCTTTGTTTTATACTGCTTCAGGAAACGATGTCTAGTGAAAGTGTCAAAATTAAGTATGTTGAGCAATGCTTTCTTTTTTTTTTATATGCAACAGTTGTTAGCTTTGTCCTAAGTGTTGTCAAAACAATGCCGATATTTTATGTGGTTGTTAGGAGACGTACATTGTTTAACATTTACATAGAAATAGACTTATAATAAAAGAAGCCAATGAACGAGATTATCCGATGGTGGTGTTCTAGTTCATTCTTGTACCTTCATCACTACAACCCGCGTGGTGCTAATGTTATCTGGTTATGTATTATAGAACAATGTGACATCCCAGAAAGAAAGAGAGAATACCAAAAAATACAAACTGAACTAACTGTTTGTAGCTTAAGCACAACCTTACACAATTTTGCTCTATCTGTATCTCAGAATGGTTGGTATGGGTATTAACACATTTTTATTGATTGTTCTTTGTGTTGTTGTTTACGCACAAAGCTACACAATGGACTATCTGTACTCTGCGCACCACGGGTATCGAAACCCGATTTTTAGCGTTGTAAGTCCGCAGACATACCGCTGAGCCACTACGGGGCATTTGTATTGATACGGAGGTAACAACGTTTCGATCTTCCCAGGTCATCATTAGGTTAAGAAAGAGAGAGTTTGAATATGATGAATATAAACGGGTACGGGACTGTAGGGGGCGTTGCATGTGAATGTTAGGTTATTAATTAGTATAGGTATAAAGGTGTTCCTTTGTATTGAGCTTCTTTGATTTTGCATTTGTTTATATTTGTTTCCCTACTAATTATCTGGGTGTTTTCTATGGTTATGTTGTGTTTATTTGATTTGCAGTGCTCGCCCTTTCAGCTGCGGGGCCTTTATAATGTTACAGTCAATACCACTATTCGTTGGTAAAAAGAGTAGCCCAAGAGTTGGCAGGGGGTAATGAAGACAAATAGCCCTAGTGTAGCTTTGCGTAAAATTCGAAAAACAAACAAACTACCCTTCCTCTGCAAAACGAATTTATTTCAGAGAATTCGCACGTAAAATAATAATATAAGAACATTAAAGAAAGAGATGAAAAAGTAGATATTTGTTACATTTTCTATGGAAACGTGAAGTTTAAAAACAAAAGTTAGCTCATGAATGATTAAAACATAGAGCTAGCTTTTAACTTATTAAGACAAATATCTTTAAAAACATGTTGTTTAAAATAAAAAAGTACTAATTTAATATAATTTGTGAAAACATAACGGAAATTTAAAACAAGAAACTCAAAAGTTACTATAATATGACATGAAATGTACTTTTGCAAACACAAAATGAAATTTTTAAACTTTTAATATTTGCCATACGAACCAGCACCATTTTTACTACTGTGTATAGGATGGTTAACAGAGAGTAATTTCTGAAACTGGTGAATTAGGGCTATTTCGATATATTTCAATGAATGAAGGTCGACACAACTTTTAAAACAAAACAAACTAAATATAGGTGTAAATATGACAAGATATGATCTGTATGGATTATACACTGATGTCACCACATTGGGCATTATTTCATCCTTCAAGGCTCGGAGTGGTTAAGGCACTCGACTCGTAATCTGAGGGTCGCGGGTTCGAATCCCCTTCACACCAAACATGCTCGCCCTTCAAGCCGTAGGGGCGTTATGATGTTACGGTCAATTCCACAATTCGTTGGTAAAAGAGTAGCCCAAGAGTTGGCGGTGGGTGGTAATGACTAGTTGCTCTCTCTCTCATCTTACACTGCAAAATTAGGGACGGCTAGTACAGATAGCTCTCGTGCAGCTTTGCGTGAAATTCAAACCAAACCATCCTTCATTGCAGAAGTAACTTTCAATTTGAGAATCCCTGGGAAAATCATCTTGTGATGGGAATGCATCAAGCATCTACTTCAACATAATACCTCTATAAGCTTTACAGTGTCATTAGTTTCACACAATAGTATAACTAATGATTTATTGTATGTGACTCCAATCCTCTTTTCGAATATAAGATACTATTGTGACGGTTTCCTTATGTTTCACTGTTGATGCACTAATCAATTGACGAACATTCGAGTCAGCTGGTATGTCAGATCGATTGGGTTATCTTTGAATAAGTTCTTACCTCATCCCATTTAGAGCTATGATTTTGCTTGATAGTTAAACTCATAGCCTCGAGTCAGATCAAGGATCAGTTTCAGCGACCAAGATCACGAAAACGACTCATGTTTTCCAGATTCACACCAAGATACTGAGCTGGCTCGTGAGGCAGGTGTTAAAATATAGCGAAAAGAAAATGCCATCATTAAAAAAGAGAGCCTTGTTCAAAAGAGAAAAACAGAAATTCTCAGTGCAGATTGTAACAGGAATTTTAGTTCACTAATTGAAAAAAAAATAATGACGAAGATGAAGTTGTTTTTTTTTGTTTGAAATTATAATGAAACGAATCAAAATAATGATTGTTAAATATTTTACGAACAAACTATTATTGTTTGGATATAAACAGCAGTATTATCAACGCATTTTAAGTAGAAAAGTTTGTTTGTTTTGAATTTAGTAGAAAACTTTACGAGGTCTAGCTGCTTCTAATCTATTGGTGTAAGACTAGAGGGAAGACAGCTAGTCATCACTACTCACTGACAACTATTAGGTTACTCTTTTACCAATGAACAGTGAGATTGACTGTCAAGTTATAACACCCCACCCCTGAAAGAGTGAGTATATCGGATGTGAGGGCATTCGAACCCACGACACCCAGATTACGAGTCAAGTGCTCTAACCACCTCTCCATGTCGGGCAAAACTGTAAAAGATAATGTAAAATAACATCAATTATATACATTAATATTGAAGTTGAAATCAGAGAAGAGCGCTCTCTGTTTTCAAAACGTAAGGCCCGGCATGGCCAGGTGGTTAAGGTACTCGACTCGTAATATGTGGGTTTCGGGTTCGAATCCCCGTCGTACCAAACATGCTCGCCCTTTTAGCCGTGAGGGCGTTGTAATGTGACGGTCAATCCCCCTATTCGTTGGTAGCAGAGTATCTCAAGAGTTGGCGGGGGGCGGTGATGACTAGCTGCCTTCCCTTTAGTTTTACGCTGCTAAATTAGGGACGGCAATCGCAGATAGCTTTCTTGTAGCTTTCGGCGAAATTTAAAAACAAACAAACAATCAACACACATCTAATCTTGTATCACGAGCCTTTCTTCAAGATGTTCTCAATTTTTCAAGCATTGCTACATGATTTGATTATGTAGTAGCTACATTTTTATCTGTTGTAAGTAGTCAGAAAATATGTTAAAGTTGGATTCCATTGACAAATAATACGCATAAATGCTTCACTGATATAATTGAGAGTAATTACTAAGTAATAGTTAGAATAATAGAATATTTAAGATTTTATTTTTGGAATTAAGCACAAGGCTACACAATGGGCTATTTGTGCTCTGCCTACCACGGGTATCGAAACCCGGTTTGTAGTGTTGTAAGTCAGCTGATATACCGCTGAGCCTCTGGGGGGCGGTGAAATCATGGACACATGCCTATTATGGAGCTCTCTTTGAAAGGGTTTGGTTTAATTTAAATTTCGCGCAAAGCTACACGACTTAATACAGACATTCAAGACTGCAAAATTTACATATCATTATTATTATTGTTAATAGAAATTTTCATTGTGTGTTGAAACAATAAACCTAATTATAAAATAATTTTAGCTCTATAACTGTTAACTTCTTCCTCTTATACATAAATTATTCATTCCTCTAAACAGAAATGTATTTTTCCTCTATCAGTGCATAGTATGCATGTACGAAATGTGGTTTGGTTTGTTTTGAATTTTGCGCAAAGCTACACGAAGGATAGCTGCGCTAGCCGTCCCTAATTTAGCAGTGTAAGACTAGAGAGAAGGCAGCTAGCCATCACCACCCACCACCAACTCTTGGGCTACTCTTTACCAACGAATAGTGTGATTGACCGTTACATTATAACGCCTCCACAGCTGAAGGGGTGAGCGTGTTTGGTGTGACGGGGGCTTTGGGAAGGTAAAAGTAAAACCTGCATGTGTATTCTGATTGTTTCTTCTGACAGTCTGATAGAACCTAACCTTAGATTCTTGAATTTCCTCATCTGATTGGGTGTAGTCCAGGTTCTGTTTTTATGTATATTAGAATTTATCTTTGGATCGAAAGAAGTAACGGCTATATGTGTATATTAGGTTTTTTTATATACCAGATTATTCCGGGGCTCTACATCTTTGGAGATTCGTCTTTGGGCAGGACGAAGTGAAGTTTACGTGTGTGTTTGGAGTTTTGACTGAAAGCAATCTGAGCTGCATGTGCACACTACGTTTCCTTATCGTATGAAATAAAGTCAGATGAGCAGTGTGTTCGAGGTGGATTTCTATCTATTGACCCGATGAGTCCAAAGCACCATGTGTATTTTACGCTTTTATTTTTTAACCGAACGTAATCAAGTCTGCCGTCGTATCTAACTTTCTTTTACTTGGAGTGTAGGAAGCCAGAGCTGCAAATTTATCCTACATTTTTTCTGTCTGGGCCCTGGCTGTAGCCAGATCAGTAAATTTCCTTCAGAATCAATGTAGTCAAGGCTATAAACATTCTAAGTGTTTCTTCTTTGGATCGAATAAATTGTAGCGTTATTTATTTTAGGGTTTCTTTTGAAGAAGATAAAATTATACTGAATACATATTATAGATTTATGTTCCTCTGAAATAGATAAATAATCAACAAGACTTCAAACATTCTAAATTATCTTCCTTGATCTGAATGATGCCTCTTTGTGTTTAGCTGTAGCTTGTGAGTTATGTTTGCGTTTTAAATGTTACTTTTGTTACTGTTTATTACGTTTGAAGAACCTCATATTTTTGATTAATAAATTCGATAATTCTTTATGAATTATTCAAAGGGTTAATTCTAGTACAAGGTGAATATTTTTACGCTCTTCTTCGCATGGTATAAAATTCATGTTCCATACATTTCTAACGTGTATGATGAAAGCCTGTCATAAAGTGGGCTTCCCGTCTAATTAATTAGCATATATAAACAATCTCTATCACAACTAATTAGCAAACCAGCTAAACAAGAATTTTCCTTCCTTGAAAATTGTTTATTTAATGAATCTAAAGAATGGATGCTCTACTTTGTTGTTAGTCATCAGAGGACTTCTCAAATGATACAAAAATGTTGAGAACTTTTTCATCAATGTGAGAAGGTTAAAATAAATCACAAAATGGATTTTTATATCAGTAAATTGACATCTTATTGGACTCCATGGTTCGGTTTTCGTTTTCATTTGTATTCAGGAATAGAAACCTTCAGTTCAATAATGATGTTTGTCGATGTGAAAATAGAGAAAGTTTGAAGATGTTGTATAACTAACCCTGTGAGTGACTTCACAAGGCTTCTTCAATCAGCAGCCTGATGGCGGTATGTCTTACTCGCAAAAATGAGGGAGGTTAATAATTTACATATAATGAAGCGATGAGTGAAAAATGTTTCACACGTTAGTGATGGCAATGTTTTACAGTTACAGTGATGGGTAAAAACCAATTTGAAAAATAGTTTGTCACTCTTATAGCAATGGCGATGGAAATAACTCACTAGTGTTGCAATGGTGATGGAAATAACTCACTAGTGTTGTATAGATGAGGGAAATAACTCACTAGTGTTGCAATGATGATGGAAATAACTCACTAGTGTTGTATAGATGATGGAAATAACTCACTAGTGTTGCAATGATAAAGGAAATAACTCACTAGTGTTGTATAGATGATGGAAATAACTCACTAGTGTTGCAATGATGATGGAAATAACTCACTAGTGTTGAATAGATGATGGAAATAACTCACTCGTGTTGTATATATGATGGAAATAACTCACTAGTGTTGCAATGATGATGAAAATAACTCACTAGTGTTGCATAGATGATGGAAATAACTTACTAGTGTTGCAATGATGATGGAAATAACTCACTAGTGTTGTATAGATGATGGAAATAACTCACTAGTGTTGTATAGATGATGGAAATAACTCACTCGTGTTGTATATATGATGGAAATAACTCACTAGTGTTGCAATGATGATGAAAATAACTCACTAGTATTGCATAGATGATAGTAATAACTCACTAGTGTTGCATAGATGATGGAAATAACTCACTAGTGTTGCATAGATGATGGAAATAACTCACTAGTGTTGCAATGATGATGGAAATAGCTCACTAGTGTTGAATAGATGATGGAAATAACGCACTCGTGTTGTATATATGATGGAAATAACTCACTAGTGTTGCAATGATGATGAAAATAACTCACTAGTGTTGCATAGATGATGGAAATAACTTACCAGTGTTGCAATGATGATGGAAATAACTCACTAGTGTTGTATAGACGATGGAAATAACTCACTAGTGTTGTATAGATGATGGAAATAACTCACTAGTGTTGCATAGATGATGGAAATAACTCACTAGTGTTGCATAGATGATGGAAATAACTCACTAGTGTTGCAATGATAAAGGAAATAACTGACTAGTGTTGCATAGATGATGGAAATAGCTCACTAGTGTTGAATAGATGATGGAAATAACTCACTAGTGTTGCAATGATGATGAAAATAACTCACTAGTGTTGCATAGATGATGGAAATAACTTACTAGTGTTGCAATGATGATGGAAATAACTCACTAGTGTTGTATAGATGATGGAAATAACTCACTAGTGTTGTATAGATGATGGAAATAACTCACTAGTGTTGCAATGGTGATGGAAATAACTCACTAGTGTTGTATAGATGAGGGAAATAACTCACTAGTGTTGCAATGATGATGGAAATAACTCACTAGTGTTGTATAGATGATGGAAATAACTCACTAGTGTTGCAATGATAAAGGAAATAACTCACTAGTGTTGTATAGATGATGGAAATAACTCACTAGTGTTGCAATGATGATGGAAATAACTCACTAGTGTTGAATAGATGATGGAAATAACTCACTCGTGTTGTATATATGATGGAAATAACTCACTAGTGTTGCAATGATGATGAAAATAACTCACTAGTGTTGCATAGATGATGGAAATAACTTACTAGTGTTGCAATGATGATGGAAATAACTCACTAGTGTTGTATAGATGATGGAAATAACTCACTAGTGTTGTATAGATGATGGAAATAACTCACTCGTGTTGTATATATGATGGAAATAACTCACTAGTGTTGCAATGATGATGAAAATAACTCACTAGTATTGCATAGATGATAGTAATAACTCACTAGTGTTGCATAGATGATGGAAATAACTCACTAGTGTTGCATAGATGATGGAAATAACTCACTAGTGTTGCAATGATGATGGAAATAGCTCACTAGTGTTGAATAGATGATGGAAATAACGCACTCGTGTTGTATATATGATGGAAATAACTCACTAGTGTTGCAATGATGATGAAAATAACTCACTAGTGTTGCATAGATGATGGAAATAACTCACTAGTGTTGCATAGATGATGGAAATAACTCACTAGTGTTGCATAGATGATGGAAATAACTTACTAGTGTTGCAATGATGATGGAAATAACTCACTAGTGTTGTATAGATGATGGAAATAACTCACTAGTGTTGTATAGATGATGGAAATAACTCACTCGTGTTGTATATATGATGGAAATAACTCACTAGTGTTGTATAGATGAGGGAATTAACTCACTAGTGTTGCAATGATGATAAAAATAACTCACTAGTGTCGCATAGATGATGGAAATAACTCACTAGTGTTGCAATGATGATGGAAATAACTCACTAGTGTTGCAATGATGATGGAAATAACTCACTAGTGTTGCATAGATGATAGTAATAACTCACTAGTGTTGCAATGATGATGGAAATAACTCACTAGTGTTGCATAGATGATAGTAATAACTCACTAGTGTTGCATAGATGATGGAAATAACTCACTAGTGTTGCATAGATGATGGAAATAACTCACTAGTGTTGCAATGATGATGGAAATAACTCACTAGTGTTGAATAGATGATGGAAATAACTCACTCGTGTTGTATATATGATGGAAATAACTCACTAGTGTTGCATAGATGATGGAAATAACTCACTAGTGTTGCAATGATGATGGAAATAACTCACTAGTGTTGTATAGATGATGGAAATAACTCACTAGTGTTGTATAGATGATGGAAATAACTCACTAGTGTTGCATAGATGATAGTAATAACTCACTAGTGTTGCATAGATGATGGAAATAACTCACTAGTGTTGTATAGATGATGGAAATAACTCACTAGTGTTGCAATGATGATGGAAATAACTCACTAGTGTTGAATAGATGATGGAAATAACTCACTAGTGTTGTATAGATGATGGAAATAACTCACTAGTGTTGCATAGATGATAGTAATAATTCACTAGTGTTGCATAGATGATGGAAATAACTCACTAGTGTTGTATAGATGAGGGAAATAACTCACTAGTGTTGCAATGATGATAAAAATAACTCACTAGTGTCGCATAGATGATGGAAATAACTCACTAGTGTTGCAATGATGATGGAAATAACTCACTAGTGTTGCATAGATGATAGTAATAACTCACTAGTGTTGCATAGATGATGGAAATAACTCACTAGTGTTGCATAGATGATGGAAATAACTTACTAGTGTTGCAATGATGATGGAAATAACTCACTAGTGTTGTATAGATGATGGAAATAACTCACTAGTGTTGCATAGATGATAGTAATAATTCACTAGTGTTGCATAGATGATGGAAATAACTCACTAGTGTTGTATAGATGAGGGAAATAACTCACTAGTGTTGCAATGATGATAAAAATAACTCACTAGTGTCGCATAGATGATGGAAATAACTCACTAGTGTTGCAATGATGATGGAAATAACTCACTAGTGTTGCATAGATGATAGTAATAACTCACTAGTGTTGCATAGATGATGGAAATAACTCACTAGTGTTGCATAGATGATGGAAATAACTTACTAGTGTTGCAATGATGATGGAAATAACTCACTAGTGTTGTATAGATGATGGAAATAACTCACTAGTGTTGTATAGATGATGGAAATAACTCACTCGTGTTGTATATATGATGGAAATAACTCACTAGTGTTGCAATGATGATGAAAATAACTCACTAGTGTTGCATAGATGATAGTAATAACTCACTAGTGTTGCATAGATGATGGAAATAACTCACTAGTGTTGCATAGATGATGGAAATAACTCACTAGTGCTGCAATGATGATGGAAATAGCTCACTAGTGTTGCAATGATGATGGAAATAACTCACTAGTGTTGCATAGATGATAGTAATAACTCACTAGTGTTGCAATGATGATGGAAATAACTCACTAGTGTTGCATAGATGATAGTAATAACTCACTAGTGTTGCATAGATGATGGAAATAACTCACTAGTGTTGCATAGGTGATGGAAATAACTCACTGGAGTTGCAATGATGATGGAAATAGCTCACTAGTGTTGAATAGATGATGGAAATAACTCACTCGTGTTGTATATATGATGGAAATAACTCACTAGTGTTGCATAGATGATGGAAATAACTTACTAGTGTTGCAATGATGATGGAAATAACTC
Organism: Tachypleus tridentatus; assembly: GCF_004210375.1. Taxonomy (NCBI): domain Eukaryota; kingdom Metazoa; phylum Arthropoda; class Merostomata; order Xiphosura; family Limulidae; genus Tachypleus; species Tachypleus tridentatus. The sequence goes on along the minus strand of NC_134830.1, from coordinate 29,602,303 downwards.
ACTAGTGTTGTATAGATGATGGAAATAACTCACTAGTGTTGTATAGATGATGGAAATAACTCACTAGTGTTGCATAGATGATAGTAATAATTCACTAGTGTTGCATAGATGATGGAAATAACTCACTAGTGTTGTATAGATGAGGGAAATAACTCACTAGTGTTGCAATGATGATGGAAATAGCTCACTAGTGTTGAATAGATGATGGAAATAACGCACTCGTGTTGTATATATGATGGAAATAACTCACTAGTGTTGCATAGATGATAGTAATAATTCACTAGTGTTGCATAGATGATGGAAATAACTCACTAGTGTTGTATAGATGAGGGAATTAACTCACTAGTGTTGCAATGATGATAAAAATAACTCACTAGTGTCGCATAGATGATGGAAATAACTCACTAGTGTTGCAATGATGATGGAAATAACTCACTAGTGTTGCATAGATGATAGTAATAACTCACTAGTGTTGCATAGATGATGGAAATAACTCACTAGTGTTGCATAGATGATGGAAATAACTTACTAGTGTTGCAATGATGATGGAAATAACTCACTAGTGTTGTATAGATGATGGAAATAACTCACTAGTGTTGCATAGATGATAGTAATAATTCACTAGTGTTGCATAGATGATGGAAATAACTCACTAGTGTTGTATAGATGAGGGAATTAACTCACTAGTGTTGCAATGATGATAAAAATAACTCACTAGTGTCGCATAGATGATGGAAATAACTCACTAGTGTTGCAATGATGATGGAAATAACTCACTAGTGTTGCATAGATGATAGTAATAACTCACTAGTGTTGCATAGATGATGGAAATAACTCACTAGTGTTGCATAGATGATGGAAATAACTTACTAGTGTTGCAATGATGATGGAAATAACTCACTAGTGTTGTATAGATGATGGAAATAACTCACTAGTGTTGTATAGATGATGGAAATAACTCACTCGTGTTGTATATATGATGGAAATAACTCACTAGTGTTGCAATGATGATGAAAATAACTCACTAGTATTGCATAGATGATAGTAATAACTCACTAGTGTTGCATAGATGATGGAAATAACTCACTAGTGTTGCATAGATGATGGAAATAACTCACTAGTGCTGCAATGATGATGGAAATAGCTCACTAGTGTTGAATAGATGATGGAAATAACTCACTCGTGTTGTATATATGATGGAAATAACTCACTAGTGTTGCAATGATGATGAAAATAACTCACTAGTGTTGCATAGATGATGGAAATAACTTACCAGTGTTGCAATGATGATGGAAATAACTCACTAGTGTTGTATAGATGATGGAAATAACTCACTAGTGTTGTATAGATGATGGAAATAACTCACTAGTGTTGCATAGATGATGGAAATAACTCACTAGTGTTGCATAGATGATGGAAATAACTCACTAGTGTTGCAATGATAAAGGAAATAACTGACTAGTGTTGCATAGATGATGGAAATAGCTCACCAGTGTTGAATAGATGATGGAAATAACTCACTCGTGTTGTATATATGATGGAAATAACTCACTAGTGTTGCAATGATGATGAAAATAACTCACTAGTGTTGCATAGATGATGGAAATAACTTACTAGTGTTGCAATGATGATGGAAATAACTCACTAGTGTTGTATAGATGATGGAAATAACTCACTAGTGTTGTATAGATGATGGAAATAACTCACTAGTGTTGCATAGATGATGGAAATAACTCTCTAGTGTTGTATAGATGATGGAAATAACGCACTCGTGTTGTATATATGATGGAAATAACTCACTAGTGTTGCAATGATGATGAAAATAACTCACTAGTATTGCATAGATGATAGTAATAACTCACTAGTGTTGCATAGATGATGGAAATAACTCACTAGTGTTGCATAGATGATGGAAATAACTCACTAGTGTTGCAATGATGATGGAAATAGCTCACTAGTGTTGAATAGATGATGGAAATAACTCACTCGTGTTGTATATATGATGGAAGTAACTCACTAGTGTTGCAATGATGATGAAAATAACTCACTAGTGTTGCATAGATGATGGAAATAACTTACTAGTGTTGCAATGATGATGGAAATAACTCACTAGTGTTGTATAAATGATGGAAATAACTCACTACTGTTGTATAGATGATGGAAATAACTCACTAGTGTTGCGTATATGATGGAAATAACTCACTAGTGTTGCATAGATGATGGAAATAACTCACTAGTGTTGCAATGATAAAGGAAATAACTGACTAGTGTTGCATAGATGATGGAAATAGCTCACTAGTGTTGAATGGATGATGGAAATAACTCACTGGTGTTGTATATATGATGGAAATAACTCACTAGTGTTGCAATGATGATGAAAATAACTCACTAGTGTTGCATAGATGATGGAAATAACTTACTAGTGTTGCAATGATGATGGAAATAACTCACTAGTGTTGTATAGATGATGGAAATAACTCACTAGTGATGAACTCACTAGTGTTGCATAGATGATGGAAATAACTCTCTAGTGTTTCATAGATGATGGAAATAACTCTCTAGTGTTGTATAGATGATGGAAATAACGCACTCGTGTTGTATATATGATGGAAATAACTCACTAGTGTTGCATAGATGATAGTAATAATTCACTAGTGTTGCATAGATGATGGAAATAACTCACTAGTGTTGTATAGATGAGGGAATTAACTCACTAGTGTTGCAATGATGATAAAAATAACTCACTAGTGTCGCATAGATGATGGAAATAACTCACTAGTGTTGCAATGATGATGGAAATAACTCACTAGTGTTGCATAGATGATAGTAATAACTCACTAGTGTTGCATAGATGATGGAAATAACTCACTAGTGTTGCATAGATGATGGAAATAACTTACTAGTGTTGCAATGATGATGGAAATAACTCACTAGTGTTGTATAGATGATGGAAATAACTCACTAGTGTTGTATAGATGATGGAAATAACTCACTCGTGTTGTATATATGATGGAAATAACTCACTAGTGTTGTATAGATGAGGGAATTAACTCACTAGTGTTGCAATGATGATAAAAATAACTCACTAGTGTCGCATAGATGATGGAAATAACTCACTAGTGTTGCAATGATGATGGAAATAACTCACTAGTGTTGCATAGATGATAGTAATAACTCACTAGTGTTGCAATGATGATGGAAATAACTCACTAGTGTTGCATAGATGATAGTAATAACTCACTAGTGTTGCATAGATGATGGAAATAACTCACTAGTGTTGCATAGGTGATGGAAATAACACACTGGAGTTGCAATGATGATGGAAATAGCTCACTAGTGTTGAATAGATGATGGAAATAACTTACTCGTGTTGTATATATGATGGAAATAACTCACTAGTGTTGCATAGATGATGGAAATAACTTACTAGTGTTGCAATGATGATGGAAATAACTCACTAGTGTTCAATAGATGATGGAAATAACTCACTAGTGTTGTATAGATGATGGAAATAACTCACTAGTGTTGCATAGATGATAGTAATAATTCACTAGTGTTGCATAGATGATGGAAATAACTCACTAGTGTTGTATAGATGAGGGAAATAACTCACTAGTGTTGCAATGATGATGGAAATAGCTCACTAGTGTTGAATAGATGATGGAAATAACGCACTCGTGTTGTATATATGATGGAAATAACTCACTAGTGTTGCAATGATGATGAAAATAACTCACTAGTGTTGCATAGATGATGGAAATAACTTACTAGTGTTGCAATGATGATGGAAATAACTCACTAGTGTTGTATAGATGATGGAAATAACTCACTAGTGTTGTATAGATGATGGAAATAACTCACTAGTGTTGCATAGATGATGGAAATAACTCACTAGTGTTGCATAGATGATGGAAATAACTCACTAGTGTTGCAATGATAAAGGAAATAACTGACTAGTGTTGCATAGATGATGGAAATAGCTCACTAGTGTTGAATAGATGATGGAAATAACTCACTCGTGTTGTATATATGATGGAAATAACTCACTAGTGTTGCAATGATGATGAAAATAACTCACTAGTGTTGCATAGATGATGGAAATAACTTACTAGTGTTGCAATGATGATGGAAATAACTCACTAGTGTTGTATAGATGATGGAAATAACTCACTAGTGTTGTATAGATGATGGAAATAACTCACTAGTGTTGCATAGATGATGGAAATAACTCTCTAGTGTTGTATAGATGATGGAAATAACTCACTCGTGTTGTATATATGATGGAAATAACTCACTAGTGTTGCAATGATGATGAAAATAACTCACTAGTATTGCATAGATGATAGTAATAACTCACTAGTGTTGCATAGATGATGGAAATAACTCACTAGTGTTGCATAGATGATGGAAATAACTTACTAGTGTTGCAATGATGATGGAAATAACTCACTAGTGTTGTATAGATGATGGAAATAACTCACTAGTGATGAACTCACTAGTGTTGCATAGATGATGGAAATAACTCTCTAGTGTTTCATAGATGATGGAAATAACTCTCTAGTGTTGCATAGATGATGGAAATAACTCACTAGTGTTGTATAGATGAGGGAAATAACTCACTAGTGTTGCAATGATGATAAAAATAACTCACTAGTGTTGCATAGATGATGGAAATAGCTCACTAGTGTTGAATAGATGATGGAAATAACTCACTCGTGTTGTATATATGATGGAAATAACTCACTAGTGTTGCATAGATGATGGAAATAACTTACTAGTGTTGCAATGATGATGGAAATAACTCACTAGTGTTGTATAGATGATGGAAATAACTCACTAGTGTTGTAGATGATGGAAATAACTCACTAGTGTTGCATAGATGATGGAAATAACTCACTAGTGTTGCATAGATGATGGAAATAACTCACTAGTGTTGTATATGATGATGGAAATAACTCACTAGTGTTGCAATGATGATAAAAATAACTCACTAGTGTCGCATAGATGATGGAAATAACTCACTAGTGTTGCAATGATGATGGAAATAACTCACTAGTGTTGCATAGATGATGGAAATAACTCACTAGTGTTGCAATGATGATGAAAATAAATCACTAGTGTTGCATAGATGATGGAAATAACTCACTAGTGTTGCAATGATGATGGAAATAACTCACTAGTGTTGCATAGATGATGGAAATAACTCACTAGTGTTGCATAGATGATGGAAATAACTCACTAGTGTTGCATAGATGATGGAAATAACTCACTAGTGTTGCATGATGATGGAAATAACTCACTAGTGTTGCATAGATGATGGAAATAACTCACTAGTGTTGCATAGATGATGGAAATAACTCACTAGTGTTGCATAGATGATGGAAATAACTCACTAGTGTTGCATATGATGATGGAAATAACTCACTAGTGTTGCATAGATGATGGAAATAACTCACTAGTGTTGCATAGATGATGGAAATAACTCACTAGTGTTGCATAGATGATGGAAATAACTCACTAGTGTTGCATAGATGATGGAAATAACTCACTAGTGTTGCATAGATGATGGAAATAACTCACTAGTGTTGCATAGATGATGGAAATAACTCACTAGTGTTGCATAGATGATGGAAATAACTCACTAGTGTTGCATAGATGATGGAAATAACTCACTAGTGTTGCATAGATGATGGAAATAACTCACTAGTGTTGCATAGATGATGGAAATAACTCACTAGTGTTGCATAGATGATGGAAATAACTCACTAGTGTTGCATAGATGATGGAAATAACTCACTAGTGTTGCATAGATGATGGAAATAACTCACTAGTGTTGCATAGATGATGGAAATAACTCACTAGTGTTGCATAGATGATGGAAATAACTCACTAGTGTTGCATAGATGATGGAAATAACTCACTAGTGTTGCATAGATGATGGAAATAACTCACTAGTGTTGCATAGATGATGGAAATAACTCACTAGTGTTGCATAGATGATGGAAATAACTCACTAGTGTTGCTCACTAGTGTTGATGATGGAAATAACTCACTAGTGTTGCATAGATGATGGAAATAACTCACTAGTGTTGCATAGATGATGGAAATAACTCACTAGTGTTGCATAGATGATGGAAATAACTCACTAGTGTTGCATATGATGATGGAAATAACTCACTAGTGTTGTAGATGATGGATATAACTCACTAGTGTTGCAAATGATGGAAATAACTCACTAGTGTTGCATAGATGATGGAAATAACTCACTAGTGTTGCATAGATGATGGAAATAACTCACTAGTGTTGCATAGATGATGTGTTGCATGATGAAATAACTCACTAGTGTTGCATAGATGATGGAAATAACTCACTAGTGTTGCATAGATGATGGAAATAACTCACTAGTGTTGCATAGATGATGGAAATAACTCACTAGTGTTGCATAGATGATGGAAATAACTCACTAGTGTTGCACTAGATGATGGAAATAACTCACTAGTGTTGCAATGATGATGGAAATAACTCACTAGTGTTGTATAGATGATGGAAATAACTCACTAGTGTTGTATAGATGATGGAAATAACTCACTAGTGTTGCATAGATGATGGAAATAACTCACTAGTGTTGCATAGATGATGGAAATAACTCACTAGTGTTGCAATGATGATGGAAATAACTCACTAGTGTTGCACTAGATGATGATGGAAATAACTCACTAGTGTTGCATAGATGATGGAAATAACTCACTAGTGTTGCATAGATGATGGAAATAACTCACTAGTGTTGCATAGATGATGGAAATAACTCACTAGTGTTGCATAGATGATGGAAATAACTCACTAGTGTTGCATAGATGATGGAAATAACTCACTAGTGTTGCATAGATGATGGAAATAACTCACTAGTGTTGCATAGATGATGGAAATAACTCACTAGTGTTGCATAGATGATGGAAATAACTCACTAGTGTTGCATAGATGATGGAAATAACTCACTAGTGTTGCATAGATGATGGAAATAACTCACTAGTGTTGCATAGATGATGGAAATAACTCACTAGTGTTGCATAGATGATGGAAATAACTCACTAGTGTTGCATAGATGATGGAAATAACTCACTAGTGTTGCAATGATGATGGAAATAACTCACTAGTGCATAGATGATGGAAATAACTCACTAGTGTTGCATGATGATGGAAATAACTCACTAGTGTTGTATAGATGATGGAAATAACTCACTAGTGTTGCATGATGATGGAAATAACTCACTAGTGTTGCATAGATGATGGAAATAACTCACTAGTGTTGCAATGATGATGGAAATAACTCACTAGTGTTGCATAGATGATGGAAATAACTCACTAGTGTTGTGTTGTATAGATGATGGAAATAACTCACTAGTGTTGCATAGATGATGGAAATAACTCACTAGTGTTGCATAGATGATGGAAATAACTCACTAGTGTTGCAATAGATGATGGAAATAACTCACTAGTGTTGCATAGATGATGGAAATAACTCACTAGTGTTGAATAGATGATGGAAATAACTCACTAGTGTTGTATATATGATGGAAATAACTCACTAGTGTTGCAATGATGATGGAAATAACTCACTAGTGTTGCATAGATGATGGAAATAACTCTAGTGTTGCTATGTGGAAATAACTGCTAGTGTTGTATAGATGATGGAAATAACTCACTAGTGTTGTATAGATGATGGAAATAACTCACTAGTGTTGCATAGATGATGGAAATAACTCACTAGTGTTGCATAGATGATGGAAATAACTCACTAGTGTTGCATAGATGATGGAAATAACTCACTAGTGTTGCATAGATGATGGAAATAACTCACTAGTGTTGCAGATGGAAATAACTCACTAGTGTTGCATATATGATGGAAATAACTCACTAGTGTTGCATAGATGATGGAAATAACTCACTAGTGTTGCATAGATGATGGAAATAACTCACTAGTGTTGCAATGATGATGGAAATAACTCACTAGTGTTGAATAGATGATGGAAATAACTCACTAGTGTTGCATAGATGATGGAAATAACTCACTAGTGTTGCAATGATGATGGAAATAACTCACTAGTGTTGCATAGATGATGGAAATAACTTACTAGTGTTGCAATGATGATGGAAATAACTCACTAGTGTTGTATAGATGATGGAAATAACTCACTAGTGTTGTATAGATGATGGAAATAACTCACTAGTGTTGCATAGATGATGGAAATAACTCACTAGTGTTGCATAGATGATGGAAATAACTCACTAGTGTTGCATAGATGATGGAAATAACTCACTAGTGTTGCATGGATGATGGAAATAACTCACTAGTGTTGCATAGATGATGGAAATAACTCACTAGTGTTGTGTTGCATAGATGATGGAAATAACTCACTAGTGTTGCAATGATGATGGAAATAACTCACTAGTGTTGTATAGATGATGGAAATAACTCACTAGTGTTGCATAGATGATGGAAATAACTCACTAGTGTTGCATAGATGATGGAAATAACTCACTAGTGTTGCATATGATGATGGAAATAACTCACTAGTGTTGTATAGATGATGGAAATAACTCACTAGTGTTGCATAGATGATGGAAATAACTCACTAGTGTTGCATATGATGATGGAAATAACTCACTAGTGTTGCATAGATGATGGAAATAACTCACTAGTGTTGTATAGATGATGGAAATAACTCACTAGTGTTGCATAGATGATGGAAATAACTCACTAGTGTTGCATAGATGATGGAAATAACTCACTAGTGTTGCATAGATGATGGAAATAACTCACTAGTGTTGCATAGATGATGGAAATAACTCACTAGTGTTGCATAGATGATGGAAATAACTCACTAGTGTTGCATAGATGATGGAAATAACTCACTAGTGTTGCATAGATGATGGAAATAACTCACTAGTGTTGCATATGATGATGGAAATAACTCACTAGTGTTGCATAGATGATGGAAATAACTCACTAGTGTTGCATAGATGATGGAAATAACTCACTAGTGTTGCATAGATGATGGAAATAACTCACTAGTGTTGCATAGATGATGGAAATAACTCACTAGTGTTGCATATATGATGATGGAAATAACTCACTAGTGTTGCATAGATGATGGAAATAACTCACTAGTGTTGCATAGATGATGGAAATAACTCACTAGTGTTGCATAGATGATGGAAATAACTCACTAGTGTTGCATAGATGATGGAAATAACTCACTAGTGTTGATGATGATGGAAATAACTCATGATGATGAAAATAACTCACTAGTGTTGCATAGATGATGGAAATAACTCACTAGTGTTGCATAGATGATGGAAATAACTCACTAGTGTTGCATAGATGATGGAAATAACTCACTAGTGTTGCATAGATGATGGAAATAACTCACTAGTGTTGCATAGATGATGGAAATAACTCACTAGTGTTGCATAGATGATGGAAATAACTCACTAGTGTTGCATAGATGATGGAAATAACTCACTAGTGTTGCATAGATGATGGAAATAACTCACTAGTGTTGCATAGATGATGGAAATAACTCACTAGTGTTGCATAGATGATGGAAATAACTCACTAGTGTTGCATAGATGATGGAAATAACTCACTAGTGTTGCATAGATGATGGAAATAACTCACTAGTGTTGCAATATGATGGAAATAACTCACTAGTGTTGCATAGATGATGGAAATAACTCACTAGTGTTGCATAGATGATGGAAATAACTCACTAGTGTTGCATAGATGATGGAAATAACTCACTAGTGTTGCATAGATGATGGAAATAACTCACTAGTGTTGCATAGATGATGGAAATAACTCACTAGTGTTGCATAGATGATGGAAATAACTCACTAGTGTTGCATAGATGATGGAAATAACTCACTAGTGTTGCATAGATGATGGAAATAACTCACTAGTGTTGTATAGTGATGGAAATAACTCACTAGTGTTGCATAGATGATGGAAATAACTCACTAGTGTTGCATAGATGATGGAAATAACTCACTAGTGTTGCATAGATGATGGAAATAACTCACTAGTGTTGCATAGATGATAGAAATAACTCACTAGTGTTGCATGATGAAAATAACTCACTAGTGTTGCAATGATGGAAATAACTCACTAGTGTTGCATAGATGATGGAAATAACTCACTAGTGTTGCATAGATGATGGAAATAACTCACTAGTGTTGCATAGATGATGGAAATAACTCACTAGTGTTGCATATGATGATGGAAATAACTCACTAGTGTTGCATAGATGATGGAAATAACTCACTAGTGTTGCATAGATGATGGAAATAACTCACTAGTGTTGTAGATGATGGAAATAACTCACTAGTGTTGCTGACTAGTGTTGATGATGGAAATAACTCACTAGTGTTGCAATAGATGATGGAAATAACTCACTAGTGTTGTATAGATGATGGAAATAACTCACTAGTGTTGCATATATGATGGAAATAACTCACTAGTGTTGCATAGATGATGGAAATAACTCACTAGTGTTGCTCACTAGATGATGGAAATAACTCACTAGTGTTGCATAGATGATGGAAATAACTCACTAGTGTTGCATAGATGATGGAAATAACTCACTAGTGTTGTATAGATGATGGAAATAACTCACTAGTGTTGCATAGATGATGGAAATAACTCTCTAGTGTTGCATAGATGATGGAAATAACTCACTAGTGTTGCATAGATGATGGAAATAACTCACTAGTGTTGCATATGATGATGGAAATAACTCACTAGTGTTGCATAGATGAGGGAAATAACTCACTAGTGTTGCAAATGAACTCACTAGTGTTGCATAGATGATGGAAATAACTCACTAGTGTTGCATAGATGATGGAAATAACTCACTAGTGTTGCATAGATGATGGAAATAACTCACTATGATGGAAAATAACTCACTAGTGTTGCATAGATGATGGAAATAACTCACTAGTGTTGTATAGATGATGGAAATAACTCACTAGTGTTGCATAGATGATGGAAATAACTCACTAGTGTTGCATAGATGATGGAAATAACTCACTAGTGTTGTATAGATGATGGAAATAACTCACTAGTGTTGCATGATGATGGAAATAACTCACTAGTGTTGCATAGATGATGGAAATAACTCACTAGTGTTGCATAGATGATGGAAATAACTCACTAGTGTTGCATATGATGGAAATAACTCACTAGTGTTGCATAGATGATGGAAATAACTCACTAGTGTTGCATCACTAGTGTTGCATGATGATGGAAATAACTCACTAGTGTTGCATAGATGATGGAAATAACTCACTAGTGTTGCATAGATGATGGAAATAACTCACTAGTGTTGCATAGATGATGGAAATAACTCACTAGTGTTGTATAGATGATGGAAATAACTCACTAGTGTTGCATAGATGATGGAAATAACTCACTAGTGTTGCATAGATGATGGAAATAACTCACTAGTGTTGCATAGATGATGGAAATAACTCACTAGTGTTGCATAGATGATGGAAATAACTCACTAGTGTTGCATATGATGGAAATAACTCACTAGATGATGGAAATAACTCACTAGTGTTGCATAGATGATGGAAATAACTAACTCACTAGTGTTGCATAGATGATGGAAATAACTCACTAGTGTTGCATAGATGATGGAAATAACTCACTAGTGTTGCATAAATGATGAAATAACTCACTAGTGTTGCATATGATGATGGAAATAACTCACTAGTGTTGCATAGATGATGGAAATAACTCACTAGTGTTGCATGATGATGGAAATAACTCACTAGTGTTGTATAGATGATGGAAATAACTCACTAGTGTTGTGTTGCATAGATGATGGAAATAACTCACTAGTGTTGCATAGATGATGGAAATAACTCACTAGTGTTGTATATATGATGGAAATAACTCACTAGTGTTGCATAGATGATGGAAATAACTCACTAGTGTTGCATAGATGATGGAAATAACTCACTAGTGTTGCATAGATGATGGAAATAACTCACTAGTGTTGCATAGATGATGGAAATAACTCACTAGTGTTGCATAGATGATGGAAATAACTCACTAGTGTTGCATATGATGATGGAAATAACTCACTAGTGTTGCATAGATGATGGAAATAACTCACTAGTGTTGATGATGGATGGAAATAACTCACTAGTGTTGCATAGATGATGGAAATAACTCACTAGTGTTGATGGAAATAACATAGATGATGGAAATAACTCACTAGTGTTGCATAGATGATGGAAATAACTCACTAGTGTTGCATAGATGATGGAAATAACTCACTAGTGTTGCATAGATGATGGAAATAACTCACTAGTGTTGCATAGATGATGGAAATAACTCACTAGTGTTGCATAGATGATGGAAATAACTCACTAGTGTTGCATAGATGATGGAAATAACTCACTAGTGTTGCATAGATGATGGAAATAACTCACTAGTGTTGCATAGATGATGGAAATAACTCACTAGTGTTGCATAGATGATGGAAATAACTCACTAGTGTTGCATAGATGATGGAAATAACTCACTAGTGTTGCATATGATGATGGAAATAACTCACTAGTGTTGTATAGATGATGGAAATAACTCACTAGTGTTGCATAGATGATGGAAATAACTCACTAGTGTTGCATAGATGATGGAAATAACTCACTAGTGTTGCATAGATGATGGAAATAACTCACTAGTGTTGCATCACTATGATGGAAATAACTCACTAGTGTTGCATAGATGATGGAAATAACTCACTAGTGTTGCATAGATGATGGAAATAACTCACTAGTGTTGCATAGATGATGGAAATAACTCACTAGTGTTGCATAGATGATGGAAATAACTCACTAGTGTTGCATAGATGATGGAAATAACTCACTAGTGTTGCATAGATGATGGAAATAACTCACTAGTGTTGATGGAAATAACTCACTAGATGATGGAAATAACTCACTAGTGTTGTATAGATGATGGAAATAACTCACTAGTGTTGTATAGATGATGGAAATAACTCACTAGTGTTGCATAGATGATGGAAATAACTCACTAGTGTTGCATAGATGATGGAAATAACTCACTAGTGTTGCATAGATGATGGAAATAACTCACTAGTGTTGCATAGATGATGGAAATAACTCACTAGTGTTGTATAGATGATGGAAATAACTCACTAGTGTTGCATATATATGATGGAAATAACTCACTAGTGTTGCAATGATGATGAAAATAACTCACTAGTGTTGCATAGATGATGGAAATAACTCACTAGTGTTGCATAGATGATGGAAATAACTCACTAGTGTTGCATAGATGATGGAAATAACTCACTAGTGTTGCATAGATGATGGAAATAACTCACTAGTGTTGCATAGATGATGGAAATAACTCACTAGTGTTGCATAGATGATGGAAATAACTCACTAGTGTTGCATAGATGATGGAAATAACTCACTAGTGTTGTATATATGATGGAAATAACTCACTAGTGTTGCATGATGATGGAAATAACTCACTAGTGTTGCATATGATGATGGAAATAACTCACTAGTGTTGCATAGATGATGGAAATAACTCACTAGTGTTGCATATGATGATGAAAATAACTCATAGTGTTGCATGATGATGAAATAACTCACTAGTGTTGCATAGATGATGGAAATAACTCACTAGTGTTGCATATGATGATGGAAATAACTCACTAGTGTTGCATAGATGATGGAAATAACTCACTAGTGTTGCAATGATGATGGAAATAACTCACTAGTGTTGCATAGATGATGGAAATAACTCACTAGTGTTGAATAGATGATGATGTGTTGCATAGAAAAATAACTCACTAGTGTTGCATAGATGATGGAAATAACTCACTAGTGTTGCAATGATGATGGAAATAACTCACTAGTGTTGCATAGATGATGGAAATAACTCACTAGTGTTGCATAGATGATGGAAATAACTCACTAGTGTTGTGATGGAAATAACTCACTAGTGTTGCATGGAAATAACTCACTAGTGTTGCATAGATGATGGAAATAACTCACTAGTGTTGCATAGATGATGGAAATAACTCACTAGTGTTGTATAGATGATGGAAATAACTCACTAGTGTTGTATAGATGATGGAAATAACTCACTAGTGTTGCATAGATGATGGAAATAACTCACTAGTGTTGCATAGATGATGGAAATAACTCACTAGTGTTGTATAGATGATGGAAATAACTCACTAGTGTTGCAATGATGATGGAAATAACTCACTAGTGTTGCATAGATGATGGAAATAACTCACTAGTGTTGCAATGATGATGGAAATAACTCACTAGTGTTGCATAGATGATGGAAATAACTCACTAGTGTTGCATAGATGATGGAAATAACTCACTAGTGTTGCATAGATGATGGAAATAACTCACTAGTGTTGCAATGATGATGGAAATAACTCACTAGTGTTGTATAGATGATGGAAATAACTCACTAGTGTTGTATAGATGATGGAAATAACTCACTAGTGTTGCATATGATGATGGAAATAACTCACTAGTGTTGCATAGATGATGGAAATAACTCACTAGTGTTGCATAGATGATGGAAATAACTCACTAGTGTTGCATAGATGATGGAAATAACTCACTAGTGTTGCATGATGATGAAATAACTCACTAGTGTTGCATAGATGATGGAAATAACTCACTAGTGTTGCATATGATGATGGAAATAACTCACTAGTGTTGCATGAGATGATGGAAATAACTCACTAGTGTTGCATAGATGATGGAAATAACTCACTAGTGTTGCATAGATGATGGAAATAACTCACTAGTGTTGCATAGATGATGGAAATAACTCACTAGTGTTGCATAGATGATGGAAATAACTCACTAGTGTTGCATAGATGATGGAAATAACTCACTAGTGTTGCATAGATGATGGAAATAACTCACTAGTGTTGCATAGATGATGGAAATAACTCACTAGTGTTGCATAGATGATGGAAATAACTCACTAGTGTTGCATAGATGATGGAAATAACTCACTAGTGTTGCATAGATGATGGAAATAACTCACTAGTGTTGCATAGATGATGGAAATAACTCACTAGTGTTGCATAGATGATGGAAATAACTCACTAGTGTTGCATATGATGATGGAAATAACTCACTAGTGTTGCATAGATGATGGAAATAACTCACTAGTGTTGCATAGATGATGGAAATAACTCACTAGTGTTGCAATAGATGATGGAAATAACTCACTAGTGTTGCATAGATGATGGAAATAACTCACTAGTGTTGCATAGATGATGGAAATAACTCACTAGTGTTGTATAGATGATGGAAATAACTCACTAGTGTTGCATAGATGATGGAAATAACTCACTAGTGTTGCATAGATGATGGAAATAACTCACTAGTGTTGCATAGATGATGGAAATAACTCACTAGTGTTGCATAGATGATGGAAATAACTCACTAGTGTTGCATAGATGATGGAAATAACTCACTAGTGTTGATGATGGAAATAACATAGATGATGGAAATAACTCACTAGTGTTGCATATGATGATGGAAATAACTCACTAGTGTTGCATAGATGATGGAAATAACTCACTAGTGTTGCATAGATGATGGAAATAACTCACTAGTGTTGCATATGATGATGGAAATAACTCACTAGTGTTGCATAGATGATGGAAATAACTCACTAGTGTTGCATAGATGATGGAAATAACTCACTAGTGTTGCATAGATGATGGAAATAACTCACTAGTGTTGCAATATGATGGAAATAACTCACTAGTGTTGCAATGATGATGGAAATAACTCACTAGTGTTGCATAGATGATGGAAATAACTCACTAGTGTTGCATATGATGATGGAAATAACTCACTAGTGTTGTATAGATGATGGAAATAACTCACTAGTGTTGTATAGATGATGGAAATAACTCACTAGTGTTGCATAGATGATGGAAATAACTCACTAGTGTTGCAATAGATGATGGAAATAACTCACTAGTGTTGATGATGGAAATAACTCATAGATGATGATGGAAATAACTCACTAGTGTTGCAATGATGATGGAAATAACTCACTAGTGTTGCATAGATGATGGAAATAACTCACTAGTGTTGCAATGATGGAAATAACTCACTAGTGTTGTATAGATGATGGAAATAACTCACTAGTGTTGATGGAAATAACTCATAGATGATGGAAATAACTCACTAGTGTTGTATAGATGATGGAAATAACTCACTAGTGTTGCATAGATGATGGAAATAACTCACTAGTGTTGCATAGATGATGGAAATAACTCACTAGTGTTGCATAGATGATGGAAATAACTCACTAGTGTTGCATAGATGATGGAAATAACTCACTAGTGTTGCATAGATGATGGAAATAACTCACTAGTGTTGCATAGATGATGGAAATAACTCACTAGTGTTGCATAGATGATGGAAATAACTCACTAGTGTTGCAATGATGATGGAAATAACTCACTAGTGTTGCAATATGATGATGGAAATAACTCACTAGTGTTGTATAGATGATGGAAATAACTCACTAGTGTTGCAATGATGATGGAAATAACTCACTAGTGTTGCATAGATGATGGAAATAACTCACTAGTGTTGTATATGATGGAAATAACTCACTAGTGTTGCATGATGATGAAATAACTCACTAGTGTTGCATAGATGATGGAAATAACTCACTAGTGTTGCATAGATGATGGAAATAACTCACTAGTGTTGCATAGATGATGGAAATAACTCACTAGTGTTGCATAGATGATGGAAATAACTCACTAGTGTTGCATAGATGATGGAAATAACTCACTAGTGTTGCATAGATGATGGAAATAACTCACTAGTGTTGCAATAGATGATGGAAATAACTCACTAGTGTTGCATATGATGATGGAAATAACTCACTAGTGTTGCATAGATGATGGAAATAACTCACTAGTGTTGCATAGATGATGGAAATAACTCACTAGTGTTGCAATGATGATGGAAATAACTCACTAGTGTTGCATAGATGATGGAAATAACTCACTAGTGTTGCAATGATGATGGAAATAACTCACTAGTGTTGCATAGATGATGGAAATAACTCACTAGTGTTGTATAGATGATGGAAATAACTCACTAGTGTTGCATAGATGATGGAAATAACTCACTAGTGTTGCATAGATGATGGAAATAACTCACTAGTGTTGCATAGATGATGGAAATAACTCACTAGTGTTGCATAGATGATGGAAATAACTCACTAGTGTTGCATAGATGATGGAAATAACTCACTAGTGTTGCATAGATGATGGAAATAACTCACTAGTGTTGCATAGATGATGGAAATAACTCACTAGTGTTGCAATGATGATGGAAATAACTCACTAGTGTTGTATAGATGATGGAAATAACTCACTAGTGTTGCATAGATGATGGAAATAACTCACTAGTGTTGCATAGATGATGGAAATAACTCACTAGTGTTGTATAGATGATGGAAATAACTCACTAGTGTTGCAATATGATGGAAATAACTAACTCACTAGTGTTGCAATGGAAATAACTCACTAGTGTTGCATAGATGATGGAAATAACTCACTAGTGTTGCATAGATGATGGAAATAACTCACTAGTGTTGCATAGATGATGGAAATAACTCACTAGTGTTGCAATGATGATGGAAATAACTCACTAGTGTTGCATAGATGATGGAAATAACTCACTAGTGTTGCAATGATGATGGAAATAACTCACTAGTGTTGCATAGATGATGGAAATAACTCACTAGTGTTGCATAGATGATGGAAATAACTCACTAGTGTTGCATAGATGATGGAAATAACTCACTAGTGTTGCATAGATGATGGAAATAACTCACTAGTGTTGCATAGATGATGGAAATAACTCACTAGTGAATGGAAATAACTCACTAGTGTTGCATAGATGATGGAAATAACTCACTAGTGTTGCATAGATGATGGAAATAACTCACTAGTGTTGTATATATGATGGAAATAACTCACTAGTGTTGCAATGATGATGAAAATAACTCACTAGTGTTGCATAGATGATGGAAATAACTCACTAGTGTTGCAATGATGATGGAAATAACTCACTAGTGTTGTATAGATGATGGAAATAACTCACTAGTGTTGCATAGATGATGGAAATAACTCACTAGTGTTGCATAGATGATGGAAATAACTCACTAGTGTTGTATAGATGATGGAAATAACTCACTAGTGTTGTATAGATGATGGAAATAACTCACTAGTGTTGTATAGATGATGGAAATAACTCACTAGTGTTGTATAGATGATGGAAATAACTCACTAGTGTTGCATAGATGATGGAAATAACTCACTAGTGTTGTATAGATGAGGGAAATAACTCACTAGTGTTGCAATGATGATAAAAATAACTCACTAGTGTCGCATAGATGATGGAAATAACTCACTAGTGTTGCAATGATGATGGAAATAACTCACTAGTGTTGCATAGATGATAGTAATAACTCACTAGTGTTGCATAGATGATGGAAATAACTCACTAGTGTTGCATAGATGATGGAAATAACTCACTAGTGTTGCAATGATGATGGAAATAACTCACTAGTGTTGTATAGATGATGGAAATAACTCACTCGTGTTGTATATATGATGGAAATAACTCACTAGTGTTGCAATGATGATGAAAATAACTCACTAGTATTGCATAGATGATAGTAATAACTCACTAGTGTTGCATAGATGATGGAAATAACTCACTAGTGTTGCATAGATGATGGAAATAACTCACTAGTGTTGCAATGATGATGGAAATAGCTCACTAGTGTTGAATAGATGATGGAAATAACGCACTCGTGTTGTATATATGATGGAAATAACTCACTAGTGTTGCAATGATGATGAAAATAACTCACTAGTGTTGCATAGATGATGGAAATAACTTACTAGTGTTGCAATGATGATGGAAATAACTCACTAGTGTTGTATAGATGATGGAAATAACTCACTAGTGTTGTATAGATGATGGAAATAACTCACTAGTGTTGCATAGATGATGGAAATAACTCACTAGTGTTGCATAGATGATGGAAATAACTCACTAGTGTTGCAATGATAAAGGAAATAACTCACTAGTGTTGCATAGATGATGGAAATAACTCACTAGTGTTGAATAGATGATGGAAATAACTCACTCGTGTTGTATATATGATGGAAATAACTCACTAGTGTTGCAATGATGATGAAAATAACTCACTAGTGTTGCATAGATGATGGAAATAACTTACTAATGTTGCAATGATGATGGAAATAACTCACTAGTGTTGTATAGATGATGGAAATAACTCACTAGTGTTGTATAGATGATGGAAATAACTCACTAGTGTTGCATAGATGATGGAAATAACTCTCTAGTGTTGTATAGATGATGGAAATAACTCACTCGTGTTGTATATATGATGGAAATAACTCACTAGTGTTGCATAGATGATAGTAATAATTCACTAGTGTTGCATAGATGATGGAAATAACTCACTAGTGTTGTATAGATGAGGGAATTAACTCACTAGTGTTGCAATGATGATAAAATAACTCACTAGTGTTGCATAGATGATGGAAATAACTCACTAGTGTTGCAATGATGATGGAAATAACTCACTAGTGTTGCATAGATGATAGTAATAACTCACTAGTGTTGCATAGATGATGGAAATAACTCACTAGTGTTGCATAGATGATGGAAATAACTCACTAGTGTTGCAATGATGATGGAAATAACTCACTAGTGTTGAATAGATGATGGAAATAACTCACTCGTGTTGTATATATGATGGAAATAACTCACTAGTGTTGCAATGATGATGAAAATAACTCACTAGTGTTGCATAGATGATGGAAATAACTTACTAGTGTTGCAATGATGATGGAAATAACTCACTAGTGTTGTATAGATGATGGAAATAACTCACTAGTGTTGTATAGATGATGGAAATAACTCACTAGTGTTTTATTATGATGGAAATAACTCACTAGTGTTGCATAGATGATGGAAATAACTCACTAGTGTTGTATAAATGATGGAAATAATTCACTAGTGTTGTAATGATGATGGAAATAACTCACTAGTGTTGTATAGATGATGGAAATAACTCACTCGTGTTGTATATATGATGGAAATAACTCACTAGTGTTGCAATGATGATGAAAATAACTCACTAGTGTTGCAATGATGATGAAAATAACTCACTAGTGTTGCAATGATGATGAAAATAACTCACTAGTGTTGCATAGATGATAGTAATAACTCACTAGTGTTGCATAGATGATGGAAATAACTCACTAGTGTTGCAATGATGATGGAAATAGCTCACTAGTGTTGAATAGATGATGGAAATAACTCACTCGTGTTGTATATATGATGGAAGTAACTCACTAGTGTTGCAATGATGATGAAAATAACTCACTAGTGTTGCATAGATGATGGAAATAACTTACTAGTGTTGCAATGATGATGGAAATAACTCACTAGTGTTGTATAAATGATGGAAATAACTCACTAGTGTTGTATAGATGATGGAAATAACTCACTAGTGTTGCGTATATGATGGAAATAACTCACTAGTGTTGCATAGATGATGGAAATAACTCACTAGTGTTGCAATGATAAAGGAAATAACTGACTAGTGTTGCATAGATGATGGAAATAGCTCACTAGTGTTGAATGGATGATGGAAATAACTCACTGGTGTTGTATATATGATGGAAATAACTCACTAGTGTTGCAATGATGATGAAAATAACTCACTAGTGTTGCATAGATGATGGAAATAACTTACTAGTGTTGCAATGATGATGGAAATAACTCACTAGTGTTGTATAGATGATGGAAATAACTCACTAGTGATGAACTCACTAGTGTTGCATAGATGATGGAAATAACTCTCTAGTGTTTCATAGATGATGGAAATAACTCTCTAGTGTTGTATAGATGATGGAAATAACGCACTCGTGTTGTATATATGATGGAAATAACTCACTAGTGTTGCATAGATGATAGTAATAATTCACTAGTGTTGCATAGATGATGGAAATAACTCACTAGTGTTGTATAGATGATGGAAATAACTCACTAGTGTTGCAATGATGATAAAAATAACTCACTAGTGTTGCATAGATGATGGAAATAACTCACTAGTGTTGCAATGATGATGGAAATAACTCACTAGTGTTGCATAGATGATAGTAATAACTCACTAGTGTTGCATAGATGATGGAAATAACTCACTAGTGTTGCATAGGTGATGGAAATAACTCACTGGAGTTGCAATGATGATGGAAATAGCTCACTAGTGTTGAATAGATGATGGAAATAACTCACTCGTGTTGTATATATGATGGAAATAACTCACTAGTGTTGCATAGATGATGGAAATAACTCACTAGTGTTGCAATGATGATGGAAATAACTCACTAGTGTTGTATAGATGATGGAAATAACTCACTAGTGTTGTATAGATGATGGAAATAACTCACTAGTGTTGCATAGATGATAGTAATAATTCACTAGTGTTGCATAGATGATGGAAATAACTCACTAGTGTTGTATAGATGATGGAAATAACTCACTAGTGTTGCAATGATGATAAAAATAACTCACTAGTGTCGCATAGATGATGGAAATAACTCACTAGTGTTGCAATGATGATGGAAATAACTCACTAGTGTTGCATAGATGATGGAAATAACTCACTAGTGTTGCATAGATGATGGAAATAACTCACTAGTGTTGCATAGATGATGGAAATAACTCACTAGTGTTGCAATGATGATGGAAATAACTCACTAGTGTTGTATAGATGATGGAAATAACTCACTAGTGTTGTATAGATGATGGAAATAACTCACTAGTGTTGTATATATGATGGAAATAACTCACTAGTGTTGCAATGATGATGAAAATAACTCACTAGTATTGCATAGATGATAGTAATAACTCACTAGTGTTGCATAGATGATGGAAATAACTCACTAGTGTTGCATAGATGATGGAAATAACTCACTAGTGTTGCAATGATGATGGAAATAACTCACTAGTGTTGAATAGATGATGGAAATAACGCACTCGTGTTGTATATATGATGGAAATAACTCACTAGTGTTGCAATGATGATGAAAATAACTCACTAGTGTTGCATAGATGATGGAAATAACTTACTAGTGTTGCAATGATGATGGAAATAACTCACTAGTGTTGTATAGATGATGGAAATAACTCACTAGTGTTGTATAGATGATGGAAATAACTCACTAGTGTTGCATAGATGATGGAAATAACTCACTAGTGTTGCATAGATGATGGAAATAACTCACTAGTGTTGCAATGATAAAGGAAATAACTGACTAGTGTTGCATAGATGATGGAAATAGCTCACTAGTGTTGAATAGATGATGGAAATAACTCACTCGTGTTGTATATATGATGGAAATAACTCACTAGTGTTGCAATGATGATGAAAATAACTCACTAGTGTTGCATAGATGATGGAAATAACTTACTAGTGTTGCAATGATGATGGAAATAACTCACTAGTGTTGTATAGATGATGGAAATAACTCACTAGTGTTGTATAGATGATGGAAATAACTCACTAGTGTTGCATAGATGATGGAAATAACTCTCTAGTGTTGTATAGATGATGGAAATAACGCACTCGTGTTGTATATATGATGGAAATAACTCACTAGTGTTGCATAGATGATAGTAATAATTCACTAGTGTTGCATAGATGATGGAAATAACTCACTAGTGTTGCATAGATGATGGAAATAACTCACTAGAGTTGGAATGATGATGGAAATAGCTCACTAGTGTTGAATAAATGATGGAAATAACTCACTCGTGTTGTATATATGATGGAAATAACTCACTAGTGTTGCAATGATGATGAAAATAACTCACTAGTGTTGCATAGATGATGGAAATAACTTACTAGTGTTGCAATGATGATGGAAATAACTCACTAGTGTTGTATAGATGATGGAAATAACTCACTAGTGTTGTATAGATGATGGAAATAACTCACTAGTGTTTTAATATGATGGAAATAACTCACTAGTGTTGCATAGATGATGGAAATAACTCACTAGTGTTGTATAGATGATGGAAATAATTCACTAGTGTTGTAATGATGATGGAAATAACTCACTAGTGTTGTATAGATGATGGAAATAACTCACTCGTGTTGTATATATGATGGAAATAACTCACTAGTGTTGCAATGATGATGAAAATAACTCACTAGTGTTGCAATGATGATGAAAATAACTCACTAGTGTTGCATAGATGATAGTAATAACTCACTAGTGTCGCATAGATGATGGAAATAACTCACTAGTGTTGCAATGATGATGAAAATAACTCACTAGTGTTGCATAGATGATGGAAATAACTTACTAGTGTTGCAATGATGATGGAAATAACTCACTAGTGTTGTATAAATGATGGAAATAACTCACTAGTGTTGTATAGATGATGGAAATAACTCACTAGTGTTGCATATATGATGGAAATAACTCACTAGTGTTGCATAGATGATGGAATAACTCACTAGTGTTGCAATGATAAAGGAAATAACTGACTAGTGTTGCATAGATGATGGAAATAGCTCACTAGTGTTGAATGGATGATGGAAATAACTCACTGGTGTTGTATATATGATGGAAATAACTCACTAGTGTTGCAATGATGATGAAAATAACTCTCTAGTGTTGCATAGATGATGGAAATAACTTACTAGTGTTGCAATGATGATGGAAATAACTCACTAGTGTTGTATAGATGATGGAAATAACTCACTAGTGTTGTATAGATGAACTCACTAGTGTTGCATAGATGATGGAAATAACTCTCTAGTGTTGCATAGATGATGGAAATAACTCTCTAGTGTTGTATAGATGATGGAAATAACGCACTCGTGTTGTATATATGATGGAAATAACTCACTAGTGTTGCATAGATGATAGTAATAATTCACTAGTGTTGCATAGATGATGGAAATAACTCACTAGTGTTGTATAGATGAGGGAATTAACTCACTAGTGTTGCAATGATGATAAAAATAACTCACTAGTGTCGCATAGATGATGGAAATAACTCACTAGTGTTGCAATGATGATGGAAATAACTCACTAGTGTTGCATAGATGATAGTAATAACTCACTAGTGTTGCATAGATGATGGAAATAACTCACTAGAGTTGCAATGATGATGGAAATAGCTCACTAGTGTTGAATAGATGATGGAAATAACTCACTCGTGTTGTATATATGATGGAAATAACTCACTAGTGTTGCATAGATGATGGAAATAACTTACTAGTGTTGCAATGATGATGGAAATAACTCACTAGTGTTGTATAGATGATGGAAATAACTCACTAGTGTTGTATAGATGATGGAAATAACTCACTAGTGTTTTAATATGATGGAAATAACTCTCTAGTGTTGTATAGATGATGGAAATAACGCACTCGTGTTGTATATATGATGGAAATAACTCACTAGTGTTGCATAGATGATAGTAATAATTCACTAGTGTTGCAATGATGATGAAAATAACTCACTAGTATTGCATAGATAATAGTAATAACTCACTAGTGTTGCATAGATGATGGAAATAACTCACTAGTGTTGCATAGATGATGGAAATAACTCACTAGTGTTGCAATGATGATGGAAATAACTCACTAGTGTTGTATAGATGAGGGAATTAACTCACTAGTGTTGCATATATGATGGAAATAACTCACTAGTGTTGCAATGATGATGAAAATAACTCACTAGTGTTGCATAGATGATAGTAATAATTCACTAGTGTTGCATAGATGATGGAAATAACTCACTAGTGTTGTATAGATGAGGGAATTAACTCACTATTGTTGCAATGATGATAGAAATAACTCACTAGTGTTGCATATATATGTTGAAACACTGGATTTTAAACAAGCAAATAGATAAAGAAACGTTTTCTAGAAAAGGAAGTGAGTATATAGATAAAGAAAAGTTTTCTAGAAAAGGAAGTGAGTATATAGATAAAGAAAAGTTTTCTAAAAAAGGAAGTGAATATATAGATAAAGAAAAGTTTTCTAAAAAAGGAAGTGAATATATAGATAAAGAAAAGTTTTCTAAAAAAGGAAGTGAATATATAGATGGCAAATATCAATCCTTTAAATAAAACACTGCAAACAAGACAGTGGTAACGACATTTGCATTGTTCCTACATAATAGCAGAAGCATACAGTGTAATAGAATATTGGTAGAATTAATGTAATATATATATATATGTATATATGTTGATTCTTGCCTGCTCTATTTTATATGGATGATGCAAATGCCATCTCCGTTATCTTGTTTGCAATGTTTTTGTCAAAGGCTCGTATTAGCCATCTCAAATTTACTTCCTCTATCTTGCAAGTTATTACTTTACTTGTATATTATAAACACTCAGCGTGTGCAATGGAAATATAGTAAATACATAATTAGATAAGAAACGTTATTAAGAATTTAATAACAATTAAGGTACGGAAGATATCTTATAGTGACTAAACATTAGATTTTACAATGTTAATATATGTATATATATATTTAATTCTTTGACAGTACAATACTCGAATATTAATTAAATCAATATATTTGCACATACACGAGGCGTATTGATACTCACCCGTTTCTTTTCCACGTGGAGTGGTCTTAAGTTCGGATCAAACAGTAGTTTTGTAGGATCAATATCAACGGGAGACTGGCGATGACCCATGTTACACAGACTCCACTCTGGATTCAAAAGACCCCAATAATTGGGTCCTGTAAAACAAAGATGTTAATAAACATGAGTTCTATTCCCACGCAAAAAAAAAATGCTAATATAAACAACTGATATATCATCAGTATAGTCTCAGTTAAATATTTTATAGGTACACGTTAATAATTCAACAAGATGTCAGAGAAATCCCGCTAACTTGGAATAAACCGTTTAATCCCCTAATGAAACTCATCTGGTTGCGACTGATACAACTGTGCACAAATCATGAGTTAACAGAACAACAAGTGATGTGAAAGTGAAGTATTCAAAAATATTACTCAATCAAAACAGAAAAAAAAGGAAATTGTAGCCATCTTGGCCATAAACACAAGGAGTAAAACATAAATGATTAACAACTAAAGCGAGGTTACGAAGTAGAAAGAAGGACAGGTAGAATGTATTACAGCAATAGAGATATTTACTTAAATGAAGAAACATGAACCGATGCCACAATAAACAGTATTAACTTTAACCTCTCCAATAAGATGAACATGAAAAACTAGAAGTTTTGGACGTCTAAGTTTGCAGCCCCCCAGTGGCACAGCGATATGTCTGCGTACTCACACCGCTATAACCCAGGTTTCGATACCTGTGGCGGGCAGAGCACATACAGCTCATTGTGTAGCTTTGTGCTTAACTCCAAACATTCAACCCCAAATTCGTAACGTCCAACTTCTAAAAATGCTCTCTGTAACCAGGCAGAAGGGAAACAGTCGTTCCTTCTCGCAATTAAACAGAAACGAAGAAAAGGGCTATCCATCTATCTGTACTTTTTGCGCGAGTGTAAATTGGTTGTTATAGCTGTAAGTATTCTCTCATCAAGATTAATATAAGGAAAATGATAATTATCACATTAAAATTACGCATGTAGTTACAGTAGTGAGAGACTGTAAGATGTCAAAATAGAATTGCATAATAACAAATAATGCAATGAAAATTACTTTTAGAACCCATATAAACATATAGAGCATTTGTGTAAAGCAATAAGCTTTAAATACCAGTGTTAGTTTCAGTTATTATTACTGACTGTAGTTTCAGCGTGAATTAAATAAAAACTGTTTGGAAGTAGAAAACGATGAACTTGAATTACAAGTTTCACACGCTGAAAGGTACTATTAGATCTTTACTTTTAAAGAGTTTTATACTGAAAGGTACTTTTAGATCTTTATTTCTAAAGAGTTTTATACTGAAAGGTACTATTAGATCTTTATTTTTGATGAGTTTTATGCTGAAAGGTACTATTAGATCTTTATTTTTAAAGAGTTTTATACTGAAAGATACTTTTAGATCTTTCCTTTTAAAGAGTTTTATACTGAAAGGTACTATTAGATCTTTATTTTTAATGAGTTTTATGCTGAAAGGTACTATTAGATCTTTATTTTTAATGAGTTTTATACTGAAAGGTACTATTAGATCTTTATTTTTAAAGAGTTTTATACTGAAAGGTACTATTAGATCTTTATTTTTGATAAGTTTTATGCTGAAAGGTACTATTAGATCTTTATTTTTAAAGAGTTTTATACTGAAAGATACTTTAGATCTTTCCTTTTAAAGAGTTTTATACTGAAGGTACTATTAGATCTTTATTTTTAATGAGTTTTATGCTGAAAGGTACTATTAGATCTTTATTTTTTAAAGAGTTTTATACTGAAAGGTACTATCAGATCTTTCCTTTTTAAAGAGTTTTATGCTGAAAGGTACTATTAGATCTTTATTTTTAAAGAGTTTTATACTGAAAGATACTTTTAGATCTTTCCTTTTTAAAGAGTTTTATACTGAAAGGTACTATTAGATCTTTATTTTTAATGAGTTTTATACTGAAAGGTACTATTAGATCTTTCCTTTTTAAAGAGTTTTATACTGAAAGGTACTATTAGATCTTTATTTTTAATGAGTTTTATACTGAAAGGTACTATTAAATCTTTCCTTTTTAAAGAGTTTTATGCTGAAAGGTACTATTAGATCTTTATTTTTTAATGAGTTTTATGCTGAAAGGTACTATTAGATCTTTCCTTTTTAAAGAGTTTTATACTGAAAGGTACTATTAGATCTTTATTTTTTAATGAGTTTTATACTGAAAGGTACTATTAGATCTTTCCTTTTTAAAGAGTTTTATACTGAAAGGTACTATTAGATCTTTATTTTAATGAGTTTTATACTGAAAGGTACTATTAAATCTTTCCTTTTTAAAGAGTTTTATGCTGAAAGGTACTATTAGATCTTTATTTTTTAATGAGTTTTATGCTGAAAGGTACTATTAGATCTTTCCTCTCTAAAGAGTCTTATGCTGAAAGGTACCATAAAATATTTCTTTTTTAAAGTGTTTTACACTTAAAAGTACTGTTAAATATTTCCTTTCTTAAGAGTTTTACGCTGAAAGGTACTATTATAGCATTCCTTTTTAAAAAGTTTTACACGACTCTAAGCTGCACTATTAAACAATTGTGAAAACTGGTGCAGAAATATTGTATAAGTTGTAGTTCTTTCCTTATCAATATAACACTATATTCTTGACTTCATGGAGGTCGGTATATTTTGTTGTTTTCATGCCTGGCTCACGCGGAGAGATCATACAAGACAAAAATCATTACACAGTCACGTAAGAACTGGGATATATACCGAAAGATGTATTTTGCAAAACCGATTCATGAATATTTCTTTATGCGCCTCTTTTGTATTTGCTCTGGGCATTTCATTTTATGAGCTGATTTAAAAACATAAGCAAACTAATCTTTCCTGATATGTTCTGCTGATACAGAGTAAGTTACATGTGACTACGGATATCATTCTTGTGGTTTAAACGCATATAAAACAACTATTGAAACGTGGAAAAGTAATATTGATGTGGTAATAAGTAGTTACTTTACGCTTGTAGTTTGTTCAACATCGATTTCATAAAAAGGCGTGTGTGTGTGGGTTCGTGCTTGTTTTCTCTTAGCAAAGCCACATCGAGCTATCTGCTGAACCTACCGAGGGGAATCGAGCCCCTGATTTTAGCGTTGTAAATTTGTAGACTTACTTCTGTACTAGCGGGCGTAAAAAGGCAGAATTGCTCAATAAACCTTTTGTTTCAATACTAGAACTCGTCAATTGTGTTGAACGACGAGATGTAAAAGATCGTATAAAATCCTATTTATGAACTGCGGTTTTCCAATATCTCACAGACATTTGGTATAAACAGTAGTTTATAAAGTATTGTATCTTTTTTTTCAATTATTATTTACACATGATCATGAATGTATAATTATTTGGGTCTAGAACGAAGCTATATAAAAACGTTTTAGAATCACCAATCTTGTAGTTTCGTTTACGCGCTTTCGTTTCATTCAAAAGATTGTTTGTTTGTTTGACTTTGAACTTCGCGTAAAGCTACACGAGAGATGTCTGCTCTAGCCGTCCCTAATTTAGTAGTGTAAGACTAGAGAGGAAGCAACTAGTCATCACCACCTACCACCAACTTTTGGCCTACTCTTTTGCCAACACTAGTGAGATTGACTGTCACATTATAACGTCCACATGGTTGAAAGGGCGAGCATGTTTGGTGCGACGGGGATTTGAACCCACAACCCTCAGATTACAGGTCGAACGCCCTAACCCACCTGGCCATGCCGGGCCTCATTCGAAGAAATTAAATCCGACTACTGACAGTCGATTTAAAACAGAAACTAAGGATTCCCAGATACAGAAAACGTACGGAAATATTTTTGTTTTTTAAACGTATGGAAATACACAATTTTTTTTTCAGTTGCCCGTCTATTTCCTAACTTCATTCAGTTTTGATTGATGTATACTCAAAATATTTCAATCTACTCTTAAGTTCTAAAGTTTATTTGGCACGTGCCGTTTTCGCTTCTGAAAAGTACGTAAGCAGTTTTTGTACAGATATTTAATACAGGAATTGTCAAACAAATTCAGCATCCTCCCACCTTTTCAGAACATTGCATATGCTAACGTCGTCCAGTGACACAACGGCATGTCTGCAGACTTGTAAAGCTAGAAACCCTGTTTTGATACTCTTGGTGGGTAGAGAATAGATAGTCCATTGTGTAGCTTTGTGCTAACTACAAACAAACAAACCATATCCTGACAGAGACTCCCACGCTAATGGATCGGTAGATACTGAATACCTTCACAGTAATACACATATTATTTATTTGTTAAAGTATTTCTGACGTGATGTGCAAAGTACTGAGAAAAAAGGAAGCATTGGTAAGTTTGCCTTTTAAATTTCGCGCAAAGCAATATGGGAATTTTTTCTTGCTAGCCATCCATAATTTAGTACTGCAAGACAAGAGGAAAGGCAGCTAGTCATTACCACCCACCGCTAACCTTCAGGCTACTCTTTTACCTATAAATAGTGGAATTGACTTATGATTATAACACTCACACGGCTGAAAGAGCAAGCATGTTTGGGGTGATGGAAATTCCAACCCTAAATATTCAACAAATATCAAATATATATAACTAATTAGTTGTTTTCTGGTTGTAGTATCATATCCTTCCATACAGGCTGGCCCGGCATGGCCAGGTGGGTTAAGGTGTTTGGCTTGTAATCTGGGGGTCGCGAGTTCGAATCTCCGTTGCATCAAACGCGCTTGCCTTTTCAGCCGTGGGGGTTTTATAATGTTACCGTTAATCCACTATTCGTTAGTAGAAGAGTAGCCCAGCAGTTGGCGGTGGGTGATTACAACTACTGCCTTCCCTCTAGTCTTACACTGCTAAATTAGGGACGGCTAGCGCAGATAGCCCTCGTGTAGCTTTGCGCGAAATTCAAAACAAACCAAACTGTTTTTTTTTTTTTTTGTATTTTTAAGCAGCAAATAAGCAGCATACCCAGTTCCACCCTTGGTAAAACAAACCCTTCAGACTAAGTGTTCAACTTCATGAACAGCCATGCGCTTATAACTGTTATGTAGTAGTAATTATCGGGGCAATTCTAAATACAGATCCACAAGTTATATATCTTTCTAACTAAAAGCGCTGTTTTATTTGTAACTTAACTAATCAATTTGCTATCAAATACTATTTTATCTAAATTTGTTGCACTTACTTTAAATTGTTCCTAGCTTTAAGTTGGAAGAAAGAAGAATGCAT
This sequence comes from Tachypleus tridentatus, assembly GCF_004210375.1. Taxonomy (NCBI): domain Eukaryota; kingdom Metazoa; phylum Arthropoda; class Merostomata; order Xiphosura; family Limulidae; genus Tachypleus; species Tachypleus tridentatus. The sequence goes on along the minus strand of NC_134830.1, from coordinate 29,571,271 downwards.
AATATGCATTTTTCTGTTTATAAACATTTATTATAATCAATATAATTATATTCGTATACGTTGATACTTCTGCGGACAGAACGTTTTCTCTAATATGCAAAGTAAATACTATAGCTTACTTTTGTTTTAGTCCCCCGCTATCACAGCGGTAAGTCTACGGATTCCCCTCGGTGGATTCAGTAGATAGTTTTATGTAGTTTTGCTATAAGAAAAAACCCAAAGACACTTTTGCTTTAAAGTTATTATAATGACTTGTGATTATTTGTAATAAATACCAACTTCCCTTCCATCTGGGCCCGGCATTGCCAGGTGGTTAAAACACTCGACTCGTAATCGGAGGGTTACTGGATCGAATCCCCATCGCACCAAACATGCTCGCCCTTTCAGCCGTGGGGCGTTATAATGTGATGCTCAATCCCATTATTTGGTTATAAAGAGTAGTCTAAGGGTTGGTGATAGTGTGTGATGACTAGCTGTCTTCTCTCTAAGCTTACACTGCTAAATTAGGGACGGCTAGCGCAGATAGCCTTTGTGTGTCTTTGTATGAAATTCAAACCAATCTTTCATCTGTGCCGGAACTTTAGCCGAGATACCAACGTTTTAACGCAAAATTTACAATATTTTATACGTTTTAGTTCCGTGGATTTCCCTTCAATTTTTTTTTCAAGTCAAGACTGGAACAAAAACATCGACGTGTTTGTTCAGGTCTTCATAAAGTATTTATTTTGAAACGCTTCTTTGAAATAACATAGAAAAGTCTTATAATTTGACTGTACACTTGAGTCTGAGATGTAATAAAAATGTTCTGGTTTTAATTGGACGATTTAAACCGGCTAAGCCTATATTAAGGTAAACACTACAGCATTTAGAACCACACAGAGAAGTAAATCTGCATAATATATCAGATTTATAAATGTGATTGCGCTATTTTGAAACTGATAATGCTTTAATATAACCTTAATTTATAGAATGATATTAATATAGAAAGTTTTGTTTTACATGATTTTTGTGCAAATAATATGTGAGAATGATGAACAGTCCACATAAATAGTATTATGCTTATAAGGCCTTGTGTTTGTTTTTCTACAGCTTCCATTGACGCGGTCTTTTACCGTTTATATACTAGCGGTGTGTTTCTCTTGAGTTCTAGAATGATCGATAAGACTCTTTCGTCGCGATTGGTCTAGAGAAATCTTCAACCAGTCGTTTTCAGTATTTTAAGCATAACAAAATATGACCCAATTTCAATGAAAATGATTTACTTTTGTAAAATTACGTTTTGTGGAAAATCTGTACGTGATGAAGAAAAATGGATACCATTTTCGGATTTAGTGAACACGAATTACGACATAACATGTAAGCACTTCAAGAGAATAAAACCATCGCAGGTCTGTGTTATGTTTGTTTGTCTTTGGATTTCGCGCAAAGCTACTCGAGGTAGCTACTAGCCGTCCTTACTTTAGTAGTGTAAGACTAGATGGAAGGCAGCTAGTCATCACCACCCATCGTCAACTATATTTTTTATAATTCCACGACAAATATTATGCTTCATTTACACAATTCCTCTCTTAAATCCGTTGTTCTTTATTCTTACGACTTTAATTTACTGTAAATTCCTTTGGTTTGTTTTGAATTTTGCGCAAAGATGCTCAAGGGCTATCTGGGCTGCATGTCTTTAATTTAGCAGTGTAGTACTCGAGAGAAGGCAGCTAGTCATCATCACTTACCACCATCTCTTGGGCTACTATTTTACCAACAAATAGTGGGACTGACCGTCACTTATAACGACCTCCACGGCTGAAAGGGCGAGCATGTTTGGTATGACGGGGTTTCGAACCCCCGACCCTCGAATTATGAGTCCAGTACCTTAACCACCTGTCTTATGAATTGAGAATAATAAAAAAAGAAAAGTTATTTTGTAATTTTCTTTCAATTTGAGACACCGTAAAGAGGATACAAAGAGTAAAAATTGATCGATTTTATGCAATTTAAGACCATGTTTACAGGTTTATTGTTTATGCGCTCCATAAATGTCTTCGCCATTTCTTGCGTAGAGCCTATTTCCTAATAAAAAGCTACTGCTGAAATAAAATAACATCTGTGTCGTCACATTTCCTTCACCAGTTATAGAGTGTACACTCTATCAGATGTCAGAACAATTCCATTAATTCCATTGTTTGTATAGCCTTAGTGGCATTTGCGTTTAGCGATTCTTTAAAACTTCACAATTTGAAGTGCTGCAGTTATAACAATTGAAAACATTTATGGACACTTAAAATATATATGCAACATATAATTGTATTTGGTAGTTTTAACCGAATTAACAACTTATGTGACACGTGTGCTAAACTATCGAGATAAAGAACCCAAGGTTCAAACTTAGTTTTGCCTAAATTTAAATCTGTTGATCAGATGGAAGGCACTTAGCCAGTATCACCTACCGCTATTAAGGTTACTCGTAACATAATAGTGAAATTTACTGTCACTTTTATAACGCGTCCAAAGCCAAAAGTAACTTGGGTTAAATCCTTGAATATCCCCACATGCTACTTGGAACATTAACACTTTAAAGCATACCGATCCGTAAGTACAACATTTTAATGGCGTTTGTTACATCAGGTAAACATTGAATAATACATTTTCAATAATTATATTATAAACATTTTTTAAATGCAGAAATAAAATTACTCGAATATAATGTCTTCGCAAGCGGTTAAGTTTATTTGCTTATAATTAAGCATAAAAACACACATTGGGCTATCTGTACCAGTATCGACACCAGGCTTCTAGCGTTGTTATGTCCTCAGGAAACATACCGCTGTGACACTGAGGGTCGCGAAAGTTCACTGTTGTATAAGATTTCGAAACATTTCGGATTATTCTACGAACATATTTTTATTTAGATATTTGTGTTTAGGTACATTTTTCTTTCGACCGTATAAGTCCAGAAATTCGTTCCCAACAAAATTATCATAAAACGACCTGAAACAGAACTTAAGTAAATCGCGATGATTCTAGCAGTTTCTACTGAAACGTTGCCGTTGCTATTAAAAGTGCGTGTATATTCAACGTTCCCGAACGTTCTGATTTACGAGGAAAGAGCGCTAGGTTACAACGTGGAAGCTTCTATAGTTCCACATTTCAATACACGTGTGAAGTTTCCATTATGCCACAATGCCAGAGTTGCCTTGCATGAGAAGGAAATCATTGATCTATGTGTATTAAATGAAAGGCTCAATTTAAGTGATTCGTCTGATGATTTTTCAGATTCTATTGGATGGTGGAGATTTAGGTGATGCAGTTGACGAGAGATGAATGAGATTTTTACGTGATAGTCCTCACGCCTGAGGTTAAAAAATGTTTTACTTAGATCCTTCTTAATGTATTTTGTAAAGAAAACTCCATTTTTTTAGCGTTTTCTGTACGTTATAGAGTTTGTAGAGACGACTGAAAGGGTATGGGCTGATTCGTGAATATTTTATTTCGAATAAAAAAACTCGAACGTTCTATAGAGACTGTAGTGCAAGGCTTAAACATTGCTTATTTCAGAAAAGTTTGAAGATAATTTGTTATATTAAGGTTATTTTAACAAAGAAGTGTAATAAGCTTCCATTTGTTTATCACACTCAAAGTCTTATCAACACAGGAAATTTTAATGTAAGAACCCTTCTTTTTTACACAATACTTTGAAAATTACTATGGCTTTGATTAATTGTGTAAAGGATAAAACGAACACTTTAAGCATCATTTACGAATATCTTATCACAAGTTACAGTTTTACAGTAAGTAAGATTTGCTTTTAGTGTTAGTTACTTAACAGTGAGATTTACTGGCACTTTTATAATGCACCCACAACTTAAAGTAATTTGGGCTCAAACCTTGAACCACACGTACGCAGCAGCGCCCGGCACATTAACTGATATGCCATGCCGAATCAGAATAAAATTCATAAGGTAGATATAACTCTACTCACTGTAAAAACTGTAACTTATAATCAAATATTCTTAACCAGTATGTAAACTCAAAACGAAACTAATTTACGAATGTTCAAGTGTGACCTTATGTTAACCATGTCTAATAACATGCTGGTCAAACAATGGAGTCGCACATGCGCAAAGAAGCGTAAATCGTAGGGCACTGTAGCGCTGAGGCTTTGACTTGCATACAGAACAAACTTCTAAACTCCCACAAAGACCAGGCGACAAGGTATATTCGGACTTGTAAACTTCATGATTTGTGTACCTACACGAGTACACACCACCCCTGCTACCTAGAATCTGTAAAGACCATTGAAACATATATACGGTAAATACTGTTGCTATTTTGATACTGTAAGCATTATTATCCACACACGGTAAATACACACAGTTACTGTACATACGACTATACATAGACATGGTAAATAACACTAAACCAAGATACGGAAAATACCACTAAACCAAGATACAGAAAATACCATTATACATAGATACGACACATACCACTTAAGATAGATATGGAAAATATCACTATTACATTGATACGGTAAATATTACTATAAATAGATATGGTAAATATCACTATACAGAAATATGGTAAATATCACTATACAGAAATATGGTAACCACTACTAAGCACAGATCCGGTAATTACCACCATACATAGATAGGGTAAATATCATTATAAACAGATACGGTAAATATCATTATAAATAGATACGATAAATACCACTGAAACTTAGACATAGTAATGACTACTGTTACCAAGATAGAGTAAACACCATTGTAACCTAGAAATTGTAAATCTACTACGTAGTTAAGATAAACATTACACTCTACGGATAAGGCAGTTATTCTTAATATGGAAAGAAAGCAAACATCTCTACCATCGAGATGAAATAAACATTAGTACTATCCAAACAAGGTAAACATCTCTACTATCGAGATGAAATAAACATTAGTACTATCCAAACAAGGTAAACATCTCTACTATCGAGATGAAATAAACATTAGTACTATCCAAACAAGGTAAACATCTCTACTATCGAGACGAGATGAACTTTAGTACTATTCAAACAAGGTAAACATCTCTACTATCGAGATGAGATAAACATTAGTACTCTCCAAACAAGGTAAACATCTCTACTATCGAGATGAGATAAACATTAGTACTATCCAAACAAGGTAATCATCTCTACTATTGAGACGAGATAAACATTAGTACTATCCAAACAAAGTAAACATCTCTACTATTGACATGAGATAAATAGTAGTACTATCCAAACAAGATAAACATCTCTACTATCGACATGAGATAAACATTAGTTCTATCCAAACAATGTAAACATTTTTACAATTGAGACGAGATAAACATTAGTGCTACCCAAACAAGGTAAACATCTCTACTTCAAGATAAATCTCACCAATATCGATATAACACAAAACTACCAAACTCAAGACAAGATAATCAATACAATTTTATATAGTAATTAGCGAGTCAAAATAAACAACACTATTGAAGAGACACGATAAACTTCAATAATACCATAACAAGATGAACAACAGTGTTAAAGAGACACGATAAACTTCAATAATACCATGATAATATTAATAACACTACTAAAGAGACAAGATAAACTTCATTAATACCATGACAATATTAATAACACTACTAAAGAGACAAGATAAACTTCATTAATACCATGACAATATTAATAACACTACTAAAGAGACAAGATAAACTTCAATAATACCATGACAATATTAATAACACTACTAAAGAGACAAGATAAACTTCATTAATACCATAACAATATTAATAACACTACTAAAGAGACAAGATAAACTTCATTAATACCATGACAATATTAATAACACTACTAAAGAGACAAGATAAACTTCATTAATACCATGACAATATTAATAACACTACTAAAGAGACAAGATAAAATTCATTAATGAAACCTGAAACGGTTAAACAGTATTACTATGTGGAATGAAATATTAAGGCAGTTGCAACCGAAACACATTCCAGTTTATTGAGATATTAAGACAAATTATAGTGGTTACAGTTGACTCCTGAAAAGAAGGAGAATCCAAATTTTACATTAATACAGCAACGTGTTGAGTGCAATTGTTATATCTATTCTGTCAAGACACATAAACACAATGGTAATAATCTGACTGATTACAATACGTAGCAAAATGTTTACTTTTTTCTTGTTTCTGGACAGAAAGTGTTATTTTCCAATTGCTTATGCCTAAAGTAAATGTAAAAGACCTATTTTTCTCTTCAAACTTTGCTTTTGCGACCTGGGAGCGTATAACGAGAACATGATGGGAGACTATATTTGGGGGTTGGTACGTGAAAGTGATTTACATTACAGTCGCAAATCTCGAAAAACTATTCACTTCTAAACATTTTTCTATACCTTTAGTATAAATACACGTAAATCTTGATTCATATGTTGTTTTATTCAGACCTTATGTAAATAAAAATGTGCAAATGCGCCCGTTTTTACATAGAAAATAGGTTAATTTCTAAATTTCGTTATCAAGGTCACAAAAGCAAAGTTTGAAGGGAATAATGACCATTTTCTATACTTTTACAACGTAAGCAATTAAGAAATAGCACATACTGTCCAGGAACAAAATTTGTGATATATAGTGTTATACAATAATCGAGCCGTGTCTAAGCACAAACTCAGAACCATTCTGAATGAATACATCAGTAAAGGATTTATAAGTCATTGGAAAATTTTCATTTTCATGGAATCTTTTATGTTGTTGTTACTGTTGAGACATAACTTTAACAATGCAGTTCAATATATAAATTATTTTTCCAAATTTCTAAGTTCAAGTTTATACCCATAGGGTTTAAAAAACACATAAACAAAAAGCCTTTTTTCTATGAACTGTTGATATATCTTGAAGCTCTATTGTGCAGTAGCATGTTTTTGTTTAAGTTACATTTCTCTAAATAGTATAACTTTCATTGTGATAAAATATTTGTAGCAATGTGCATGAAGACACGATTTACGTTAAAAGTGCAGAATGAAAGTAAAGAAACTGTCATAGTTAAAACTATTGTGTTTTTAAAACTACCTGTTATTTGTAAGCTTCTTTCCCACAGAACCACATTTAGAATCGATAGTTTTATGGAGAAGTCTGGACAGTGTACAAGATGTTTCGAAACTGTAACAAGATGTGTCAAAGGTGGTTTTTATCGTTTCTAATCAGCATATTAATTATATATGTAAAAACGGCTCGTTTGGGTTGATAAAAGTTTTTACGTAGAAGAGTGAACAACGTTTCGACCTTCTTCGGTCATCGTAAAAATTTTTCTCAAACCAAACGAGCCGTTTTTACATATATATTTTTCTCCACAAGTGGGTTTTCTCGACATCTCAGCATATCAATTGTTCCTCCGAATGAAACTACCAAAAACATTGTTTTGTGTTCGTTGTTCCTACTAGTATCCTGCACACTGAAAATCATTTTAATAAAATATGCAATCTTGCATTACTGAAAAGCAGAGAAATTCAAGAACTAAAAACAGTGCTATAGAAATTAACGGCTAGATAAGCACAAATTAAGTGGCATAAAATAAACACGATTTTATAAAAATATGAAGTTGATTACATGACAACTGTAATGAAAATGACGCCTGTGACACGTCAAAACTAGTCTGGTGATCAATTAATATTTTGGTGAAACTTTGTTTGTTATTCGTGTTTAGTTAGTTTTAGAGTGCATGTTAGATGAGCAATGTAATATCGATTTGAAATACGTTGTGCCCTACATAAACATTCACGAGTAAAAGTTATTATCTCCCAAAAGAAGTAGGCCCGCCATGACCAAGTGGTTAAGGCATTCGACTCGTAATCCGAGGGTCGCGAGTTCGAATCCCCGTCACACCAAACATGCTCGCCCTTTTAGCCGTGGGGACGTTATAATGTGATGGTCAATCCCACTATTCGTTGGTAGCCCAACAGTGGTGGGTGGTGATGACTAGCTACCTTCCCTCTAGTCTTACACTCCAAATATAGGGACGGCTAGAGCAGATAGCCCTCATGTAGCTTTGCGAGAAATTCAAAACAAACCCAAAATAAGTAGCTTTTAAAAACGTGATAATATCAAATATGGTTTTATATCTTATAATCACTTTATATATATTATTATTATTATATATACTTAATTTGTAAAAAAGAAAACCAGCGACTTTGTAAAGAGTAATGTGAAGTCTCATCATTATTATATGACATTAATTTGTATTTCGATTTTCTGATGAGATAAAAAGGTTATATAAAAATCTAATGGGTTATCCATGCATTGCTACCCTTGTAATTATTTATCAAAATTTGTCTGTCTGATGGGTAATAATTGCACCGTATCCGCCCAATACTTTGTCAGAGTTGATTATACCCTAGTGCGCAGAGATACTGATTTCATGAGAAACTCAGTTCAAAGCTTATCATAAATCGTTTCATGTTTTGTTCTAATGAAAAAACTAACACTGTAACTTCAAATGATGTCTTACAGAACGAAAGTTCCTTGTGTTTCTGATATTTCTGTTATTTATTAACGCGGCCAACTGAACCATTCTTCGAACAACGTTCTAACAGTAGGCCACAAAAACTTGTTAACATTTACAGTTCGATTTCAATTACAGGTACAAGAAGGAACAAGAAATAACACTAACGTTCAAAGTGCCAAATGAACGACTGTTGTCAGGTGTCTGAAAGGGTTATTTACTCAGGTGAAACTAGATTAGCTTCTTTAGGAAAGTCCGTTTTTCAAGCTCATACTTCGCTTTCCTTCACTTATAATACGAAGGCTTAGGAGTGAAAAAACAAGAAAACACAGAAATGACATTGATGTCTAATTAAGAAATCCTTCATTAGATGAATCTGAGCTGTATTTACAGACTTAAGTAAAAGTGAAGGACTCTAGAGGATCAACGAAACATGCAAATCTCTTTTGTCTAGTTATTCTAATGAATATTAACAGGTTTGGTAATCCTTTATGTTAATGTGAAACTCCAAGGTCCAATAGCGAACAGAACTGTTGAATTCCCACGACTGAAACTCTCTTCGAATCAAATCAGCTTTACACGCATTGAATGAAAATTTTCTCGTTTTTGGATGAGCGGGACAAGTTTATAAAACTTCCTTGCAGATGGATATACTGAAGTGTACGAGCTCTTCGATGTTTTTAATTATAAAAACGAATAATTTTGATACACGTATGGTAATAAAAACGAACTAATTACGAAGGGCTCAATACTTTATATTAAAACGATTCTGAATATGCAAATCAGAAAGTCGTGTGACGATCACAGTTGATGTATGGTTGTGCTGGAACGAATCGAAACTACAATTTTGATTTTATTTTGGTATTTTAAAATTAGTGTGATGTCACTGAAATTCATATATTTAGGGAATGGTATGCAACGTTCCTCTTAAACGTACAGTATTCATTCACTTGGATCACGATGTGTTTATAGCTAGGGTTTAGAAGTTTAAAGTAGTATTCATCTCGTATACGTAATAGCAATGGAAAGCAAAAGAATATGAATCAGTCTGGAACACCAGGACTTTCAAAAAGAGATCTGCAACAAGTCGTACCCTTGCTGTTGTAAGCAAAGTAACCTGTAACAGGCTTGTAACAGGTGAGAGAGAACGTACACAAAACAAAGGTCATTGGTAAAAGCCATTGACGTATATTAGGTAACGTTACGCTACATAATCGAAAGGATTTTCATCTGGAAGAGCAAAACAAGTCAAATGTTTGTCATATTCGTTCAACCATCGCTTGTTTCAAGCAGATGGAGAATGAAACAAGTATTCATGTTATTCCATACAGAAGCATTTGTATGTATTTCTGAGCTATCGAGAAGGGTTATTGTCATATAGACCATGCTCTGATGAGGCTAAAAGAGTGTGATAAGGCTTCAAAATCATTTTAATATAAAAAGATATTCTGGACTACTTGTATGTCATCTCGTGGAGATATGTTACTTGAAGTGATGAAGTTTACAAATCTAATGGTCAAAATAAAGAATACGGGCAAAGAAGCCCACGTTTAACGATCGTGTCTGTTCCATCACTAAGTTTTAACAGCGTGCGAAGAGATAGGTTATTAAGTTTTCATTCTTTTTCAAAGGAACAAAAAAGTATGAGCTAATAATACAGAAAAAAATGTAATCAACGGAATGTATTGACATGTACTTAACGGAATGTATTGAGATGTAATCAACGAAATGTATTGATATAAAAACAACGGAATGTATTGAAATGTAATCAACAGAATGTATTGAAATGTAATCAACGGAATGTATTGAAATGTAATCAACAGAATGTATTGACATGTAATCAACAGAATGTATTGAAATGTAATCAACGGAATGTATTGAAATGTAATCAACAGAATGTATTGAAATGTAATCAACGGAATGTATTGAAATGTAATCAACAGAATGTATTGAAATGTAATCAACAGAATGTATTGAAATGTAATTAAAGGAATGTATTGAAATGTAATCAACAGAATGTATTGAAATGTAATCAACAGAATGTATTGAAATGTAATCAACAGAATGTATTGAAATGTAATCAACGGAATGTATTGAAATGTAATCAACAGAATGTATTGAAATGTAATCAATGGAATGTATTGAAATGTAATCAACAGAATGTATTGACATGTAATCAACAGAATGTATTGACATGTAATCAACAGGATGTATTGACATGTAATCAACAGGATGTATTGACATGTAATCAACAGAATGTATTGACATGTAATCAACAGGATGTATTGACATGTAATTAACCGAATATATTGAAATGTAATCAACGGAATGTATTGATATATAAACAACGGAATGTATTGAAATGTAATCAACAGAATGTATTGAAATGTAATCAACGGAATGTATTGATATATAAACAACGGAATGTATTGAAATGTAATCAACAGAATGTATTGAAATGTAATCAACGGAATGTATTGAAATGTAATCAACAGAATGTATTGAAATGTAATCAACGGAATGTATTGAAATGTAATCAACAGAATGTATTGAAATGTAATTAAAGGAATGTATTGAAATGTAATCAACAGAATGTATTGAAATGTAATCAACAGAATGTATTGAAATGTAATCAACAGAATGTATTGAAATGTAATCAACAGGATTTATTGACATGTAATCAACAGGATGTATTGACATGTAATCAACAGAATGTATTGACATGTAATCAACGGAATGTATTGAAATGTAATCAACAGAATGTATTGAAATGTAATCAACGGAATGTATTGAAATGTAATCAACAGAATGTATTGAAATGTAATTAAAGGAATGTATTGAAATGTAATCAACAGAATGTATTGAAATGTAATCAACAGAATGTATTGAAATGTAATCAACAGAATGTATTGAAATGTAATCAACAGAATGTATTGAAATGTAATCAATGGAATGTATTGAAATGTAATCAACAGAATGTATTGACATGTAATCAACAGAATGTATTGACATGTAATCAACAGGATTTATTGACATGTAATCAACAGGATGTATTGACATGTAATCAACAGAATGTATTGACATGTAATCAACAGGATGTATTGACATGTAATTAACCGAATATATTGAAATGTAATCAACGGAATGTATTGAAATGTAATCAACAGGATGTATTGACATGTAATCAACAGAATGTATTGACATGTAATCAACAGGATTTATTGACACGTAATCAACAGGATGTATTGACATGTAATTAACCGAATATATTGAAATGTAATCAACGGAATGTATTGAAATGTAATCAACAGAATGTATTGAAATGTAATCAACGGAATGTATTGAAATGTAATCAACAGAATGTATTGAAATGTAATCAACGGAATGTATTGAAATGTAATCAACAGAATGTATTGACATGTAATCAACGGAATGTATTGAAATGTAATCAACAGAATGTATTGACATGTAATCAACAGAATGTATTGACATGTAATCAACAGGATTTATTGACATGTAATCAACAGGATGTATTGACATGTAATCAACAGAATGTATTGACATGTAATCAACAGGATTTATTGACATGTAATCAACAGGATGTATTGACATGTAATCAACAGAATGTATTGACATGTAATCAACAGGATGTATTGACATGTAATCAACAGAATGTATTGACATGTAATCAACAGAATGTATTGACATGTAATCAACAGAATGTATTGACATGTAATCAACAGCATGTATTGACATGTAATTAACCGAATATATTGACCAACCGGCGTTACACAGGAATAGTTGTTTGTTACAAATATTTCATAAAAGACAAATTATTATTTCGAAACTAGTTTGACTGTGGGAGAGTGGTGCTTTTACGAAATTAAAATGCTAAAATCCGAGGCTTGATAGCCAACGTGGCTTTGTTCAGAAAACAAAACAAGCAATTCACAAATTCACAAAAGCTATTAACGTAAATTATTGTTTAAAATATACATATCTTTATAAGTGTATCTTTCTTTTAAATGTTTGTATTGTTACGCGTAAAGCTGCATAATGGCCTATACATGCTGTGCCCGCCACAGGAATCGAACTCCGATTTATAGCGTTATAAGCCTTTAAACATAGAACCTAACCACTATGTTGTTTGTTTTACGTCACAACATTGAGATGATTTGATTTTTTAAACTTATAACTTGAATGCCGGTATCTGTCAAAGTATTTAAGATTAATAGACCTAATAAATGTTCCAAAAATCTCACTGTTAAAATATTGTTTTGTTGTTGGTATTTTTCGGTTTAATTTATCTATTACTCTTAAGTAAAAATAGTCAGTTTTTCTAAGACAATGTGCTCAAAGGACAAGAAATAGCTAAAGTCCTTGCTAATAAGCAATTCAGAGGATGAACTAGTTTTAAAACAGCAATGACATTTAATTTGCCTATCAGATGATATTATGTTTACATTGTCAACCTCAGGAACCAATTCTTGTTGATAATAAACTTTGAAGATTACTTATTGAGATATTATATAATTCTCATTGCATTGCATATACTCCTGATTGGCGCATAAGTGAAAAAACCCTAATACTCATACAATGTACTCATCCATTGGAACTTGACGTTTAAAGTATTTTAGTCAGTGATAAATTCTAAAGGTTGCTTATTGAGAGACATTTCAACCAATGTACGAAAGCTATTGAATTTCAACACACTTAATTATTATAAACATACTTTGTTAGAGTCACGTAACAGTGTTTTCATTAGCAACGTATCACGTAAAACTTGAGACAAATACGTTTCATGAGTTTACCTGCCGGTTGGCGGATGTATATAAAAAAGTAACGTATATGTTTATGCAAACAAATAAATATTACAGCCCCACATGTTTAAAACAACCATCTTACTCTGATAGATGTATTCAGATACAATAGGAAGAATTGTTTCTATTCATCTACGACTTTCATGTTTAGATAAAACATATAAAGTTTATGAAAAGTGTGAATATTTTTGTAGCCTTATTCTCGAATCGTTCTCATAATGAAATGAAATATGGAAACTGAACATCATATGACCTCGTACTGACATAAAGAACACGTGTGTATAATTAAAAAAAATCTTATTGTTAACCATTTACTTACAAATTAATAACAAAGGTAACAATGAGAAAGAAATGAAAGCGTCTTTAATACAATTGCCTTTTTTATATATCTCATATGGTTAAGGAGCTCGAATTGTAATCTGAGGGTTACAAATTCCCATTCCACAAACAGACCCCCCGCTAGTACAGCGGTAAGACTGCGGATTTACAATGCTAAAATCAGGGGTTCAATCCCTCGGTGGGCTCAGGAGAAAGATAGCCCGATGTGACTTTGCTATAATAAAACACAAATAAGAAAAACACACCCACCAAACACGCTCGTACTTTCAGCCGTGGGAGCGTTATAAAGAGAGGGTCAAACCCACTATTCGTTCATAAAAAGTAGCTTAAGAGTTTGCGATGAGAGGTGATGACTAGTTGCCTTCTCTCTAGTTTTACGCTGGTAACTTAGGGACGGCTAGCGCAGATAGTTCTTTTGTAGCTTTGCGAGAAATTCAAAACAAAACAAATCAATATGTATTTGTCGTCATCCAAAAGGACTTTCAAAATCAATTTTTTCTTACAAGTTTCGGAGTGGCCAATTGATAAGCTTTCAAAGCTGAGCTTTAACATTAAGTTAAAGCCAGTTATCACCCGATAACATAACATCCTATCATTCAGAATTGCGTCAAGTTCTCTTGTCATCGTAAACCTATTTTAACATAAAATTGTAGCATCACAAACACAGGGTGAGGCTCGAAAATGGTTAAGGAAAACCAAACCAGAAATTTGCCTAACATATTCATTCTTTTAAGTCATTTTACACAAATTTGAAAACTGTAACGTCTATAATTTGTAAAGGAATGTGTGATGCAGGTTTAAAACCGTATATTTTACTCTGTATAAAAAATGAAATATTTTATAAATTTGTGATTCATGGATAGAAAGTAGGATCGTGAAAACCAAAAAGACCTTTGACAATTCTAGATTAACGCCACCAAGTAGCACAGCGATATGTCTGCGGACTCATATCTGTAGAAACCGGGTTTCGATCCCCGTGGTGGGCAGATCACACATAGCCTATTGTGTAGCTTTGTGATTAATTCAAAAATAAACCAGTGGGCTATCTGTGCTCTGCCCACCACGGGTATCGAAAACTGGATTTTAGCGTTGTAAGTCCGCAGACATACCGCTGAACCACTGGGGGACCTATGAGTTGTAAATGTGTTTTAAAACAGTTCTGAGGGGAATATCTTACATCTTTTTAAACCTTATTCCAACTATTATTGTTAAAGTTAGTTTTGTTTAATTTAATATCAGTATTTTGCTACTGTTTTAACAAATAGCGTTTTAAGTAAGGTTGTGTCATGAGAGATTAGAAAATTTTTAAAAGCTCAATATAAAAACTTTTATGAGAGTATGAAAAGAAATATCTTATAAGCATATATAATCTTTGTATATATAATATATATGAACACTTACAATGGTGAATTAGTAGTAATTAGGTTGAACAACTCTAAAAAATGTAGAAAGTAACTCTTTCAACTGAATTACTTCTATATTTCTTTCTGGAGTACGAAGTCCAGTTCTCTTTCGAAATAATCACATGCTTCAAGTTTTGATTTAACTTGCTCATAAAGTTTATGAAGCATAGTTTTCTTTCTGAATTGTTACCTTATCTACGAAATGTAAGTGATGTGACGACAAAACATCATTGGGTTTGTCTTGAATTTCGAGCAAAGCCATACGAGGACTATCTGCACTCGCCGTCTATAATTTAGCAGTGAAAGGTTAGAGGGAAGGCAGCTGATCACAACTCCCCACCGTCAGCTCTTAAACTACTATTTTTGCCTATGAATAGCAGAATTTACCGTCACATTTCAACTTTCCACAAAAGCTGAAAGGAAAAAAAATGTTTTGTTAGGACGAGAATTCGAACCCACCACCTCTGGATTGCGAGCCGAGTGCCTAACCAGGCCACGAATCAATGTATCATCTTTATTAGCAATCAATAAATCAGTTGTCTATTTAATTTATTTATCTTTTTTATACCTTTTCACAAGAATGTTTAATTTGAAAAATCTGTGTAGAAAGTTCTTTTAAAAGCGGTGTACATCTCGTTTTATATTAGTAATATATTTACATAATTTGTTTTAAAACTTTTCAACTATTCGAAAATTCATTTTTAATTTAATATATTTGTTCGCTGCTTATTTATGTTTCATAAGAAAACCGTCTTGAGCGCTTATTAAAAAGTTTAAATATCCATTTTTATACACTTGATGATCCCTTATTTGAAAAAAAAAACGACTAAAAGCGAACCATCCGAATTTAATTATATAAGAGTTTGAAAATTAGATATGCTATCTTTAAATTATAATATTAAAAACTTAATACTGATGTATCATGATTTTACACAAAACAAGTAATTTGAAAACTACGATCAAATTAATACTGTAGTATTAATTGTTTTCAAGTATTAGACATACGCAATCGTAAAGGATTTTTGTTTTCTTCGAGTAGGTTTTGCTCATCAGAAATATATTTGAGCACGCATATAAAATGGCATTTGTCACAGCTTGATTCTAATATTAACTATACCGTGAAAATGTTTATTTGAGATTGCAAAATCGCTCATTGTATTATGTGTGTTGAAAATGTACGAAATTTAGCGAATCTTATGAATGATTACTATTAGCAGAATCAAGCAAAAACCAAGGGAAGAAAGTCAGAGACTTGCGATATTTGTTGGATTTCATGTAAGGCTATTGGTGGACTACTTGTGCTAACTATCCCTAATTTTGGAGTGATAGACTAGAAGGAAAGCAGCTAGACAATACCACTTACCGCCAAATTTTGGTCTACACTAATGGTATTGGCCGTATTATCTTCCTTATCTTCCACAGTTAAATGGAAGAGCATGCTCGGCGAAGAGATTTGAACCCACGACCCGCAGATTGTGAATAGGCTGTCGTAACCAGACTTTTGAAGGAGGTATAGTTCTGGCAACACGACGAAGAATATGTAATGTCTTTTCTATAAACGAGAGTTCACGTGGTTAATTCTCTATATCCAGCAAAGTTCTAGACGTGGAATGGAAAGCTTATAATCCTAGATGAGCGATAACCAAGTTCAAATATTAATGACACTCCCGGTGGGAAATTTACGGGATTGCATGATGAGAAACGTACATGGTTCATGACCGTTGTATAGAAATAAGGCAGGTGAGTTTCGTTCCTTCCAAGATTTCGCCAAAGAAGCGGAAACATAATTCCTTACTATGCTAATGAAGAGGCATATATCTGACGTTAACTGTATATAATTTAACTTAGTTGTCACTAAACAGTGTCGAATTCTGCACTAAAATAATTAATTTTAGTCTCACGTCAGTTTTCACTCCGGGTCCATTTATTTGAAGTTCTAAGTTACACCGATAAAACTTTCAAAAATAACAATGTTTTAAACTGTTATAATTTATCACGATTGCCTACTTTCCGAATGACAACTTGTGTCACCTGGTGGAAGGGCAGAGAGCTTGAGAGCTTACAGAGCAATAAATTCAAGGTTTGAGCCCTGCGATAAGCACAACATAGATGATCTATTGAGAAATGTTTGTTGTTGAAATTCGTGCAAAGCTACACGAGGACTATCTGCATTAGCCGTTCCTACTTTAGCAGTGTTAGACTAGAGGGAAGGCAGCTAGTCATTACCATCCACCGCCAACTCTTAGGTGATTCTTTTACCAACAAATAGTGGGATTGACCGTTACTTATATTTCTCCCACGGTTGAAAGGGCGAGCATGTTTGATGTGACAGGGATTCGAACCCCCGATCTTCGGATTACGAGTCGAGTGCTTTAACCCCATGGCCATGCCGGGCCATCTATTGAGAAGCTCCACAAAATAGCATAGTACATCATACTAAATAGTTCACAATGTAATCCAAATAAAGTTATTTTGCTTCTTTGTTGTAAAAACGCAGTTGTTCATAGAATATCTGTTTTGTTCCAATTACGGGAATTAAAACCCGATTTTTAGCGACATAATCCATCAGACTTACCAACGAGCCAGCAGGTGGGGTTACCAAATATAGATGGAAATACTTTGACAGCTAACAGTTAATGACCTAAATTTTGGGTAATCAATACAGCGTCAACTCCATGGATGGAGGGTTCGATTCCCTCTCGGTGGACTCAGCAGATAGCCCGATGTGGCTTTGGTATAAGAAAACACACATACACAACGTATAATATTTATTTTTTAAAAATATTCTGTTAATTAAAATAATTGCCACGAAGAAGCTAGTTTTACCATAGTTTTGTACGGGTACTTACTCAATAAACTATGACTTATCATTATTGGACTTTCGAGACGTTGATGACATATCTCTTTTCGTGAAAGTATGTGTTATGTAAAAAAATTCTAGTGATACTGAAATAAATTCTCTTATTAACAAATAATCCAAATTCGTTGTTATTGTTCGTGTTTTTTACTGCAAACCCACGCAATGGTCGAGCTACACTTCCACAGGGTATCGAATCCCGGATTCTATCTATTTACAATAGATTACAATAGTGGGACAATTTTTGAAAAGCAGAACTTATGAGTGACGTCATTTCTCATCCTCATTTATTTTTTCTTGGGGTGGTGGTGGTTGGGTATAGTATTTTTAAAAACAAATCTGAGTTTGTATGTATTTTAAGTTTAATATTTGTGTTAAATTTAGTCATTTGTTTGCTTTTTGAATCTCGTGCAAAGCTACAGGAGGGCTATCTGCGCTAACCGTCCCTAATTTAGCAGTGTGAGACGAGGGAGAAGGCAGTTAGTCAACACCACCCACCGCCAACTCTTGGGTTACTCTTTTACTAAAAAATAGTCAAATTGTCCCCACGGGTAAAAGGGTGAGCACGATTGGTGTGACGGAGATTTAATCACTTAAGAAAGAATACACATTCAATGATAGAGTTATTTAAATTATTTTATTGAAATTAAATCAATACTACAGAAACTGGTAAACTAAGAATAATTTGATAGAACACATACTCTTGACATTCTGCATATTGCTAGTTTATGACTTGTAAAAAGTAAATAACAACAGAGATAGTAAAATTGAATATTTGAGCCCATAACTAATAGAAAGAAAACACATAATTCAAAAGTTAAATATGCCACGAAATGAATTATGAGATCCGTTTTGAAATTCTGGATGTAAAACGGATAATTTTGAGCACTTGAGCGGGCCAGACTTGGCTTTATGTTTAGTGTACCGGTCTGTAAGTCCGAGGTTCTATGGTTCGAGTCACATTGTCGCAAACTCGCGCTCCGTACTTGAGAGCCGTAGGTGCGTCATAAGAGTGTCGTTAAGTTTCTTTACCTGAACGGATTCTGATCGTTTTTATATAAGATGATTCAATAAATACCAAATAAATCTTTAAGTCGTTTTTATGTCTCGCAAGATGTGACTGCTAAATAGATATACGTATCGGATAATTCAGCCGAACTATATTAGTTAATCTATTACCATTCATAAATAATAAACTTACAGCCCTTATTTTATGTTAGACCATATATTGCCACCTCGATCTCTATACGTTTTAAGCGCCTCCTTCTGTGATAATAAACAACCAATCACGCAGCAGATCTTTCTTTGTGGTGCTTCATTTCAAGATGTTTAGCACACGGGTGAAAGACTGACAGGATACCTAGTGGTAGAGGATTATTTTAAATTCATCTCGTACTAACTAGCTTACATTAGTATAACAACAAGCGTATTACTGGAATATGTCACTATTTTGACATGCACAACAACAAATACAATTATAGTGATAAGAGCTAGTAGGAATAAAGCACGCGACTCTGCCACGAGACGATAATTAACGATTTATATTTAAATACCTTTACTGGCGCATTGAAGGAAAATATGTAAGGATGAGAGACAAACACATTAAACAGTTAGAAAAATACTTACTATTACATTCTTACAACCAAGCTTATTTTCATCTAGATCCTAAGAGCAAACTGTCATTTTTGGTGAATTAACCTTTCTTATTAGAAACTAAATACTTGAAATTGTTTATTTCAACTGCATACTTTTACTTAAAGATAAACATGTTAAACAGAAATAAATTAGTTTTTGCTATTTTATTTCAATACACTTACGGACGTATAATATATGTATGTGAAACTTCTCTCGTAATTTGTTTGTTGTATTTCGCGTAAAGTTTGTTTGTTTGTTATTAAGCACAAAGCTATACAAATGGCTATCTGTGCTCTGTCCACCACAAGTATCGAAACCCGATTTCTGTCACTATAAGTACGAAGACGTACTACTGTTCCACTAAGGGGGGATTCGCGTAAAGCTACTCGAGGGCTACTTGGCTGACCCTAAGTTTGAAGTAATAAAATAAAAGGAAGCAAAACACAACTTTCACTCTTTAGATACTCTTTATTAAAGAATAGCGAGGTTTAACATCACATTATAACGCCCTTCTACCACTCCTGTAAAAAGCTAGAATGCTCGGTGACAAAGTTCAATCCCGCACGTAGATTGCGAGTCGTGCTTCTCAGCCAGATTAGGCCAGGCATGCACTCGACTGGTTATCCAAGGGTCGCGAGTTGGAATCCCCTTCACATTAAACATGATCGTCCTTTCAGCCGTTGGGGTGTTATAACGTGATGATCAATCACACTATTCGTTGCTAAAAGAGTAGCCCAAGAGTTGTGGTGATGACCAGCTGCCTTCCCTCTAGTCTTACACTGCTAAATTAGGGACGGCTAGCGCAGATAGACCTCGAGTACCTTTGTGCGAAATAAAAAAACAAACAAACAAACCTTAGCCACCAGGTTATGACGAGCCCGTTCATATTTACAGGTGTTTGTCTGCGTGTGTGTTGGATGCAAGAAAAGGTTCCGTTTTCGCGCGTGTGTTATGTACTCGATATGTAAAGAAATGTGCTTCAGTTACAGCAAATTACTGTAATTTCTAAGTCATTAAGTGAATATCCCTCTTCTGAAAGCTTAAAATGTGTGGCGTTTCGTTTATTCTAATGTCGTTGGATAAAACAACAATATTTTATACTGTTAGTTTTTTTCAGGCTTATTTATAAACGATGTCTAGTGGCAGCGTTACAAGTGGCTTATAAGCTTTTCAATAGACGCAGGCTTTAATATTTAATATTTGTTTATGCGTAACATACTTGCTTTTCCAGTTGGAAGCATAACGTTGTGTTCCATCCAGGATACGAGGACATCAAATATACAATAGCGGAAACAAACGGATTAGTTATCGTGTACACGTGCATTTATATAGCTTTCTAGTGTTGGATTATTGAATACCATACTGTTTACAGCGAGATCTTGAATTCAAATTTCCTTTAAAACAGAATTTTGTCAAGTACAAAATTTCCACATATTAGCTAAAGTAATTTATCGAAACTGACAACTAGATTATTTGATAATATTAATTTATTTTAAATACAGGTATACAATATAGTAAACAAAGAATTTTCCGAGGAAATGTACCAATCTTTGAACACCATTTTATCGTACTTTGCTACTGTTTCGTCTTGTTTTTTTCGTCAAGGCTGGTCATTTTCATAGGGGAAATACATTGAATATCACTCCATAGACAGTATCTCTTTTCATGGTTAAGCTGGTTCACTCTTATCTTTGTATTTTTCCTGTTACTTTCTTTCTCACCTGCAACTGCACTTAGTGTGCGTATTTCTAGACGATTTATTGTTATTGTTTCAGCTGCTGCTGCTGCTACTAGAACTTGTCTCGGCCTGCTCTTCGATCTCTTTCCAGTTTAGTTTTATTTTGGATTTAGTTTTTGTTAATTTTCAGGAAAATTTGTTTTGAATTTCACGCAAAGCTACACGAGAGCTATCTGCGCTAGCCTTCCCTAATTTAGCAGTGTAAGACTAGAGGGAAGGTAGCTAGTCATCACCACCCACCGCCAACACTTGGGCTACTCTTTTACTAAAGAATAGGGAGGATTGACCGTCACATTATAACGCACCCACGGCTGAAAGGGCGAGCATGTTTGGTGCGACCGAGATTCGAACCCGCGACCTTCGGATTACGAGTCGAACACACTTGGTCATGCCGGGCCTTCAGGAAGAACTTTCAAGCACAAGTACTTGAATATACATCACTGCTTCGAACTGACATTTGATTACATTTTTTTTCTATGTTTAAGTTATTCAGCACGACGGGGTAGGAAGTACAGAACGTAAACATAACTGCCATGTTTTGTATTTTTTTAAATAGAAATATTGGATGACAGAAAATACTACCTAAAGAGCTTTATTATGTTTACAAGTGTAAAATATTTGTATGACAAACAAATATTTTTACATTTTCAATTTGCTTTTAACAGTATATTTAAAGTCTCTTTTATAAAGATTATGTAAAAAAAACGTGTTAATTAATAAGTTTGGATAAAAAAAATAATATTTGAGTAGAAGACTGCAGTGCTGAAAATATTTTTTTCTCAACTAACTCTTATTGAGGTCATTTTCGTACAGTGACGGGCTTTGTATGTTTTTATTATGGATAATATAACACAGTATTAGAATTCTTATGTTCTCACTATGCAAACCATAACATAAAGGTTGCTGGTTAAGTCTTACCTATGTACACGTAACACATAGTGTCAATGTGTACATGTCTTATTTATATATGTGATGACACAACCACAATGGTTGTGTCATCGTGTATACATATTGTATTAATAGTAACGTCTCATCTGTGTACATCATTACATAATACCTTTGTGGTCATGTCTTAATAATAATCACCAGCACTCATGGCCTGGAATGACCAGGTGGTTAAAGCACTCGACTCGTAGTCTGACGGTCGAGGGTTCAAATCTCCATCACACTAAACATGATTGCCCTTTCAGCCGTGGGGGCGTTATAATGTTCCGATCAATCCCACTATTCGTTGGTAAAAGAGTAGCCCAAGAGTTGGCGGTAGGTGGTGATGACTAGATGCCTTCCCTCTAGTCTTAGACTGCTAAATTAGGGACGGCTAGCACAGATAGCCCTCAAGTAGCTTTATGCGAAATTCCAAAAACAAACAAACAAAAACCAGCACACAATACCAGATTGGTAAAGTTTCAGATAAGCAAACCATGATACAGTATCAGTAGCACAGTATCAACTATATTTAGTGAAAACCAGCTGATAATGAGAAGTAAGAGCCTGCATAGTTTCGTTAGCAGGTGCGCAGAGCTTCATGAACAAGTGCGCTCACCGAAACTTGATGAACAGCAAAGATGTATACAAAATGGGAGAGATTGTTAAAGGGAGGTTTTTCTCAACAATCTCTATCAGGTTACAAGGTAGGTGATTAAGTAGAGTAAGAGTGGTGAGCTTCAAGTAATTCAAAAGCAGCATCTTAAATACACTTACTCTGATAGACATTGATCCCTGAGATAGTGGAATTGGTGAGGCCAACCAGGCCTGGCATAACGTTTGGCACAGCTGAGCAAAAACTGGTAGAGGTTAAAAGATTCGTTATCAGAGCGAGAGCAGCTTCTGCTACAGTCCCAAATAGAATACCGCATATAAGAGGCACAAGAAGTTTAATGTTTATGTGAAGGTTGCTGAAAGTTATTTGAAGAAGGAACGAGGTTCCATCTTCATGGGATAAAGTTTAAGGAGTGTTCATTCCTAAAGAAGAAGGTTCAAGCAACACCAAACAGTTTTACTGCTGAATATGGAATGCAAGATGATGTTTGAGGTAAGAGCAGAGGGAATGTCGTCTTTACTTCAAGAGAATAACCTAATTAAAATCTCTGTTCAGAAGGCACAGATTCGAGGCTTTTCATGGTGATTGGAACATATGAATATATGGCACACCATTCAGGATATAAACAAACAGAAAAGAAATCTGAATGTGATGTGATCTCATGCATTGACTATAGGTTTGTTTCTGGATTATTACAAGATTAAGAGTTCATTTTGGAATACTACATGAACTTCCAGATGTGGTTTACAGTCCGAGAGTATACAACTAGATGGGTGTACCTTGAAGTTGGTATCACAGTAGGATCTTCTATATCTCCCATCCTGTTTATCCTTGTCAGGGAAGTCATCAGTAGTCGTGCTTAGAAAGGTGGTCAAATGATATCATTCCGTGGAGGAGAGGATCTTCTACCGATACGTACATGTGTGGACGACTTAACTTTATATAACCAAAGTGAAGAGGCAGCAGAGGCAATCTTATTTAGACTTGAAGATCTTAAGGACTTGGAAAGAATGAAGTTCAAAACCAAGAAGTGACGCAGTTTAGTTTTAAAAAAACGTGAAGCTGGTTAACACCTTTTTTTTTTTTGCTGTGGGCGAGGAGATTCCAATAGTCCAGGAACAGTCTGTCAAAACTTTGGAAGTTGGTACACTGAGAAATTAAAAACACTAGGAGTGCTCAGGAAGCAGCTAAACAGATATCAGAGAGTTTGTTTGTAATTAATAAGTAATTGAAACTTTGGTGTTGAAGTACGGACTTATGCCAAGGATCGTGATGCCACTCGCTGTATATGAAGCTGCAATTAGCCTTGTCGAAAGGATGAAGCATCAGATGAACTGATGTATGAAGAAATGGTTGGAAGTTCTTGGTTGTTGAACAATGTTGCGTTACACAGCTATCTCAGGAAGTTAATGTTGTCAGTTTCCTGAAGATGAGCTCAAATTACCCAAAAAAAGATTAGTTATAATTTTAAGATACTAAAAAAATCCTGTTGTCAAAGATACCCAACAAGAAAGTGGACTGCTGAGGAAGAGGTCAGTAAGGTAGAGTCCAGACTCAGACACAATGAGATTGATGAAATTACTCAAGTAGGATGCTAAGGTTTTAGATGATCAAGTCATAAAGTATTGTCATCTACTGATGACCAAGAGCAACGCGAGTTAGTTTCTCAGGAGATTCAAGAAGCTTAAGAGAAAAAGAGATGAAGCACTGAAGTCGGTCAGGCTAAACAGGATGCTTGGACAAGATAGGAATCTGTATCACAGCGAACTTTATTATGAAATGTGCTATGGAGGATGGAACCATTTAGAATTTCATTTCTCTGGCATTCTACGTATTGTTTTTTCACCATGCCATCTAGCTGAAGTGTCTTGTATAAAAGCAACTCAGATATATGTCATGATTTGATTGGAAGGAAAAGTAGCAGCATATACTAATTTCATGCCCATTAAATATATCCAACAGCATATAAATCTAGCATCATAACAACGTACTCTGTGGAATTGTTGATGCAGTCAGCGAGAGAGTATGCAGAAGGCTAATGAAAAAGAGAGTCTCGGGTCAGGTATAGGAGTCCAAGGAGAAACAACATATTCTCCTGTGAAAGTGACTGGAAGACATTGAAGGGGATGGAATTTTCTACCTGAAATTGAGTCATATACCTCAGGCCTGTTATTTCTGGTGTTCATGAAAGATAAAGACTACGAAATTGTTCGCAACAGTCTAAACACCCTTATGATCGGAAGCATGTTGATAAAACCATCACAATTTAAGAATTCCGATAAAATTTTCCAATTTGTTTACTATTTGAGCATTAGACATATTAGCATAATTTCCACTTTGGAACATCAGTGGGACCATAAACTTTCATTTTAAGACACTTTTAGTTAATAATAATTATGGTCCAAACATTTACAGGCTAATATTTCAGATTTACAGGTTTCATTCCAAATTCTTTTCTGAAAAGATTTAGTCAAAATATTATTTCACCATGCATACAAAATATCTATCACATATGAAGTTTTGCACAAAAAATAATAACATCAAAGGACTTCTTAGGTGAGTTTACAATTTTTATACTTGATAGAATACTTGCTGTTTAAACTAACGACCAATGAAATCAGAAGTATGATACTGGAAAGCTTAAAAAAAGCCATTCAATTATTAAAACAATTTGGGAAACAAGATTTATATCTATATAATATCAAGGCCACTAAGTAGTAAAGTAGCATTTGTTCTTGAGCAGAATGAGAAGAAACCTTAATTATTTTAAAATAAAAGCGCTCACTACAATCAATGCGACAATTCAAACATGACTTTTTATTGTTTCCTCTTTTCTCGTAAAACTCTGAAAACACATTCAACAGACAGCATGATATTCTACAAGAGTTCTATCCATCCTTGATGAATAAAACATCGTAGTGAAGAATAATTAAATAAAACTGAGAATTCTTAGGAGTTTAAGTTGAAATTAGTTTTATGTTTTAAGTCTTTTCATACAATGTTTTTTTTTTTTTTTTGGTGAGGTAAAGAGTAGGTTGGATAACAAACGAGATTAGATAAAACTCCGGCTGGTTTTAAGAGAAAAAATTGGATATATTTATAGTTTCGTTCCTTTCATGCAATGAATTTTTTTCTTTTGTTTAAAGTGTCGTGAGATCATATAAGATTGGCTAAGAGTCCAGTTTTTTTAAGAGGAAGAGGTGGGCTTATAGGTTCGTTCTTTTAACACGATGGACTTTTTTCTTTTCTATAAAGAGTCGTGAGATGAAATGAGATAAGCTAAGAGTAAATTGGTCCTGAGAGGCCACAATGAAATTCATTATATTTCTGTTCCTTTTATACAGTGGATTCCTTCTTAGGTCAATTAAAGAATCTGGTGAGAATTGACATCCATACAGGACCAATAGAGTTATGAGAGGCTAAAGTTTTGTTAAGCCGCAGCTGTGCTGACAACAACGTAAGCACCAAGTCTCCAAGATTTATATATGAATTCATTTTTAGTTTCATACCACTGAACAATAAGTATGCTATGACATACGTTTTTACAATATCCACAAAACAGATCTTAGACATTAGTCACACGTTCGATAGATATGTTCTGTTTGCAAGTAATCAACATTATATCGATATACGGGTACGGATAACTTTCTTGGGTAAACTGGAGCTTTGTTTTCCTGCCTATTTTATTGCGCTTTTATGTATACAACCATGGATAACAAAGCATAAAGAGATAAACCAGTGAATCAGGTGTATTAGTGGAAGATGCCTCACGTCTTGAGATGAAATACCTTCGATAATTACGTTTATTTCTGCCGAATTGGCAAGTATGTCGAACGTGCTTAGAGACACAAAAATACTAAAATCAGCAGTGCCTTCTACACTGCACCTATTGTTGTACGTTTCGCTTGTGTTGATTTGAAATGTTCGTCTATTCCTATTTATTAACTACTCACACAAAAATGCACGTCATGCTTTTTATATGTTGCAAACTCACGATAATTCGCAGTTGCATGTAACAGTACACAACCCAAGTTACTGGCTCATGAACTAAATTTGTTTGCTTGAAGTTATAAGCACAAAGCTACACAATGGGCTATCTATGCCACTGCCCACCACAGGTATCGAAACCCGGTTTTTAGTGATGTAAGTCCTCAGACATTCCGCTGTGCTTAATCTTGGAATGTAATTCGACTTAAAAAGTTACAAAACATCGAACATTATTTTTACAACAATGTATGTGGACAATATTGGAAAGTTCGACAGAAATAAAAACAAAATCCAATATCAGATGAAAGATTTTTTTTCCAGATTAACTTAATAAGTTATCTTTCAGTTGTAGAATCACTAAATAAATATTTCATTCCTGGTTCATTTGTAGTTAAGCAGAAAGGTACACAATGGGCTATCTCTGCACTGCCCACTGCGGGTATCTAAACCCAGTTTTTAGAGTTGTAAGTCCGCAGACGTACCGCTATGCCACTGGGAAGTTTCATTTCTGATTCTGAACACATTAAAGTAATAGCTAAATAATTCTATTAGAGACCTTTCTGACACAAGCATTCTGCACATTGTACTTTTCCTTAGTTTTGTATCCAAGCCACTTGAAGGGAGTTCTTTGGGAGTAAGTCAGTAAAATACGATTATGTGAAAGCACCGCCAGAGTTGTTCCTATAATGGTAAGCTGCTCCGCTGGCTCAGTTAATTCGTTCAGTTGTAGATAAAACAGTCCTTTTGTATCGTTTTTCTATTACAGAGCGATCGATATAATGTCAAACATTCTTTTTGATAAAACTCTACTGAATATTTTACATCAAACTTACTTTGGAAGCAGCAGTGCGTGTAGATTGGTGTTTATAATATTATTTTTGTAATCTCTTGGAATAAGATATTTCACTTGGACATGCAATTCAACCACTGGAATGGAAGATATAGAATACCGAGAAGCTTATTTATTTGTATGTCTATTTGTACATTAAATAAAGTAAACCACACATTTTTCAACCACCACTAATGTCATACAACTTTCTTAAAATTCTCCCTAAAAACAAAATCTCTGAAGCTCTAATTTGATTTTTTTTCATTCTTTTACGCCTAAATGCTTAAATATTCAATATAACATGGTAACTTAGCGAATGATTTTTGTTTGGAATGAAAATATGCATATTTTAATATATTGCATTTGCCATTCTTGACTATTTCTATACTTGTTTTCGCCCCTCTCCCAATTAACTAAACCGTAAATCTGGAGCCTTATAACACTATCTAACAACTGAGTTCATTTACCTGTGGTGAGTACAACAAAGACAGACCTTTGTGTAGCTTTGGGCTTAACGACAAACAAATAGACATATTTTTCGCTAAAATATTTTTGTTTATTTAATTATGTTTCTATGTTAAGTGCGCCAAGAGAAAACTTAACGAATTTTCTTCTCTCTTATCCAAATAATGCACACTCTTTTATTCTTTAGTAAAGTGGTTATCGTACTAGATCATACATCTACGCGTCCACCATTTGTGTCCCGTTACTGCCGAAAAAGGCTCGGCATGGCCAGGTGGTTAAGGCGCTCGACTCGTAATCCGTCACATCAAACATGCTCGCTCTTTCAACCGTAAGGGCGTTATAATGTGACGGTCAATCCCACTATTCGTTGGTGAAAGAGTAGCCCAAGAGTCGGCGGTGGGTGGTGATGACTAGCTGCCTTCCCTTTAGCCTTACACTGCTAAATTAGAAACGGCTAGCGCAGATAGCCCTCGAGTAGCTTTGTGCGAAAATTCAAAAATAAATAAACAAAACAAATCAATACTGCCGAAAAAATAAATAAAAATCACTCTCCATATTTTGGAGCCACAGTTTAATTCCACATTTCGGTCAGGCATGAACAACCTAAGTTTTGTCTGTGGGCTTCGTTTACCAGAAAGACTTTAAAACGTAGTTCAAAATTGCTGAAAAATCAACAAATTATTGGCACAAATGATTAGACGTTGTGGGATGGGTTTCCATTACCGAAGATGATCGCCCTTTCAGCCGTGGGGACATTATAATGATACAATCAATCCTACTCTCAACTGGCAAAGAGTAGCCCAAGAGTTGACAGTGGGTAGTGTTGACTAGCTGCCTACACTCTAATCAGTTACTTCAAAGATAAAAACGACTTGCTCAAATAGTTTTTGAATAGCTTTGCGCAAAATTAAAAAAAAACAACACATTAATACGACCAGTGAACGATTAGTTATGTGAAAAACAATGTTTTCACAGCAAAAGAGGTTCTAAGGCTATTTCACTATGAAGTTACGAGTAAGTTCTCATACTTTTTCACACGAGTAAATAGCTTTCACATTTTAAATTATGCTATAATAGGGTAAAAAAACAGAGTGTTAACTCTAATCAAGAATCGAATACCTTCGAAACGTTTTTGCTACAAAAGAATAAAAATTTCAAGTGTAAGTCTACACCAAACAAATATTACCACATACACGAGAGTATGTGTGTGTGTGTGTGTGTGCTTTCCTATAATAAAACCACATCGAGCTATCTGCTGTATCCACCGAGTAGAATCAAGCTTCTTACTTTAGCGTTGTAAATCTGTAGACAGCTTGTTGGAGACAAAAATGTTGCACCATTGGCTAATCATATTTCTACTTAAAGAACAGTACATTTGAAGCCAAGTTCCATTTCATTTTAAAATAGGTTAAATATTATTCTGATGCACTTTAATTATTGAATAATTTACACTGTATTTTTAGGAAAGGTGTAGTGGGGAGAGGACAATATATTCATAGTATAAAGGCGGTGTGTTTGGATTTATTATACCTATTGTTTTTGATATAATTTTGCAGAGTTATGTACAAAAATACTTATAAGGAAACTGTATTATCCTAAACAACTATGTTTGCTGTCATACACGAAACCGTTAAATCGATATGTACATGTTAACATACATAGAATAATATTTTTGCATAACGAAAAACAAAAATTTGTTTACCATCGGATAAACAGAATGTTTGTATCGTAAGACCGGTTTAGCTTGGCATCATCTGAGTACATAAACTACAATATTTTATATTCACAGTGAGAATCATTTGGATTGATAATATTTGAAAACGATGTTCCTTTAGGTGTTTAACTCAAACAACATTCGGTCAAGAGTGGGCAGGTGGTAAATATGCTATAAGGGTAATCTGGCCAGACGGTAAGTGGGTTAGAAAAGTAATATGACCGCATAATGAGTGTGCTAAAAGAGTAATCTGGCCAGATGGTAAACGTATTAAAAGAGTAATCTGGCCAGATGGTAAACGTATTAAAAGAGTAATCTGGCCAGATGGTAAACGTATTAAAAGAGTAATCTGGCCAGATGGTAAATATTATAGAAGAGTAATCTGGCCAGATGGTAAATATTATAGAAGAGTAATCTGGCCAGATGGTAAACGTATTAAAAGAGTAATCTGGCCAGGTGATAAATATTATAGAAGAGTAATCTGGCCAGGTGATAAATATTATAGAAGAGTAATCTGGCCAGATGGTAAATGTATTAAAAGAGTAATCTGGTCAGATGGTAAACGTATTAAAAGAGTAATCTGGCCAGATGGTAAACGTATTAAAAGAGTAATCTGGCCAGGTGATAAATATTATAGAAGAGTAATATGGCCAAATGGTAAACGTATTAAAAGAGTAATCTGGCCAGGTGATAAATATTATAGAAGAGTAATCTAACCAGATGGTAAACGTATTAAAAGAGTAATCTGGCCAGATGGTAAACGTATTAAAAGAGTAATCTGGCCAGATGGTAAATATTATAGAAGAGTAATCTGGCGAGATGGTAAACGTATTAAAAGAGTAATCTGGCCAGATAGTAAATATTATAGAAGAGTAATCTGGCCAGATGGTAAACGTATTAAAAGAGTAATCTGGCCAGATGATAAATATTATAGAAGAGTAATCTGGCCAGATGGTAAACGTATTAAAAGAGTAATTTGGCCAGGTGATAAATATTATAGAAGAGTAATCTAACCAGATGGTAAACGTATTAAAAGAGTAATCTGGCGAAGTGATAAATATTATAGAAGAGTAATCTGGCCAGGTGATAAATATTATAGAAGAGTAATCTGGCCAGATGGTAAACGTATTAAAAGAGTAATCTGGCCAGCTGGTAAGTATTATAGAAGAGTAATCTGGCCAGATGGTAAATATTATAGAAGTGTAATCTGGCCAGATGGTAAACGTATTAAAAGAGTAATCTGGCGAAGTGATAAATATTATAGAAGAGTAATCTGGCCAGGTGATAAATATTATAGAAGAGTAATCTGGCCAGATGGTAAATATTATAGAAGAGTAATCTGGCCAGATGGTAAACGTATTAAAAGAGTAATCTGGCTAGATGGTAAATATTATGGAAGAGTAATCTAACCAGATGGTAAACGTATTAAAAGAATAATCTGGCGAAGTGATAAATATTATAGAAGAGTAATCTGGCCAGGTGATAAATATTATAGAAGAGTAATCTAGCCAGGTGATAAATATTATAGAAGAGTAATCTGGCCAGATGGTAAACGTATTAAAAGAGTAATCTGGCCAGCTGGTAAGTATTATAGAAGAGTAATCTGGCCAGATGGTAAATATTATAGAAGTGTAATCTGGCCAGATGGTAAACGTATTAAAAAGAGTAATCTGGCGAAGTGATAAATATTATAGAAGAGTAATCTGGCCAGGTGATAAATATTATAGAAGAGTAATCTGGCCAGATGGTAAATATTATAGAAGAGTAATCTGGCCAGATGGTAAACGTATTAAAAGAGTAATCTGGCTAGATGGTAAATATTATGGAAGAGTAATCTAACCAGATGGTAAACGTATTAAAAGAATAATCTGGAGAAGTGATAAATATTATAGAAGAGTAATCTGGCCAGGTGATAAATATTATAGAAGAGTAATCTGGCCAGGTGATAAATATTATAGAAGAGTAATCTGGCCAGATGGTAAACGTATTAAAAGAGTAATCTGGCCAGCTGGTAAGTATTATAGAAGAGTAATCTGGCCAGATGGTAAATATTATAGAAGTGTAATCTGGCCAGATGGTAAACGTATTAAAAGAGTAATCTGGCCAGGTGATAAATATTATAGAAGAGTAATCTAACCAGATGGTAAACGTATTAAAAGAGTAATCTGGCCAGATGGTAAACGTATTAAAAGAGTAATCTGGCCAGATGGTAAATATTATAGAAAAGTAATCAGGCGAGATGGTAAACGTATTAAAAGAGTAATCTGGCCAGATGGTAAATATTATAGAAGAGTAATCTGGCCAGATGGTAAACGTATTAAAAGAGTAATCTGGCCAGGTGATAAATATTATAGAAGAGTAATCTGGCCAGATGGTAAACGTATTAAAAGAGTAATTTGGCCAGGTGATAAATATTATAGAAGAGTAATCTAACCAGATGGTAAACGTATTAAAAGAGTAATCTGGCGAAGTGATAAATATTATAGAAGAGTAATCTGGCCAGGTGATAAATATTATAGAAGAGTAATCTGGCCAGATGGTAAACGTATTAAAAGAGTAATCTGGCCAGCTGGTAAGTATTATAGAAGAGTAATCTGGCCAGATGGTAAATATTATAGAAGAGTAATCTGGCCAGATGGTAAATATTATAGAAGAGTAATCTGGCCAGATGGTAAACGTATTAAAAGAGTAATCTGGCCAGATGGTAAATATTATAGAAGAGTAATCTGGCCAGATGGTAAACGTATTAAAAGAGTAATCTGGCCAGATGGTAAATATTGTAGAAGAGTAATCTGGCCAGATGGTAAACGTATTAAAAGAGTAATCTGGCCAGGTGATAAATATTATAGAAGAGTAATCTAACCAGATGGTAAACGTATTAAAAGAGTAATCTGGCCAGGTGATAAATATTATAGAAGAGTAATCTGGCCAAATGGTAAACGTATTAAAAGAGTAATCTGGCCAGATGGTAAACGTATTAAAAGAGTAATCTGGCCAGATGGTAAACGTATTAAAAGAGTAATCTGGCCAGATGATAAATATTATAGAAGAGTAATCTGGCCAGATGGTAAACGTATTAAAAGAGTAATCTGGCCAGGTGATAAATATTATAGAAGAGTAATCTAACCAGATGGTAAACGTATTAAAAGAGTAATCTGGCGAAGTGATAAATATTATAGAAGAGTAATCTGGCCAGGTGATAAATATTATAGAAGAGTAATCTGGTCAGATGGTAAACGTATTAAAGGAGTAATCTGGCCAGCTGGTAAGTATTATAGAAGAGTAATCTGGCCAGATGGTAAATATTATAGAAGTGTAATCTGGCCAGATGGTAAACGTATTAAAAGAGTAATCTGGCGAAGTGATAAATATTATAGAAGAGTAATCTGGCCAGGTGATAAATATTATAGAAGAGTAATTTGGCCAGATGGTAAATATTATAGAAGAGTAATCTGGCCAGATGGTAAACGTATTAAAAGAGTAATCTGGCTAGATGGTAAATATTATGGAAGAGTAATCTAACCAGATGGTAAACGTATTAAAAGAATAATCTGGCGAAGTGATAAATATTATAGAAGAGTAATCTGGCCAGGTGATAAATATTATAGAAGAGTAATCTGGCCAGATGGTAAACGTATTAAAAGAGTAATCTGGCCAGCTGGTAAGTATTATAGAAGAGTAATCTGGCCAGATGGTAAATATTATAGAAGTGTAATCTGGCCAGATGGTAAACGTATTAAAAGAGTAATCTGGCGAAGTGATAAATATTATAGAAGAGTAATCTGGCCAGGTGATAAATATTATAGAAGAGTAATCTGGCCAGATGGTAAATATTATAGAAGAGTAATCTGGCCAGATGGTAAACGTATTAAAAGAGTAATCTGGCTAGATGGTAAATATTATGGAAGAGTAATCTAACCAGATGGTAAACGTATTAAAAGAATAATCTGGAGAAGTGATAAATATTATAGAAGAGTAATCTGGCCAGGTGATAAATATTATAGAAGAGTAATCTGGCCAGGTGATAAATATTATAGAAGAGTAATCTGGCCAGATGGTAAACGTATTAAAAGAGTAATCTGGCCAGGTGATAAATATTATAGAAGAGTAATCTAACCAGATGGTAAACGTATTAAAAGAGTAATCTGGCCAGATGGTAAACGTATTAAAAGAGTAATCTGGCCAGATGGTAAATATTATAGAAGAGTAATCTGGCGAGATGGTAAACGTATTAAAAGAGTAATCTGGCCAGATGGTAAATATTATAGAAGAGTAATCTGGCCAGATGGTAAACGTATTAAAAGAGTAATCTGGCCAGGTGATAAATATTATAGAAGAGTAATCTGGCCAGATGGTAAACGTATTAAAAGAGTAATCTGGCGAAGTGATAAATATTATAGAAGAGTAATCTGGCCAGGTGATAAATATTATAGAAGAGTAATCTGGCCAGATGGTAAACGTATTAAAAGAGTAATAGGCCAGCTGGTAAGTATTATAGAAGAGTAATCTGGCCAGATGGTAAATATTATAGAAGAGTAATCTGGCCAGATGGTAAACGTATTAAAAGAGTAATCTGGCCAGATGGTAAATATTATAGAAGAGTAATCTGGCCAGATGGTAAACGTATTAAAAGAGTAATCTGGCTAGATGGTAAATATTATAGAAGAGTAATCTGGCCAGATGGTAAACGTATTAAAAGAGTAATCTGGCCAGATGGTAAATATTGTAGAAGAGTAATCTGGACAGATGGTAAACGTATTAAAAGAGTAATCTGGCCAGGTGATAAATATTATAGAAGAGTAATCTAACCAGATGGTAAACGTATTAAAAGAGTAATCTGGCCAGGTGATAAATATTATAGACGAGTAATCTGGCCAAATTTATATGCAAAAACGGCTCGTTTGGGCTGAGAAAACACTTTACATAGAAGAGCGAACAACGTTTCGACCTTCTTCGGTCATCGACAGGTTCACAGGTCGAAACGTGACGCTGATATGTAAAGTGTTTTCAGCCCAAACGATAAATTGCATATAAATTTCAACAAGTGGGTTTCTCGTCATCACTGAATCTGGCCAAATGGTAAACGTATTAAAAGAGTAATCTGGCCAGATGGTAAACGTATTAAAAGAGTGATCTGGCCAGATGGTAAATATTATAGAAGAGTAATCTGGCCAGATGGTAAACGTATTAAAAGAGTAATCTGGCCAGGTGATAAATATTATAGAAGAGTAATCTGGCCAGATGGTAAACGTATTAAAAGAGTAATCTGGCCAGCTGGTAAGTATTATAGAAGAGTAATCTGGCCAGATGGTAAATATTATAGAAGAGTAATCTGGCCAGATGGTAAACGTATTAAAAGAGTAATCTGGCCAGATGGTAAATATTATAGAAGAGTAATCTGGCCAGATGGTAAACGTATTAAAAGAGTAATCTGGCCAGATGGTAAATATTATAGAAGAGTAATCTGGCCAGATGGTAAACGTATTAAAAGAGTAATCTGGCCAGATGGTAAATATTATAGAAGAGTAATCTGGCCAGATGGTAAACGTATTAAAAGAGTAATCTGGCCAGGTGATAAATATTATAGAAGAGTAATCTAACCAGATGGTAAACGTATTAAAAGAGTAATCTGGCCAGGTGATAAATAT
Source organism: Tachypleus tridentatus (assembly GCF_004210375.1). Lineage (NCBI taxonomy): Eukaryota > Metazoa > Arthropoda > Merostomata > Xiphosura > Limulidae > Tachypleus > Tachypleus tridentatus. The sequence goes on along the minus strand of NC_134830.1, from coordinate 29,535,785 downwards.
TATAGAAGAGTAATCTGGCCAAATGGTAAACGTATTAAAAGAGTAATCTGGCCAGATGGTAAACGTATTAAAAGAGTAATCTGGCCAGCTGGTAAGTATTATAGAAGAGTAATCTGGCCAGATGGTAAATATTATAGAAGAGTAATCTGGCCAGATGGTAAACGTATTAAAAGAGTAATCTGGCCAGATGGTAAATATTATAGAAGAGTAATCTGGCCAGATGGTAAACGTATTAAAAGAGTAATCTGGCTAGATGGTAAATATTATAGAAGAGTAATCTGGCCAGATGGTAAACGTATTAAAAGAGTAATCTGGCCAGATGGTAAATATTGTAGAAGAGTAATCTGAACAGATGGTAAACGTATTAAAAGAGTAATCTGGCCAGGTGATAAATATTATAGAAGAGTAATCTAACCAGATGGTAAATGTATTAAAAGAGTAATCTGGCCAGGTGATAAATATTATAGACGAGTAATCTGGCCAAATGGTAAACGTATTAAAAGAGTAATCTGGCCAGATGGTAAACGTATTAAAAGAGTAATCTGGCCAGATGGTAAACGTATTAAAAGAGTAATCTGGCCAGATGGTAAATATTATAGAAGAGTAATCTGGCCAGATGGTAAACGTATTAAAAGAGTAATCTGGCCAGGTGATAAATATTATAGAAGAGTAATCTGGCCAGATGGTAAACGTATTAAAAGAGTAATCTGGCCAGGTAATAAATGTGCTAGGAGAGTAATCTGAACAGATGGTAAGTTTGTTAAAAGAGTAATCATAGGATTCACGTTATTATGAAAACTCACTCTGCAATTTGGGTCCGTAGGGCAACTAAACAGTTCAAATCCTGCTATAGAGTAGAGTAGCCTAAGAGCTGGCTGTGGAAACTTTGAACATGCTGTATTTCCGTTAGTAATCTATTAGTTTAAAACTAAAAAGATTATGCGCAGAAAGTTTTTTTGTAGCTTTGTGCGAGATTTTAAGACAAACATTAGTCGGTAAGATTCGAAGCTCACGCTCAAAACAAACAAAATGTTTGCATTTTGTACATTATAAGTAAGCTACAACATATATATATATTATTAAAAAATGTTGTGTATGTGCACTGAGAACAAAATGATTAGAATCTAAAGCGAGCTGTATTGTTTAGAACACAAATGTACTCATTTTTTTAAAGTACCAAACCAGTTGAAAGCTTATAAAAATACAGGCAATCGTATTATGCCCAGTAGTATTAGTGTTATTACAGTAATGGCTCCCATGATTGAAATATCTCATGAGAAGCGAAATGTATTGTTCAGAAAATAAGTATATAAATTGCAAGAAATGGAAATTTCGGTAATAAAAAAAGTCCATAAACAGTAGTGTGCAAAATGAAGCTAGAAACCACGTGATTCAACGAATGAGGACAAACCTGGTCCGTATTCCACATTTAACACGTTAATCCTATCCTTTCAGATTAATACGAGACATTTAATTTTGTTTTTATGATTTGATTTTACCCTTGCGTTGATCCCTAAAAGTTAAATTCAATATATATATTATACTGTATTTCTTCAAAAGCTTGTTTCATTTTTGCATAAAAACATAGTTGCAAGGCAAAGAATTTGGAAGCATATTTCATTTCCCTTACTACTGTATTTCAAGTTTCCTTTAACAACGTTTAAAACAAACTGGTGCAATTTTAATGAAAGTTATAATTTAGTCTTTTTAGTATGAAATTTGTTATTTTCTTGGAAGCACGATTTCATAAGTTACATAAAACTGAACAGTTCACTGTAACCTCCAACTCAGATTGTATAATTTGTTTTTTATTTAAGAGTTAGTTCAAAAATCGTAATTTGGTCAATATCAGATTAAAACAAAATAAGAAAAACATCTTTGTTGTTATAATGTTAAACATCCAAGCTGAAGTATCATGATAGGACCAACCCTATCAGACCTAAAGATTTCAAAAAACAAACATCACAGGGTATTCATGGATACTTTCCACAATCTCTTTAGCCAATTCATAACGTTTTTGAAACCAAAACCATCTGTAAGTTGTATTTAAGACTTGTTTATTTCCTGCCACTGATCCATCTCAGCTGACAATTTTAGTATTGAATGGCAGCCATTGTGGACACTAATCTTTAGCAGAGAAAAGATGGATTTGATCTATAATGCTATTTTTTTCGTCCTTGGACTAAAATCCACATCATTCCTAGAAAAACAGTTAATATGAAATGAAACCTGCAATCATTCTGTTTTTTGTTTTACTTTTTCTTTTAAAACGCAGCTGAAGCTTCTTCGACCTCAGTTTTAAATGCGTGAGGCAGAACAGTTGGAACAAAAACTCTCTTCTGCATTATATCGATGAAATCAATTCAATGCCCCTTGTAGATAATGGAGAACAGAGGGCTTGCAAAAATGAGATATAAGCTCTATACAAGTAACATCATTAAAACTTATAATCAAAAGGTAAATGAACTATACAGATCAAATTTAGAGTCAATATAAAAGTAATTTGTACATTAATGGCAATAATCATGCATAATAAAGTGGCCAAGAAGGCAATTTCATATGATCAACACACTACAACGTTAAAACTTATAATGTTCAGAGTGTATTGAATCCAAAGTAGGTGGGATAACCTCCCTGTTAACGATAATTTCAGCTATAATCTTTGTAACAGACTACAAGCTAAGGAAATGTTATTACTTCTAAATTCTTATAATAAGACAACAATAAAATAACCTTCCTAAGAGTAAAATAATAAAAAATAAATGAATTATATTATTAATCATCGAAACATTTCTGGATATTGTTTGTTTGTTTTTTGAATCTCGCACAAACCTACTCGAGGGCTATCTGTGCTAGCCGTCCCTAATTTAGCTGTGTAAGACTAGAGGGAAGGCAGCTAGTCATCACCACCCACCGCCAACTCTTGGGTTACTCTTTTACCAACGAATAGTGAGATTGACCGTCACATTATAATGCCCCCACGGCTTAAAGGGCGACCATGTTTGGCGCGACGGGGATTTCTGAATATATGCAATGTTGGGAATACTGAATACTGTAAAATAAATTGGGTGTAAAAGACAAATATTACCGGAATAACGCTTTCCTTAATCCTGAAAATATTACCTGCACCACATGCAATCACAAGTTGATATTTTGTGTTATTTCACTAGTTTGAGGTAACGTTTAGTTTGTTTTTTAATTTCGAGCAAAACTACATGAGGGCTATCTGCGCTAGCCGTTTCTAATTTAGCAGTGTAAAATTAGAAGGAAGGGAACTAGTCATCACCACTCACCGCCAACTCTTGGGCTACTCTTTTACCAACGAATAGGGGGATTGACCGTCACATTATGACGCTCCCACGGCTGAAAGGGCGAGCATGTTTGATGCGATCGGGATTCGAACCTGCGACCTTCAGATTACGAGTCGAACGTCTTAACCCACTTAGCCATGCCATTACAAGTAAACACACCTTTAAGTTAAACTACAGTACGGCCTAGTACTAACAAAATTTCTGTCATTTTTAAGCCAAATATGCCGCAAAAATAGCAAAGTACTTGAAATATTCTTCATATTGCTACTTTAACCTGAAAAATCAACCTAAACGACCCAACAGAATCTAAAATGTAGACATCGTATTCAAATTCGTTTAAGATTTATGGTTACATATGCACAACCACTTTAAGCTACAAACAAACTGAGGAGCAGATGCACACTCAAGGCTGCACAATCGAGATCTTGTTCTTGGATTGTTTGATCAGAATGTAATCCCATAATGCAACTGGCCAGTTACAGCAGGAATTTACTGAAGTGTAGAACGACATTCTGCCTATCCTGCAAGCTCGAGCTAACGTATAGTTTTTTACAAAGGATGGAGTTGTAATTTATGGCATGTAATGCATAAGATGCACTATGTTTTGTTGTTATTGAAAACTCGTAGAAGAGGGCCAGTAACAGATATATTCGTAAATAATTGTTATCAATCTTATTGTGATCTAAGATCAAATTAACTACCGATCAATAATATGGTTTATTGTAACACATCTTTCTTGTTGTGGTTTTTTTTTTGTTTAATACAGAGCACGTATTTTAAAATTAGCCGAATCACAAATTAATAAGATTTAATGAATTAATTATCTTTGAACGGTTAGTTTAGATTCTGGTTTGTTTGTTTTTTTAATTTCGAGCAAAACTACATGAGGGCTATCTGCGCTAGCCGTCCGTAATTTAATAGTGTAAGACTAGAGGGAAGGCAGATAGTCATCACCACCCACCGCCAACTCTTGGGCTACTCTTTTACCAACGAATAGTTGGATTGACCGCACATATAACGCCTCCAGGGCTTTAAGGGCAAAGATGTTTGGTACGACGGGGGATTCGAACCCACGACCCTAGGATTACGACTCGAACGCCTTAACCCACCTGGCCATTCCGGACCTGGTTAGTTTAGAAGAGAAAAATTGTGCAAGGTTATAATCTACAGCAACATTCTGTTGAACACAATAAATTAACGAATTTATTTGACTAATGGAAGTGAACCAAGAATTTATGTACAACTTCTGATGTTCATAAATACGTTCCCCTACTTTACACATGACACAAACTTAAACTTCTACTGACATACTAGACATCGTAATGCGTCCTGTGCGCACGTATATAGAACAATATACACGTGATAGCCAGAATATAATAAACACAAAGATATACTGTCGAATACATGAAGTCGTACTCCATTGTGAATGTATTCGCATGTACTTTCATAGATGGCCTTCACACGTGTATTCTACATTTTCTACTTACTTGAATACACACATATACAGGCAACCTCCTACGTACGACACATTTATCTGCACTTTCACATATCCTTACACACAAACTCTTAACATACGACCTCATATCTATATTGCAACTTAACTATATATACACATGCACAAACTCTTTCATAGAACTCAAGTACCTATACAACCACTCACCTATATGCATAGATGTGTATAGATAGACAACTTACGACACGTGTATTTACACTTATATTTCCATAAACACGCAATCTAATATGCACACCTACAAAGTTATATATATACACACACTCTCTCTAGACCATATACATATATGCATGTCTATGTGTACTTTCACAGATAGTCAAATGGACAACCACTTACGCACACAAACAAAAACGAAACACACAGGTTGAGACTGATCACAAACTCTTTAGATTCACGAATGAAAAACCCTTTCTTGATATATATGATTTTTCAGTACTGAAAATAAATTAAAGAAACAAGTTTGTCCTTGCAACGAAACGAAAAATAATTTGTTGTTTTCCTTCGAGCCATTTGTTGCAGTATATTGAAATCTTCAGAGAAAATTGCAGTATCTGACGTAAAGTGTATCATTATAAAAGTAAACACAGCAAGACAGTTACAGCCGGTGCCTTCTACATGCCAGTTTATTAGAAGCCAAGTGGGGGCCCTAACCTCTCGGGACATAGAAATAAGGATTGTATAGCTGGCAATTATGGAAACTTTGACACATAGTTAAGTGGGTTTTGCGACAAACCTTGGTAACAAATCACTTCATGCATGTGAGCAGGAAAAATCTGTCTCAGGTCGATTTCGTCTTCGTATTTGAAGTACAAATGAGAGAAAACCATTAAAAATCTCTCCATTAGTTAACTGTATAATACATATACTTAGATGATATTACCTAGAGACAAACAGAATCCCGTAGCGAAGGTCTGGTTGAAACTCCAAGCTATTGGTTTTCCTGTTTATTTTATTTGTTTCTTTTTTGATATGAGCGCAAAGCTACACGAAGAACAATTGCGCTAGCCGTTCCTAATTTAGTAGTATAAGACTAGAGGGAAGGCAGCTAGTCATCACCACCCACCGCCAACTACTCTCCAACGAATAGTGGGATTGACCGCACAATTATAACGCCTCCACGGCTGAAAGGGCGAGTATGTTTGGTATGACGGGGATTCGAATCCGCAACTGTCACATTACGAGTCTAGCGCATTTATCATCTGATCATGCCGGGCCTTTTGGTTTGCCATATGATCTATATACTAATATTCATATATCTGTATTTCCTGTGGAATAATAAAAAAATATTTATTGGTTTCTCTGTCGTAAAAATGTTTCAAAATAAGTCAGTCCATAGTATAACCGCTTTTAAATTACTGTACTTGAATAACCTCTAATTTTGTATTTTCTATCTTTAGTTGCATTTGATAAATGACTATAAAATTATCAAAATGTTCATATCGACCCCATTGGCTTTTTAAAAAACGTTTAGTGAGCTATTTATACATTAGTTTCATTGTTAATCCATACTTGTGTTGGTTATATGGTTCAAACAATGCGAATCGCACACAATACACACACACACATGTATATATATATAATATTTTTTACTATATCAGTAATTACTTTTTTTTAAATTTCGCGCAATGCTACTCGAGGCTTTCTGCGCTAGCCGTCCCTGGTTTAGCAGTGTAGACTTGAGGGAAGATAGCTAGTCATCACCACTCACCGCCAACTTTTGGGTTACTTTTTTACCAACGAATAATGGGATTGACCGTAACATATAACGCCCCCATGGCTGAAAAGGCGAGCATATTTTGTGGGGCGGGGATTTGAACTCGTGATCTTCGGATTACGAGTCGAACGTCTTAACGCACCTGGCCATGCCGAGTCCTAACTTCTGTTGCCGCTCCTTATGTAATTTACACAGCAACCCCAAACGGTTTTATTGGTATAAAAATAAGTCGGTAATTTAAGGGAGCGAAATATACATTTTATATAATTAGAAGGGCATGTGGTTTGTAAGAGAACTTTTATATTTAATTAAAATATATGACGTATTTTACACGCCACGAGCAAAAACTTAGCCCCTTTGATTTTTAATGAAAAAAATGTTGCATATGTAAATGATTGCAAATAATAATAATAATGCCACTAATTTCCGTAAGGAACATAGGGCTGCAAATCACTGCGGTTTCTGTAACAAGCTGGTATTTAAGTGAGCAGGTTGTTAGCCTACTGCACAACCCCCAAATAGGAGGACCTTTTCTCAGCCCACCGAGGGGAATCCAACCCCTGATTTTAGCGTTGTAAATCCGGAGACATACCGCTGTACTAGCGGGGGGCAAATGATTTCAAATATACCTTACAAATAGACTATTTAGTTTCAGGATTTATATTCGAAAAGGGATAAAGAAAACGTCCCTGAAATTTTTCAATTCCATTTTTTTATATATGTTTTTGTTTTGGATCACTCACAGGTGGCTGACTTGCTTACCTTATACTTTGTTTTAAGGATGACTTGAAAAGGTCATATACTGTATATGGTTATCATGTATTGGGATTTCTTTCCAAGAAGTGTGATAAAGAAACGCCCCAGAATTTGGTGCATTCATACTTTTTATATAGAGTTTTGGCTTTGAATTTAGAGATACAAGTACTTATTCAAGTACATGAGTCAATTATTAACTACCAAAAAGCAAAAAAGTATGCAATTAATATCTAACGAGGTCATTAGAATTTAATGATAAAATAAAGAAAGAAAGAGGAACACTACTTAACACGAGTCTCATGAAAAATTCCCTTTTCTTAAGGAGTGCTCTCAGTATGCTTACCTTTTGTACCAGAAAAGAGGAATACTTTCTAACAAGGTCCCCTAAACAATCCTCTTTTCTCAAAGAGTATCCTCAGCACGTTTACCTTGAAGCATTATCTTGCTTATCTTTTATTCTTTATGAAAATTTTCCTCGGATTTCTTTCCAAATCATGGTTCTGTTTCATAACGGATACAATAAAATATTTTGCAAGAAAATTCAAAGAGCAGAATTGATGACTGATGTCAAGAAGATGGTTACAAAATAGAACATATTTGATAGAGGAGAAAGCCAGAATCCATCATCGTTAACTTCCTCAAGAACTTCCTGACTGGCTAAATATATTTTTCTTAAACGTCAAGATGAAATTTAACCAATACTGCAGCCTTTCAGTCACATCTGACAAAAAACAAAGTGCAAAGAAAATGACGTCCTTTTCAGTAGAAATTACAACGTTTTTGATCAATGTCTTAGTTTATAGTTGATATGTTTTTCTACAGTCTGTTCACAGTTTTGAAGCTTGTCCACACGCTAGTAGAACCCTCCTGGTAACATTATCGAAATCGATACAAAACAGGAATGTTCTTATTTGTTTATCTCTTTCTCCTGTTTTTCTTTCAGCACAGAGATTCTCTCATTTTTCATGTTCTCCTGTTTTTATCAACATTATATGCAAGTAACTTGAGAAGAAACTTTTCACTAAAAGTTTACATTTTTCAATGTCTATCATCAATATAAGTTGTCTATTTGTAGCGTAACTTTAAACTTTGAGTCAGTTCTACAATGGAAACATATCAGGTGTTTTTCGTTAGATTACAGAATTATCAAAAATTCAAAGAATTATATTTCGGGTAAAGACATACTGAGTTTTATTATTTTTGAGGAAAATAACAGAGTTGAATATTTTGGTTATTTAGTAAAATATATTTCAAAACGAATTACATAAATATAACTTAAAAATTTTACTTGATAGAATAATTTATTTTTCTAAAATTATTAAAATATATCTTTTTGTAAACGCCCCCCGCTAATACACCGGTATGTCTACGGTTTTACAACGCTAAAATCAGGGGTTCGATTCCCCTCGGTGGGCTCAGCAGATAGTCTGATGTGGCTTTGTTATGAGAAAAACAAACTCTTTTGTAAACATATTAAACAAATGACATACATCTCCCCATAATTAACCACAATGGCTTAGTTTCCTAAAATTACTCAATTATCTTGTTTTCAAATATTCTCAACTGTCAAGATAATTCAACGATACTTGGAAAAAACTTAAAAACACCTTCAGAGAAATAATAGTACTGGTTTGAGGCTCTATGCTTAACCGTCGTCAAGGTGAATTCTCAAGTTGGTAAAAATTATGTCAATGTAAAAAAAATCAGAAACAAGCTTTTCTACTTCTACGTCTTGACTATAAGTGACGAAATGTCAAATGTCATTATTCTGGGTGAAATAATTAAAAAACACCTACTTGCAGTCACCATGAGGAAACACTACGATATCCCACTGGTAGGGGGAGGGAAGAAACATGCGTGAAGTAAAACTATTCGTACACTGTACAACAATCACAGCCAGTTCGTAAACTAATAAATTATTCAGTTGCAAAGTCGATGAAATGGAAGAAAAACAAAAATGTAGCTACAACCTGTCGTTATTACTGTACTGGCTTGTAGCCTGGGCTGAAAACAAAACTTTGAAGATAAGAAGTGTTAACTGCAACATGGGTAAATATTGTACGTGTATCTAGTTATAAAATAGTTCGCTTTCACTGAGAGAGATGCCATTTATAAAGAATATAAGGAAATAATTAAAAAGTACAATACCGATACAACTATATTATTGGAAATCTGGTATCATTCATACAGGTCGCCATGAAAACATTTTATGACCAGGAAAAACAAAAAAAAGAGGTGTTCAGAGTGTGTAGTAAAATCTCTACAAGTAGCAGCAGTGAACCGAACCTTAAAACTACATAAGGATCTTTCAGTCTGGAGAGATTGGCCATAAATATTACTACCCAGTTACAATAAGCAATATTATTTAGTAACAATAATAAATACTACTTAATAACCATTGATAATACTAACTAATGGCTATATAAATAGTACTACCTACTGACAATAAGTAAAATTATACAATGACAACAACCTGGCATAGCCAGGTGGGTTAAAGCGTGCAACTCGTAATCTGAGGGTCGCGGGTTCGCATCCCCGTCGCGCCAAACATGATCGCTCTTCAAGCCGTGGGGACGTTATAATGTGATGGTCAAATCCCACTATTCGTTAGTAAAAGAGTATCCCAAGAGTTAGTGGTTGGTGGTGATGACTAGCTGCCTTCCCTCTAGTCTTACACTGCAAAATTAGGGGCGGATAGCGCAGATAGCCCTCGAGTATTAGATACTAGTATTTAATAACCATAGATAATACTACCCAATGACCAGTGGGGATCTGACTGTGTTTAAAACTGCAAATGGAGTTTATAGTGCTGATGCATCAACGTTTTTCCTATTTAACAATGAGAATAGGAAGACTAGGGAACACAAGTATACATTTTGGCCATATAGGAGTCATCTTTAGCTATGACAGATTTACTTTTCTAACAGGTTTATTGATTAATGGATAGCTTTAAGTTTCTTTATCTTTAAAGTTAATTTAGATTATAGTGTGGAACAACCTAGATGGACCAAAAGGTCCCATGTTCTCACAAAACTTTATGTTATGTTATAAATATTACAAGCGAATGACTTTAAATATTCAGTGATGTCGAGGTACCCAATGACCATATATCAATTAACATAGATAAACCTATATCATGACCACAAATATTACTAGTTATGGCGAGGGGGTTGCTTATGTATATCTGGAAGTCAGTTTGCTTCAGTTATTGTTTATATGTCCTTTGAAATTGGGAAAAACGTATTTCAAGCGACGAGGTGGTTAAGGCACTCGATTCGTAAACTAAAGGTCGCGAGTTCGAATTCCAGTTACACCAAACATGTTTCCCCCTTTCAGCCGTGGGGGAGTTATAATGTGACAGCCAATCCCACTATTTAATAGTAAAAGAGTAGCTCAAGAGTTGGCGGTGGGTGATGATGACTAGCTGCCTTACCTATAATCTTGCATTGCTAAATTAGGGACGGATAGTGCAGATAGCTCTCGTGTAGCTTTGCGCGAAATTCAAACTAAACCAAACCAAGTATTTGAAGTTGCTGTCTTTTCCAGGTAGGTGAACGTACATCACTAAGGTTTTTCTCGATACGATCACATAAGTTACAATCTATGAAACATCTGCCAGTTTTAATTTTCTTGGAAAATTAAAGTTTTGTTCAATTGGTATAAAAATCTCGTTAGAACTTTAAAATATAACATCAATCAAGTTGAAACATCTAGCAAAACGTGTTAACACTCGTAGAAAGTGTAACAGTTCTGACTAAATGACAAAATAAGTTATCACATTTTCACACTTGCGCGGTTCTTTACTTCAATTTGGTATTGATTTCTGTGCTTGACTTTGTACTGTAATCCACTTTTCCACACAAAAAAAATCCACTTCTTTTCGGATTTTGCACTTAACAAGGTTTATATTTATCTCAGTTTGGATGCCTATTTAATCATTACGCAGTGACTGAAACGTATTGTTTTCAAAACATTAACGATAAACGTCTCCATTACAGGTAGGTTTAGATTTTCACACATGTTTATGAAGCCGGTTTTACATTCGAATGAAGGAAAACTGTACATGAATAAGGATAAAAGGAAAGTCAAGGCAAGGAAAGACTTTGATAAAACGAAAAATCTTGACCTCTTTCCTGTTGCGGAGAAAGAGCGAACCAGTTATTCAGCCAGCAAGAAGTAGCCACTATAACCAGTCGTCGTTGTAACTTCTTTACATGCAGCTAGAGCCTAACCAATCAATCACAGCTCTTTTTGTGCGAGGAATCGAAGAGATGGGCTTATCCCCTCTTAGGAGTGCTTTGGGTGTAAGCGTCCATCACCAACCCATGAACACTGTGTTAGCGTCACCTTATGTAAAGTCTCGCGACCCTGTCAGGTTAATGCACTACCTTGTAGTAAGTTGTCACGTATATAGACGTATTGTGAAAGCTACTTAGACCTACATATACGTTTCCAATGGACTTGTGATGTTCTTTTTCTAACGTTATAATATATTACTTTATATATTGCGATCCGAAAGACACAGTTCTATCCTTAAGCCAAGATATATAAAACGTCTTCCTATCTATCTTTCTCTCCATCTATTCATCCACATATAAACTACTTGTCTGTCTACAGTACTAGCTTTTCTTACTATCTTTATACAATTGCTTCTGTGTCGTTTTGCTTATCAAAAGTCTGTTTTCACCCATGTTAATTAGTTCATATCAAAATGAAAACATCTTCATAAATGGTCACACATAACCATACCTTTCGTGTTTACATATTAGTTATTTGTTTTATACATCTGGATGCTGTGGATATTCTCTAAGTTCAATTAAACTTTTATTTCGGGTTTAAAGAGTCTTGCAAAGAGTATTACACTATGTAACACAAATTTTGTTCCTGGATGGTATGTGTTACTTCTTAATTGCTTATGTTGTAAAAGTACAGAAAATGGTCATTATTCCCTTCAAACTTTGCTTTTGTGACCTGGATAATGAAATTTAAAAGTTAACCTATTTTCTATGTAAAAACGGGAAAATTTGCACATTTTCATTTACATAAGGTCTAAATAAAACAACATATGAATCAAGATTTACATGTATTTATACTAAAGTTATACAAAAATGTTTAGAAGTCAGTAGTTTTCCGAGATTTGCGACTGTAATGTAAATCACTTTCACGTATCAGCCCCCAAATATGGTCTCCCATTATGTTTTTGTCATACGCTCCCAGGTCACAAAAGCAAAGTTTGAAGAGAAAAATAGGTTCATTTACTTTAAGCATAAGCAACTGGGAAATAACACTTTCTGTCCAGAAACGAGAAAAAGTAAAAATTTTGTTACATAGTGTTATCAGAGATGGTTCTGGACGAGCAAAGTTGTTCGTTCTTCCTTCATACGAAATTCATTAGAAGTGCACTGTTAATATTTGTACAGAAACGTTTCATTAGGAGTAAATACACAGTTTCACCAAAGTTGAGTTTCTTGTCCGATCTATAGCATCTTAAACATAGTTTATCCAAATACACCGTTATTAACTACGCTTTCATGAGGAATTGCAAGGCTGATATACGTGTTTAACAAAGACGTATTTTTATATGAATTATTTTAAGATGTACGAATGTTTTGGAAGCCTCAGAGTTCCTCATCGACGAATGTAGAACACACTCAACTAAATTCATAGCATATAGAAGTTATAAGAAGTACACTTGAGAAAGAGGGAAAAACGTTTTGAATTTCGTCTCTTAGATCCTCAAAAGGGGTGGTAAAAATTATGGACTTCTTCCTGAATAAGGAGTAATAGGCTGTACGTAGGAGAGTAGCAATCAGAGCTATATAATTCACATAGAAGACAGCATATTTTAAAAACAAGGTCAATATGATACGATACGCCCGCTCTTTACGTGACTTTTTTGTAGTTTGTAGTGTCGTTTAGAACGAATCATGTATTCCTCCAGACCATACTGCTAACTTTGTGATTTTAAAAATACAAACAAACATAGTTTGCTATAAAAAAAACAGAAACAATCTGAAATAAACAATTTTTAGATTAGGTGTTCGTTTCGATGAAAATAAGAAATGCTAATTTTATCAACGATTCGTATAAAATAAAAAAAGCTATAACATTGAATGGCTATTATACACGAATGTAAATAGTTATACATTTTTCTGTTCCTTGTTTGAATACCGTTCAAGAAGAATAAAACAGTTTAATTATGAGTTTTATTTTCTATACATAAACGTAATTATAATCTGCATGTCATTTCATTACATTTGATCATTTAGGTCTTTCCTGTAAAGACCCACTACTTAAACTTTTATCAACATTATATACAAGTAACTTATTCTGGAACTTAAGCTATTGCTATTAGGAGGCACTCCTGCAAGATACTGTTTACTTCACGACATAATACTTGTTGATAGAGGAAACTTAGCTTCAGTAAACTGTTTATTTGGAAACTATTGTTATTTTTCTGTAATTAGCTTTATGAAAAGCGCCATATTTAATTATTAAATTTGCTGTGTTATGAAGCACAAAGCTACACATAAAGCTACATGTGCTCTTCTCACCAAAGGTATCGAAACACGGTTTCTAGCAGTAAAAATCCATAGACATGCCACTGTGCTACTAGGGGTAGGTATTATTAAGTCTCTCTTGTGTGAATAAATGACTTAAATGCTAACATCGAGTCAAACTGTCACACAAGTATTAATGAAACTTTAAAGCAAAAAATATAAAACTTTTCATATGTATATAATTTGTACTTTGTTTTTTACTTGTAGCAGAGCTACTAAGATTATCTGTTTCAGTCTTTAGTTTTGGACTCTTAACAAGATGGATTATTTCTGTTTGTAAAGTGTTCGCACAAAGCTATTCTAGGATATCTATAGTTGTCGTCCCCAGTTTTAAAGTGATGTCCTAGAGAGAAAACAAACAGTCAACATCATCCATTGCTAACTACTGGGTTATTCAATTGAATAGTGGGATTTGACCGTCACTCTTATAACGCATCAGCGACTTTACAGTGTGGAACTTCGTGTTGTTTTTTGTTTTGTTTTTTGGAGCTTGCGTGGCGCGAACTACTGAAACTTTGGCTGCTTTTGAAATACTGGAAGATGTCGGAAGTTTTTGATTCCATAAAAGTATATAATCAAAAGAAATGATAACTTACCAGATATTCCGTCGTATGTCCACCATTCTTCCCAGCTTCCAAGAGACACTAAAGCCAGAGAATAAACATACATTATCTATATATATAAACACAAGAAACAAACAGATGAAACTGCGTTTGAGAGTACAATAACAGAACAATGTTCTATGTATATATATATATATCGATCTTTTGTTTCTCATAAATCAAGTAGATCGCTAATCTATCAGTTCGTATTCCATCTGACATCTGTTCACTTGCTTATCTACTAGCTTAGTAACACTAAGTTTAATGAAATGGAATTCATACACTATTTTGTTTAAATAGGTAACAAAACTGTAAAGGCATGCTTCAAATAATTTCGTCATTCACCATTAATTAGAGAATGAAAATAAATTAACCTGATATCTTTTGTTATAGTAAAGCATGTTGCAAAACGACTCACGTTCTTTACCAAAACTAGTTTAGTTATGAATGTAATGCCTCCAATAACTGTAACAAATGGTTAAGTGAGAAAACTTGAGTTGATTCAGTCCGTACAAAGGACTAAAACAACAGTCCTGGGTGGGTGAAAAAGCTTTCTCGACTTCATGGCACGAATGGTGTTATTTTCTATACTTTCATGACGTATTACACCTAAGTATCTCGTGTTACACTTCATGAAACCAACAGGTAACGAAAGCTCAAGCTGTATGGTTGAATTTTATCAGAATGTTTTCCACACCTAAAAGTCACAACGCTATGTTGTGACCTCATTCGTTGACGTAGCTGGCCTCGTGGGTATTGAAATAATTTAGAATTACAACTGTCATTTGATTATGGAAAATGTTTTGTTAATTAATAGGAGAATGCATATTTTTTTTTGGGGGGGGGATACAATACACCCCATAGAGAAGCGAAGACAAAAACAATTAATGAACTTATCTGCTCGATAATCTAATATTTGCTTATCCTAAGGCTCAGCTACCTTAGTCGAAGAGTTAATACCCTAAGTAATGCTGGTAACTTTTATCTATCTTAATTCAAGTTACCATGTCCTTCCACTGTCGCAAACAATGCACATCCTTTGGCTAAAACCAATACAAAGGAACACCTTTATACCTATTTTTAAAAATAATAAAATAAATAATATAAAATTATATATTCAAACATCTAAGCCCGCCCTCTACATTCCGACACTCAGTTACACAACCCCTTTCAAACATGTGGTCAGCTTCCGGTCAGTTACCTCTTTCTTTCTTTGTGAATCTGACGATGACCGAAGAAGGTCGAAACGTTGTTCGCTCCTCTACATAAAAATTTTTTCAACCCAAATGAGCCGTTTATACATATATATTTTTTACGTTAAAACACCTTCTAGTTGAAACTACGTAATGCTGTTTGGATGACCAAATTTTATCAACCCTAGCTGAGCTAAAAGTGGCCGAAACTAGGAACAATTTTTTAAACAGTTATATAGTTTCACAATTTTAAGATGTTTTGTATAACTAATAAAGAAGTTGGGATATCTGGCGTTATTGAGTTTGTTACATCCTACATCCGTGAATAAATCTGAATTTTTTATGCTTCTATCGCTAAGGAAAGTTACACAAAACGTTTAACATTTAAATACGTGCCATAAATTTAAACTTAAAAAAGAACGCTTTGGATGGAAAGACAATGCTAAAAACAAAACTTAAAATTATGAAAACACTTTACATCTATAAACTATTAAAATATCAAACTAAAGCCGAATATTTGTAAATTAGCTTCATGTTTTTAAGTAACATGTTTCACTTCGTATAGTAAAACGTAACGCTGAAGTATAAAAAAACATACGTATTATACGTTCTTATTACCTAATGACTCAAACAGAATGCAGAAAATGTTCGGTATTTTTTTTAAGTTAACTAACTCTTCAATTGTTAAAAATCGTTACTCAATTTTCATATTATTTTTGTTTGCTTGTAATGTTTTTACCAACTGTTATCTCTTGTTTTATAAAATATGTCCTGTTATATTACTAATTATAGTTTCCTTCTGTTAAAACATTTTAAAATACTGACTTTGTTATCGATAAAAAGACAGCTTGTTTTAATAAATCAAACAATATAAACAGAACTACTTCGTATATTATTCATCTGAGAGTAATCACACTACACTTAATTAAAAACCGAAACGATATTTCTTAGTTAAACGTTTCTCACCAATACTTTTAACTTATATATATGGAGTATACATAAGGGCCGGCATGGCCAAATGTGTTAAGGCGTTCGACTCCTAATCCGAGGGTCGCGGGTTCGAATCCCGGTCACACCAAATATGCTCGCCATTTTAGCCGTGGGGGCGTTATAATGTGACAGTCAATCCCACTATTCGTTGGTAAAAGAGTAGCCCAATAGTTGGCGGTGGGTGGTGATGACTAGCTGCCTTCCCTCTAGTCTTACACTGCTAAATTAGGAACGGCTAGCACAGATAGCCCTCGAGTAGGTTTGCGCGAAATTCAAATCAAAAACAAAACAAAGTACATATAATGCGTGCTTTATTCTTCCAAACGTAGTAATGCGTTCCTGTGATTCACTTTAAAAACAATATCCTTTATCATACAGTTTTTTTAATGTTGATTTATAGAATTTTTTAATTAACTTGAGGAAATAAATACCAAGAAGAAAATAGTTTGCGAATTTGTTTTGATTTTAATGGCCTAGGAAACGTATCTCACGCTACACAAAGCAAGTAATGACGAAAACAGACCAAAAAGAAGAAACACAAATAGGTAGGTGGTGTTGATCGGTTGTCCTACATGATTTGTTTTTCATGGGCAGAGGAAGAGTCTGTGCAGAGGTTTCGCCCAAACAGCAATGCACGCATTTGGAGCATTTGTTATTATACGCTTGCATGCAGACTGTGGGTAGAGGAAGCCTCGAGTATTACACTTGAATAAATCGATTTTAAGTCCCTATCTGAGTTTCCGTAAGTGGTCTAGTGTATGTTAACGTAAAAAAGATCTTTTCGTACATTCCCTCAATCTGTAAGAGGTCGAGGTTTTGTTGAAAGAATAATCGACTCTAAGGGGAGGGGGAGAGCGAAAGGGGAAAAACTACAAATAAATAAAAATGGCAGAAACAAAGAATACATAAAGTCACGAAAACGTAAACGTAAATTGTTGATTAGGATTTCATTTCCGTTTAATTTTCAGATTTTATTAGCTATTGAAAACAATATTACAAGTGTTTGTAATAAACATATTCTATGCAAAGTGTGATATTACTGTATTATTATATTATTATGATATATCATTACGGCTTGGTGGGTAAGGTCCTCGACTCGCAATCTTAGAGTTTCAGCTTTGAACTCCCGTCACTCCAAACATACTCTGCCCTTTTTGGCCATATAGGGTCGTTAAAATACGTAGTCAATCCCACTATTCGTTGGTAAAAGAGTAGCCTAAGAGTTAGCGGTGGGTGGTGAAGATTAACTGTCTTTCCTTTTGTCTTTCATTGCTAAATTAGTAACGACTAGCACAGATAATCCTCGTTTTGCGCGAAAAACAAACAAGAGACATCATTACATAATTACCTGCTTCAAGTTAAGTAATGCAATTGAAGTACAAATCTGCTCATTCTTTACTAGAAAAAAATAACATGTTGACTTTAATGCTTGTAATCTCTAAATTAAAGCATGTTAAAGTAAATTCAGTGTCTTGCTCCAGCCCTCAGTAACTGAGAAAAAAAACAACACGTTAAAACCGAAGAAAAGATTTCGTCAATGAGCGACGTTCCTTGAAATGTTTATAAATTTTCATTAGTAGGTGAGCACAACGAAACAACTTTTGAAATTTTATTACCTGTGGAAGTTTTGTAGTATGGCAATGAAAAAACAAGTATATTCTTTTTATGGAAGAGATTATTTTCTTCTCAGAGATATATAACTTCATAGAGAAAAGATATCTTTCTTTACTGGCTCTGGAACAGCTATTTTTTGTATTTTCGTAACTGGGAGTTGTTCGCTGTTTCTTGTTTGTGTTTTTCTAATAAAAGAATTTCCTTTAGGCTTTCTAACTAGAGAGACACATTGGGTATTTCTGTTGGAGGTCACTTTCCTGCTTATAAAGAGGAAGACAACACTGTTTTCTCGAGAGAGCCTCCTCTCCCAGTGGTAGATGGGTATGTATTTGGATTTATAATGCTAGAAACAGAGTTTTGATACCCATGATGGGCAGTGCACAGATGGCCCATTGTGTAGGCTTTGCGCTCAGTTAACAAACAAAGAAACAAATCTTCGAGATAGCCAATTGTACGTTATATGGTGATGAAGGTTGTGGGCAAAGAAACATTGTTTTCACAGATATTTGTATTTAACTTCCTAATATGCTTTCTCAAAGAAAGAAATATCGACCGATTATTGATGTAGTATGAAGGAAAGTTGTTTTTTTAGACAATTTATTTGTTTGTTTAGGTTGTGATACAATAACTAACGCTGTATTATTTTTTTGTTTCTAGCTGTTTTATTTTAAATTTTTACGAAACACGTCTGGTTTCATTATTGAATAAAAACAACCAAATGCTATAAGAAAAAGAAAATTAATCATTGTTTTATTAAATTATGATAATGATTATTATGATAATGCTTTCTTTTTCAAATCTCATATTTTGTTTAAACCTCTTACTTTTTCTCGCTTTTGATATGGTCCGGCATGGCCAAGCGTGTTAAGGCAATTCGACTCGTAATCCGAAAGTCGCGTGTTCAAATTCCCGTCACACCAAGCATACTCGCCCTTTCAGCCGTGGGGGCGTTATAAAGTGAGGGTCAATCCCACTATTCGTTGGTAAAAGAGTAGCCCAAGAGTTGGCGGTGGGTGGTGATGACTAACTGTCTTCCATCTAGCCTTACGCTGCTAATTAGGGACGGCTAGCGCAGATAGCCCTCGAGTAGCTTTGTGCGAAATTTAAAACAAACAAACGCTTTTGACAATTTCAAGCTTTATCTGAATTTGGTGGGATTAATTTATACATTATTTCACAGTTTAAAATGAATCAAACATAAGTTTTGAAGGAAATTATTTCTCGTGAATGAATTATTAGTAAAATAATATAAAGTGCTTGTAATTTGCATTGCAATTTAATGTGTTGTCCTTCGAATAAGTAGTGCATTAGTTTCAGTTTGTATTGTACAAACATGGATTAAATATATTGTTCAATTTTGATTTCTACTGGATATATTTCAGTAATTTCCAGTAACAATACCTTTAAGTAGAACTATCTAACTGGAATAATTCACATATAAAAATGTGTGTGTGATACACATTTGTTATACAATATAAAAGCCAAATTCGTAAATTCCAACTACGCCTCCTTATTTCGCTTTCAACGGGAGAGGAGGTTTGATGGTTGATTGTTAAGAGAAATTGCATTATTTGCTGTTTTGGATCAGAGACAAAAGTTAATGATTTCTGCAATATACGATACGCTTCCTTGTTTGTCTGCTTGTCTTTAGAGAGTTTGTTTGTTTGTTTGTTTTGAATTTCGCGCAAAACTACTCCAGAGCTATCTGCGCCAGCCGTTCCTAATTTAGCAGCGTAAGGCTAGAGGGAAGGCAGTTAGTCATCACCACCCACCGCCAACTCTTGGGCTACTCTTTTACCAAGAATAGTGGAGTTTACCGTAACATTATAACGTCCCTAGGGCTGAAAGGGCGATCATGTTTGGTGTGAATGGGATTCATACCCGCGACCCTCGGATTACAAGTCAAGTGCCTTAACCACTTGACCATGCTGGGCCTTGTAATTAGAGAGTAAAATTTGGTTTTAAACATGATAATATATTAATATGTTATTAACAACATATTTTTGTACATATAGATATCGTACACCAGGTGACGCTCGGGGAGTAGGTTTGTTTCTTATATTTTTTACATACAAAAATATTAAAACGCTTTTTATTATACGAAACATTTAAAACTGGCATAAATCACAACGTGAATATTCAAGATGAAAATTAAAATGGTTAATAACGATTTTAAAACTGTCGGTAAAAATCGACTGTAAGTTAACACTGCAAACTAGTAAACCAAATAATGATATTATTAGTTCTAAGCAAATGCAATTCCTAATGTCACAGTCGCCTAAAGTATGTTATTTTGTCAGATAGACTTCCAAGAAATATTGTGAGTTTTAGTCGGTTATTACCAAACGTTTAATGCAACAATAAATTTCCCTTCTAGTCCACGTGTATGATTGCTTTTTAAGCACAGTCTCATAATGTTACAACATGACAGTTTTAGTGCAATGTTTAACGTTTTGTATTATCTTATAAATTACATAAAATCCAAATTTATGAATGAACGCACCTGAGGAAAATAAAACACATTAATAAGGATTTACATACGACAATGATTCTACATGTTATATGAGAATATAGCGAGTAAGATACAATGAAACATTTTTGGTCGTTGACTGGATTGTAAGTCAGTATTTATTTTACTATTTCTTTCCTTGTATCACACACATATTTAGCATTTAATATAGTTTTATAATTTTTCATCTTTCGTCTGAAAGTTTAATGTGTTCTGAGAAGTTAAAGATTTACAAATAACGTAGTGGTGTTTACAATTTAATTATAACGTAGTATTGGTTTGTTTAGAATTTCGCCCAAAGCTACTATCTGCTCTAGCTGTCTTCAATTTGGTATCGTAAGATTAGAGGAAAGGCAGCTGGTCATCATCACCCAATGGCAACTCTTGGGCTACTCTTTTACCAACGAATAATGGGATTCACTGTAACATTATAACGCCACCACGGCTGAAAGGGCGAGCACGTCTGATGTAACAGAGATTCGAACCCGCGACCCTTAGATTACGAGTCGAGTGCCTTAATCACCTGACCATGTATGTGTTAACATGTAAACTACATCTAAGTGGCATGCCATAAATAATTATGGAAGATGCGACGGATTTACTATTATATACTTATTTTAATATCAACATTTGTTTCAGTTAAGTATATAATTAGAAATGTATGTAACGTACACTGTTAAATATGTATTGCGAAATTTCCATCTATTCCTTAAGCTTGTAGAAGATTCTCGAGTGTAAAAATCAACACATATATGTTTTACGAAAGCACTAGCGTATTGTTACCAATTGGCATTTCTACAGCCTCTACCTAACGCTTATAAAACCGACATGCCGAGATACAGACATATTATTGGTTTGCTGCAGTTCGTACTATATAAACAAACCTTGAAAGCTATAATTGTGATTAACTGTTATTAATCGATAAAATACAGATATTTGACCAGTAGCGTGTATAGATTGATAACGTTATAAAAAATTCAAATTCAGTGAATTTACATCGAATATCAATATTTTAAAAGAAAACATTACATAACTTCTGCGGTGGAAAACCAGCTTGTAAACGGCGTGAGAACAGCGACAAATATAGAGCTAGCTAGCTCTCTATTAAGTGAATTGTATCTACGTTAACTCGAAATTAATTCGCTCATGGTGAACCCTTGATAAGATATCAAGAAAGTTCCACACCGGAAATAATATAATGCTTGATGTTGATTGTAAGTTTGTAAACCCTTTGTATGTAAATCATTAATTTTATTAACTGTTTATAATAACCGTTATTATAAATTGTATTATTTTTTATATACTAAAGTTTATTTTTTAAGAAAGAAAACTGTGTGTTTTAATCTTGTTGGCAAATATCATACATTTTGTGCATCTCTACATTTAACTAACTTCTAAATTTAAATTTAACTTAGTTTCTGGCTGTTTGAAGTCGTAACATGTAACAAAATAAATTGGAAGCTGATCTGAGATAAAGTATATTACTTAACAAATAAAACTATAAACGACAAAAACAAAATTTTACTAATGGTCGTCAGCAGCTGCTGGCTACTCTAATCAATGAACGGTAACTGTGCAGGTTTAAGCCGTTAAAATTCAGGTTTCGATACCTATGATCCACAGAGCACGTATAACACTAGCTTATGTAGATTTGCGCTTAGCAACAACTAAATTCAGTAATTTATTTAAGTGTGCCTGACGTTGACGTAGGTTCATCGTTAGGACACTGGGTAGCTGCATTTGATTGCAATGCTTTTGAAGACGTATGTACTTTTAGCTGTGAGTGCATTATAAAAGTAACAGTTAATTCTGTTATTTGATTTTAGTTGAGGAAAAATGCATTGCATTAGCAGGTCCTGTTGACTTATTGTGTTTCTTCTACCCAGTATTTCATAATTCAGAAGGACTGCAGCTGAGTTCTAGGGAGACTGTTCTGACTGTTCAGCCCATGTATGTGTATATTAAAAGTACGAAGTATTTTCACAAGTGAAAAGAGCAGCTTCAAGTTACATTGTTCGTGGTTTGTTTTAACGTTAGGCGTCACATTGAGCTATCTGCTCTTTGATGATGGCTAAAAAGATCGAATCTCATACTCTGGCACTGTAATAACAAAGTATAGGTAAAAGTAGTTAAAGTCAGAGAATAAATTTAACATCCAACTTCTACAATAAAAAAACATTTCAATATAAACAATGTTATTGATTCGGTTGAACATTCTGCATAACGATATAAAAATTTTAAAGTGAAGTTCATCTATTTGATCGAAGTAATTGATTATTTATGTAAAGGTGCTTGTATTTTACATGCAGATTCGAAATATTGTTTTTTAAATATAATATACATCATTACACAGTGGCATGCAATTAATTATAGATGTCGCTTTTTCTGTGCAAACTGTGGCAAGTTTATAAAATACTGTTGTTTTTTGGTAACTGTGGCGAAAAAAAGTGTAATATTATAATTTTTTTGAATTATATATTTTTTTCATAACAAATGTTAATTATAAGTATGTTCTCTTTCACATTTACACGTGACATAAGTCAACATCTATGGTACAAGGCTCGTTAAGTACACTGTGAAGTTTGAATTTTAGTGGATATGTACAGTTACAATATCTTTGGGTATTTTGGTCAGGTGGTTATGGTACCCGACTCGTAATCTGAGGGTCGCGTATTAGAAACACCGTTAC
Source organism: Tachypleus tridentatus (assembly GCF_004210375.1). Taxonomy (NCBI): domain Eukaryota; kingdom Metazoa; phylum Arthropoda; class Merostomata; order Xiphosura; family Limulidae; genus Tachypleus; species Tachypleus tridentatus. The sequence continues at coordinate 29,512,337 of NC_134830.1, read as the reverse complement.
ACTAAATATGTTCAGCTTTTCAGCCGTTGGGGCGTTATAATATGTTGATCAATCCCTACTATTCGTTGGTAAAGAGTAGCCGAAGAGTTGGCATTGGGTAATGATGACCAGCTGCCTTTCCTCTAATCTTAGAATGTTAAATTGAGGATGGCTGGAGCAAATAGTAGCTTTGGGCGAAATTCAAAACAAGGAAACAAACAATATGTAAGTTTTATAAAATTACATTTGCGTAATTACAGCAAAAATAGGTGAAAATGAGGAATAGAATAAAAGAGATTTGAAAATCACGGAAAGTAATAGGAAGGGAAATACCAATTTTCTTGGAAAAGGATTCCATGTTATTTCATTTATAAAATCAATCTTAGAACGTCAGCGAAAAGCTCAGTCTTTATCTAGAAACACGGTGTTACGTTAAGACTGAAGTCTCGAGGCTTTTATTAAACTTCAAGAATTCTAAAAGTTTGTTAGAAGCAATAAACCATCCAATTTGTCTTGAGAACACAAGCATTCCATTTGAGCTGTTAAAGTGTATATTTCCTCATTTCAAACGAGACCTTATTTCAAAAGCCCTGTGGGTGATATATATATATATGTATATATACACATATACAATCGAAAGATGTCTGGTTTTGCCCAAGTTTCTGTAATTCTTAAACACAGATAGAAATGAAATTTCAAAAGTTGCATATAAATTAGATAAATTGAAAACCCAATTTTATTACCCATTTCCGTCATTATGTCTTTTAAAACACTACTGTAAAAGATAAAATTGCGAAAATATCCATCCTATAAAGCGTAAAAGCTAAACGCGTAAGGTTTCAAATAGCTCGTTTAGAAAATTAAATATTTTACCTAAGTTAAATAACATATTTAAAACGGATGGAGTCCTTTAAGTTAAAGGAGTATACTGTTAAAAAGGTTTCAAGATTTAAATTAATATGCGAAACATTAATTTCAGATTGGAGACGGTTGCACATTACTGCTGGAAATAAAGTTCGCTGTATTTACAATTATATATTAATGTGCATACTACAAAAACAGTACCACCAAAAGCCGTACTGATATGAAAATTGGGTTAAACGGAAATACCATTTGTTTAGCTTCGTGTATGATTTTATTCGATGCTTTGTTATCATTTACATAAATGTACGATATCTTAAGATAATAAGAAACCATGGCCAGATGGGTTAAGAGGTGCGACTTGTCATCTAAGGGTCGCGGGTTCGCATCCCCATCGCGCCAAACATGCTCGCCCTTTCACCCGTGGGAACATTATAATGTGACGGTCAATCTCACTATTCGTTGGTAGAAGAGTAGCCCAAGTGTTGGCGGTGAGTGGTGATGACTAGCTGCCTTCTCTCTAGTCTTACACTGCAAAATTAGGGACGGCTAGCGCAGATATCCCTCGTGTAGCTTTGCACGAAATTCAAAAAACAAACAATAAGAAACCATGTGCGGTTCACTTTTTTATCCCTTCATAAATTTTTGCCCTATTTAGTCTATACTGTTAAAAAATGGTTAAACATAATATGTTGAACATTCAATTTAAACACAAACTATAGCAGAAACTGTTGTTACGTCAAATGTTTGAATATACTAATATTCAAATACTGAGCAATATGCGTGACCGGCAGAAAATTTGTTATAAGTCCATATGAAATAGAAATTAAAAATATAGAAGAACATTGAGTTTGTCAGAACTTCCTTTCCTTGATTTCAAACATATTTTATGTACAAGTTTAGCTAATTCATTGATTATTTATAATATTTAGTTCCTATTAAAGAAAACACACAGTAAAGTTACTAATTACATGAGATATTTTATGCAAGCATTGAACCAGATGACCTTAATGTCACTTCTTTACAATAGATGGCGACATTACACCTAAATAGTTTTTTTTTTTTAGTTTAACGTTTGCAGACGAGATCAAGTAAGAATAAAGTGTTGTTACAGTATTTTAACCTTTCGTGTTTTAAAAATCTAGAAACAGCTATCATAATACTCATGTTTTATTTTAATTAAAGTGGTATGAAAAAAAATTACGCCTATCCATAGATGTTTGAATCATAATTTCACTGATCCAGTGTCAATGCTATAGTTTATATGGGAAGAATACAATGGAAAATGTTCTACCCGAATAACTCAGGAACGCTTACTCTCCAGTGATGTTGATAATTTTCGTTACTTTGCCACACACTTAAGGTTTGTGTTACAAACAAAAACAATTCCTTAAACTAAGATAATTAAAGAAATAAAGTTTATTTACACATAAAACTAGTTATTACTGTTTGGTTATTGTTAATCACAGAGGTACACAACAGGTACAGAAACATAACTCGTAGCGAAATAATCTACCAAACTTACTGTTTAGTCACCAAGATAGAATAGTTAGTATTGACATTTTTATAATATAACGAAAAAACAAACATGTATAACTTCTTGCGAGCCCAGCATGGCCAAGCGTGTTGAGGCGTTCGACTCGTAATCCTAGATTCGCGGGTTTGAATCCCGGTTGCACCAAATATGCTTACCCTTTCAGCCGTGGGGACGCTATAATGTAACGATCAATCCCACTATTCTTTGGTAAAAGAGTATCACAAGAGTTGGCGGTGGATGGTGATGACTAGCTGCCTTCCCTTTAGTCTTACACTACTAAATTAGTGACGGTTAGTACAGATAGCCCTCGTGTAGTTTTGCGTAAAATTTAAAACAGACACAAAATTCGGTTAAAAACATCTTCAGCATACCCATAAGTGTCAATTATTTGTAAAGTTATGAATGCTTGAACCTCTGATTTTAGCGTTGTAAATCCTCAGACTTACCACTGTCCCAACGGGAGATAATAAGATAAGGTGATGATATATTAATTAAAATACTACTATTATTTCTTACTCCTCTCTAGATACAACGCCATTAACAGGAAATATTTCAGTCATTGGATAGAAATAATTAAGACTGAGTTATGTTAACAATATTTTGTAATATTGAATATCACTAACAAATGATATAATATTGTTTATTGGAAAGGATGAGCGTAATAGTTGTAGCAACTTTGTATTAGGTTGTTCAGAAATAAATACCGTTTATGAACTGCAAAGTTTGGAAAAGTATAAACCAGTGTCGTAAAACACGCTGTTATCATAACATACTTTCGCCAACGTGTAGCAATGCTGTTTATGCACCTGCTGTAAAAATCAGCATTTCTTTGGTCAATGAGCTTCTTCTGCAGCTGCCTGGTTTTGAAAGAGTTTATTGTTCAAAAAGTTGTCAAAGTGCTTGAAAAATAAAAATCTGTAGGGGAACGGTTCACCTTATTCGGTGGATGAGGCAGAACCTCGGTTCCCAGTTAGTTCAATTTTTGAAGCGTCATCGTTGACAGGTCTTATAATGCCGATTTTGTTGATCTTCAGTCACTCACGCGTAACTCACATATCCAATATTTTCATCTTTTCAATTGCACTCAGAAGGTTGGCAGTGCTTGATTTGCTTGTGCCTAGCTTATCTGCAAGCTCACGTACTGTTGTGCGAGGGTCTGTATCAACTACTTCCCTTAATATGTTTTCATCTGAGGATGACTTCCTTCCACGACCTTCGTGGTCTTCAAGACTTTGATTTCCATGTCGAAACCTTTTGAACCAACGCTGAACTGTACGTTCAGTGACAGGTCCGCGGTCGAATGCCTGGTTGATGTTCTGTGTAGTTTCGGTAGTTTTTCGTCCAAATTTGAAGTCCAAGAGGAAAATCAGACGAAAGTCCTTCTTATCTATGTTGCCTTGGGGATTACGAAACTTACTCTAAGGAGAATTGAAACAGCAGACAATTAAGATACCTTGTAAGTGACAAACTTTGGATTAAACCAACCAACCGACGATAAGTTACTTAATATTCAGCTTCTAAACGTCATCGTGAGAATTCCGACATTTATTTCTGGACAATCTAATAAATCTCTACCTTTAACAAAATATCGTGAGAGGTATTTATTTTGTATGTTTCTTTCTCTGTGAACTATTTCAACAATGAGTCAACGAAAAGGTATATGAATTGCTCAGTCACTTATGTCAGGGCCCGGCATGGCCAGGGGGTTAAGGCGTTTGACTTGAATCTGAGAGTCGCGGGTTCGAATCCCCTTGGCACCAAACATGCTCGCCCTTTCAGCTGTGGGGGCGTTATAATGTGACGGCCAATCCCACTATTCGTTGATAAAAGAGTATCTCAAGAGTTGGTGGTGGGTAGTGATGACTAACTGCCTTCTCTCTAATCTTACACTGCTAAATTAGGGACGGCTAGCGCAGATAGCCTTCGTGGAGCTTTGCGCGAAATTCAAACAAACAAACACTCATGTCAACATTATTTTTTTTTTTACAAAAAGATTATGCTTTTAGGGATTAATCATGAAACGTCCATATAGCGTCGACTTCTTACCAACCTTGTTCCATAACCTGAATAGCGTACAGATGGCGCTTTATTCGATGAAGTATTCATTACTTAATCAGCTATTGTAATGATAAAATTATTTTTTACGTTATAAAATGTATCTAATTGTTGAGAAATACATCAGGAGACAAAATAATTGAACAAATGTTCAGAGATAGTTAAATGAAGTAATTTTAAGACTATGTTACTTTTTCTTCAATAATCGGAAGGACCAAATTACTATTAAATCAAAATGGACATTTTGGAAAAAAAACAACAAAACATTCGTGATACTATATTCTTTTTTGTTTTAACAGTTCTATATATCTATGTACCACTACTATTATTAGAATATGTTCTTGGGATTATCACCTTTGGTGTATGCAGTCAGGTTACCATGACAATAACACAACTCATAACAAAATATTACAAAATATGCAAAAGAGGTTCGTTTGTTACTATGCGCAAAGTTACATAACGGGCTATCTGTGCTTTGCCAACTACGAGTATGAAAATCTGGTTCATTGCGTTGTGAGTCAGCAGATATACCATTGTGCTGCTGGTGAGGGGTTCAAAATAAGGGGATTGAAAAAATTAAAAAGGGTGCAGCAGGACAACTTAAGTTGAAGCATAGGTGCGCTGAGCACCCATTAGTCTCATTAACACACTTTAATACAATAATAACAACCGCATACATAACTGAAAGTCTATATGATTTATAGTTTTGTTAAATGGATTTCAGTGTTCTCACTGTATAAAGTGTTCCAGAATCTCTCAACATCGCCAGTAAAACTAATAAAACTCATTTATTTATTTATATTGTTCAATGATTTGTATATCCGTTCATATTTTGTTACACAAATAATATCAAAAGTAGAGTAATTTTTCATATATATATTCTTTCCTAAAATATGATGCAAGTTAAGTGTTTCTTTATAAATTAAAACTTGTCATAATTTGGTGCTGCTTATGAATTACTTACACATTTTTAAAATACAAAAACTATGTATAGTTTTACGTTTAAACAAAAAAATTTTTTTCACTCTACTGATCCAAACAAGTCATGTGGTGGCGCTGTGTACGTCTGAGTGTTGAATGAAAACTGTATTTGAGAAGGTTGTGGACACGTTTAAAATACCACTACACGAGAAACCAAAAGTTAAAAAAAAAACTGTCAAATAATCAATATAAAGACCTAAACACAATATTTCCTAACTTAAACGTAAGTCGCATGTCAATTATGCATGTACGTAAAACAGTACTAGTCGTAACATTCAAGCGTGCCTTATTTTTACTAGGATCTTTAACAAAGTACAGGAATCGATAATACGTTGCAATGGTTTACGTAAGTACAGGCCATTCAGTTTAAACCTTCAGTAATTTTCCTCCTACTCCAGGAAATTAATCAAAAATGAAATGGACTCATTCAATACACCAATTTCACTAAAGACCTGACTTCCTCATGAAAATCTAAACTAAAAAAAAAGTCCTTTCTTTAAGAACATAGCCGAATATTTACTCTAAAGAACTTAAATAAATGAAAATTTATAAGTACGCATATATTATTCAAAATTACCTTCAAAGATAAAAAAATATTTTGCAATGTTTGAATAACCTTCGAAAGAAATACTTCATATTTTATTCGTTAGGTATCTCTGACCGGTGCTTGGAGACAAGTTTGTTTGTTTGTAATTAAGAACAAAGCCACACAATTGGACTATGTATGTTCTGCCCACTACGGATATGAACATTTGGTTTCTAGCGTTGAATGTCTACAGACATACCACTGTATCACTTGCGGGGACCTTCCGGGTAAGTAAGTATTTAGAATATGTGTTTGTTAGTCTCTCTTGAGGATTACCTTTACTATAATTTAATTAATAAATGTCTTATTAAACTTAATAAAAACAAAGTAATTGCCTCTCTTTGTTGTCGTGATTTACTAACATTCAACTGGGTGTGGCCGAGCAATGGATCTGAGGATTTGAAATTTGTATCTCTTGGCCTCAGAAACTTGCTCTATACTTTGGGACGGTGAGTATGCCACAAGAATGACGGTCAAAGCCCATGTTTGGCCAGACAAGAGTAACCAAACAGTTAATGCAGGTGTGTTGACTGGCTTTGTACCTTTCAGTCTATCAGTTATAAATTAAGAAACAAATGTTTGTTTGTTTAAAATTAAGCACAAAGCTACACAATGGGTTGTCTGTGCTCTTCCCACCATGGGTATCGAAATCTGGTTTTTTTAGAGTATAAGTTCGCAGACATACTACTATGACACTGGTGAGCATTAAGAAACAATCTAAATTAACATATTTGTTATGGCCCGGCATGGCCAAGCGTGTTAAGGCGTTTGACTCATAATCCGAGAGTCGCGGGTTCGCATTCCCGTTGCGCCAAACATGCTCGCCCTTTCAGCCGTGTAGGCGTTATAATGTGACGGTCAATCCCACTATTCGTTGGTAAAAGAGTAGCCCAAGAGTTGGCGGTGGGTGGTGATGACTAGCTGCCTTCCCTCTAGTCTTACACTGCTAAATTAGGGACGGCTAGCACAGATAGCTCTCGCGTAGCTTTGTGCGAAATTCAAACAAACATAAGCGTTGCGCGAAATTCAAAAAACAAACATATTTGTTTTCGCGTAGATCTGAGCACATTTTTCGAAGTCAATATTTCACAAATATTTTAAAATATTCTCCTTAGATGAGACCATGTCAACAAGACAAAAATTTCATAATGCTGGATAATACAATTATTATTTTCAACAATTAAGTAGTAGTTTAGGGCTAAGCTCTAGAATGACGAGATGAATATATAGGTTTGAATAAACTTAACATTGGTCTATCTCTTTTCGTTCGTTAATAAATGACGATAGATTAGAAATTTGAGGGAAATGTTATAAAATCTGACGTATTTTGTGATCCAAGAACTTCAGAACGCACAGTCAATAGTTCTGGTGGCACCTTTCTTTTCTTAAAAATATATGTTTGTTTTGAATTTTGGGCAAAGCTATACGAGGGATATCTGATATAACCGTCCCAAATTTAGCAGTGAAGAAGATCAGAGGGAAGGCAGCTAGTCATTTCCACCCACCTTCAACTCTTGTGCTATTCTTTAATCAACAAATAATGGAGTTGATCGGAATTTTTATAGCTCTCCTACGGTTTGGTGGGACTAGGATTCGAACCCACGGTCCGCATATCGCGAGTCGAGTTCTTTAAACATATGGTCATTCCAGGCCATTATTGAAAAAAATAATCTCCGTTTAAGTAATGACCTGCGTTGTCTTATTTTCTGTTTAATTGACTTATCTTTCGTTATGTTTTATCGGTAGGCCATAAACCTTACACATTTGTTGAGTATCTTTAATTTTTTATTACATAGCGCCAAGTGCAGCCCAGTGTTTATACTGGACAACAAAATGTTTTTTTTCTATACTACTAAAAAAAATTCAACTGTTTATAGTGTTTTGACGATTTTGACTCTAAAGATCATGTTGAAGATTACTGATCGCCAGTAATTTTCCAGTTATGATGAATTTATTTAAAATATTATCACGTATTGTGAAAGAAACATCTTTTTCTTTAATTAATTTACCTATTAATTAAACATTGTAATTAAGAAAGTATAATCTATATGATGTGATAAGTTTCTTTCATGTTTACTGCAGGAACAACAGGAATTAGTGTTTCTATTGTACAAATGTGTAGTTTACACACTAGCTTTAAATGAGTCAATAAAAATTATCTATTATTGAGGATGAGTCCAGTACTTAATTCTTCCATTATTTCATCAGTATTTGCACAGAAACACAAATTATCTTGCGTACTGTAGTTAGAAGCAAGACTTTGATGACAATTTTGGTACATTAAAACTCATGTCCCTGGAGCTAATAAAATCCATTGCTGTAAACGAGAGCCAAGAAAGTTCCCCAGACTACTTTGATAGAGACAAGTCAGGAATCAGATCATTTAGCCCTTGATCATATGAGACAGTTTATGTTGAAGTACCACAGGAGCAGAGTTATTAACTGAAGAGGACGTATTGTCTTCTTCACAAGATAACTCTTCTGTTTCCTAATTCGCTGATGGATATGGTATTAGAAGAACAGTTTCATGAGATACAGGTCTTATTGTCTTCTTCACAAGATAACTCTTCTGTTTCCTAATTCGCTGATGGATATGGTATTAGAAGAACAGTTTCATGAGATACAGGTCTTATTTTCTTCTTCACAAGATAACTCTTCTGTTTCCTAATTCGCTGGTGGATATGGTATTAGAAGAACAATTTCATGAGGTACAGGTCTTATTGTCTTCTTCACAAGATAACTCTTCTGTTTCCTAATTCGCTGGTGGATATGGTATTAGAAGAACAGTTTCATGAGGTACGGGTTTTGTTGCAGATACATTTGGATATTTAATGTATTGTTTAGTTTTGTTCGTATATCCAGAAACATTGGTCATGCAAAAATAGCAGTCAGTTTCATTACCTTTTGGCTGACGTGTTATTATAGAAACTATAAATGGCATACTTGCTTTCTTCTTATTAAGCCACTGTGTCCAAACTGTGTAACATACATGTGGAGTTCAATGTTTTTTTCTTGGTAACCAATTTTACATCCAAAATAGTGGTGAAAAGTTACCTTTACTGTGTGTGTAGTGTTTTTCCTTCGTGAAACAATAATACATTTTCCACAAACGTAGTAAAAATTGTTTGGTTGATTTTTGCTATTTTAATGTTTGCTTGAACAAGAGGCAGACAGCATTTCAAATGATTTAAAAAAATTAAATAATTCTTACTTATAGATCTAGTACTTAAAAGATTTGAAAACAAAGTTTTGCAGAATTTTATTACATTGTGGATATGATGCGAGAAAGAAGATAGGACTTCGTTTTGACTATGGGCGGAGCTTGGCGAAGTGACCAACTGAGTGAGTGAAAGGCAACTGAAAAAGAGGAGTCTGGCTCTGCCACTTTTATGCTCAGTCGAGGACTTCTTAAATGTACCAGTAAAATGAGTACGTTAGAGTTTTATGAGCCCAGAGTGGAACAGGTGAGCTTGAGGGTGAACCAGAAGTGGTGCAATTCATATAATTATATTAAGAACAAATAACATGTATGAACAATGTAGCCGGAATTTTTAAAAAAATATATTATACAGAAGATTTTAAAGTTACGAATAAATGTATGGATTTTACCTATTAAATAGTTCAAGTAAATTTAATTTTACAGCGTAAATCTATTGCACTGATATTGTGCTGATAAAATACTGAGATAATAAAATGACTCAAACCTAGAAGCGATGGAGGAATATTGACTATATTTTTGAAATTATCACCATCAAATTATCCAGAATTACTTGCGTTTTCTTCAATGGCAATGAGCCCCCCCCCCGCTAGTACAGCGGTATGTCTACGGATTTACAACGCTAAAATCAGGGGTTCGATTCCCCTCGGTGGGCTCAGCAGATGTTGGGCCTGGCATGGCCTAGCGCGTTAAGGCGTGCGCTTCGTAATCTGAGGGTCGCGGGTTCGCGCCCGAGTCGCGCCAAACATGCTCGCCCTCCAAGCCGTGGGGCGTTATAATGTGACGGTCAATCCCACTATTCGTTGGTAAAAGAGTAGCCCAAGAGTTGGCGGTGGGTGGTGATGACTATCTGCCTTCCCTCTAGTCTTACACTGCTGAATTAGGGACGGCTAGCACAGATAGCCCTCGAGTAGCGTTGTGCGAAATTCCAAAAAAAAAAAAAAGAAACAGTGGCAATGTTTTGTTCTTATCCAGTGTTATCCAAGATTCCGTGATTTGTGCCCACATTACTGCTAGAAAAAATTGCAATCTGAATTTTGGATGCGTTATAAGAGTTACGGTAAAATTACAGAATTATTTTAGATTATCACCAAGAACTGTAGGTGAATGTCGATGATTAGCTACATTCTCTGTCTAGTATATCACTTCTAAACCGGCCCGGCATGGCCAGGTGGTTAAGGCACTCGACTCGTAATCTGAGGGTCGCGGGTTCAAATCCCTGTCACACCAAACGTGCTCGCCATTTCAACCGTGAGAGCATTATAATGTAACGGTCAATCCTACTATTCATTGGTAAAGGAGTAGCCCAAGAGTTGGTGGTTGATGATGACTAGCTGCCTTCCCTCTAGTTTTACACTGCTAAATGAGGAACGGCTATCGCAGATAGCTCTCGTGTAGCTTTATGCGGAATTCCGAACAAACCAAACCACTTCTAAATTAAGGGTGGCTGACGCAGATGACTCTCGAGTAGCTTTGTGCGAAATCCCAAAAACAAAGAAATAAAACGTGTTGTTAGTGTAATTGCGCGCCTAGTGATTTGAAGGCTATTTGCACCAGCTGTCTCTAATTTTGGAGCACTGGAATAAACAGAAGGCAGCTAGTCAACATTACTCACAGGCAACTCTTGGGACATCTTTTCACCAACGAAAGGTAGGATTGAAAATCACATAATAACTCCTCAACAAGGCTGAAAGGGTGAGCATGTTCGGTTACGAAATAAACAAGATCGCTTTAACCACCAGGCCATAGGTAATAGGTTTACTTTGTATTTGTATTATCCACGAGTTCTATTTTCACGCGAGCCAATACGTAGCTGTTAATCTTCTGTGGTCCATGCTTTGAACTTAATGAGTAAACTTAATTAAAAACTATAATAACAGTAAGCTCATTGCCGTATTAAGTTAAACGATAAAAATCTAAGAATCACTTTGTATAATGTTTGTAATTCTTTGTAGATTTATCTATTGTAACATAATTTGTTTCATGTTATAACATATAATTTCTTAAACTGAAAGAAACTAAAGTGTTAAACCTAGCTTGAAATTTTGAACCGTAGTTTGGCATGAAGATTAGTGTAAAAGTAAAATGAGTAGTCATTAATATTAATTAATTACTTTGTACACTTCACAGGGTCTTTCCGTCCTCAACAACTGTTGGCTTCCCATTTCTCTTTCCAAACATTCTAAAGAGGAATCAGAAATAATCTTAAACATGTGCTTTAGATCTCGTTTACAACATAAACTTAGATTTGTTTTTGTAGTTAACCACAAAGCTACATAAGGACCCATTTGTATTCTGCCCATCTCGGGTATTAAAACCCGGTTTCTAGCGTTGTAAGTCCTCAGAAATACCGCTGTGCCACTGGGAGACATAAACTTAGAAATAAAAAAGTACAAGTCTGTAGAGTGATTCTTAGATTGACGTTTACTGATATTTTAGGATGAAACTTATACAGACATGGTCTTTATAGTTATCAAGAAATCCTTTGATAAAATTAATTTCTTATGAACCACGAATGATTCCATCAAATGGACTTTTTTTCTTTACTTTCGTCCATTAGAACAGATCCATCTTCTATCAAATTTATCGTACCAAAGCTGATTTCTTTCCGTACAAAACGTGATTTAACTTGCTTATTTTTAGCTTTATTTCTGGTGAAATAATATCCACCAGTGCATATAAAGTGGTAACATTTAAAACCATATATCTTAAGTTGAACGACGGTTAGGAGGGAAAAGACGTGTTATAGCTAGCATATTAAACAATTTACTAGTACAATATGAAGCTTCTAACATGCGGAGATAAAAGTTAATTATACTGGTATGGATATTAGATTTATTTTCAGATTTATGTTTGAGGTTATTATTATATTTTTCTCAACGTAAAAAAAATTATATTATACAGTTATAGGCGTTTTTTAAAGCAAAATCAGATATTTTGTTGGTTACGAAATTTTCGGGTAATTATTTTAATTTCGTGGGGTTGGAAATACCGACAAACATTATCTCTGGATGTCCTTAAATAAGAAGTAAGTATTGAGAAAAATCTGGTAATATTCTGTTATTTTCATGAATTAGTGGACAAATATAAAAATATATTATAAACAAGTTTTAGTGACATCAGTGAAGCATTGTTTTCATACTTAAGGATGTATATTAAATGTTTAACATTCCATAAACGAAACTTGAGGTTAAAACTTATAGTGAATTGTTTGTGTTCGTTTTGTTAATATGACCGTTGTTAGACATTATTCACTTCTTATTACAGTCATAAAATAATTACGTAGGAGAGCAAATAACAGACTACAAAACAGAATAAAAGTCATGGCGAAGATTCGCCAAATTAAAATAATTTTGTTGATAAAAAAACGATTGTTTTGTTTGTTTGTTTTGAATTTCGCGCAAAGCTACACGATGGTTATCTGAGCTAGCCGTCCCTAATTTTGCTGTGTAAGACCAGAGGTAAGGCAGCTAGTCATCACCACCTACCGCCAACTCTTGGACTACTTTTTTACCAACGAATAGTGGGATTGACCGTCACATTATAACGCCGACACTGCTGAAAGTGCGAGCATGTTTGGTGCGACGGGGATTCGAACCCGCAACCTTGGGTGGTGATGACTAGCTGCCTTCCCTCTAGTCTTACACTGCTAAATTAGGTACGGCTAGCGCAGATAGCCCTCGAGTAGCTTTGAGCGAAATTCAATCCAAACCAAATATGCCGAAAAAATAAACTGCCTATCCTATATCAAATGCTTCTCCTTCCAGCGCATTTGTGTAGTTTTATAGTTAATGAAGAGCGCTTTAATAACAGTAATCTAACGTATTTAAACATTCATAAACATGGTTAGAGATTATGAAAACAAATATATGGATCAGATCTGTATTAATAAATGAATGTACAATATGGGTGTATAACCAATAATTATAGAAATAAATGAATGTACAATATGGATGTATAACCAATATTTATAGAGATAAATGAATGTACAATATGGATGTATAACCAATAATTGCTTTTTTTTGTTGATAAACGTCACTATCATTAAACTTGAAACTTGCGTTTAGTACAATAATATTCTGGCCTAACTATGCTGGGTAGACCCTAGTTTCGTTGTGATAATTGTGTGTTTTTCTTACAGCAAAGCCACATTGGGCTATCTGCTGAGTCCGACGGAGGGAATTGAATCCTTGATTTTAGCCTTGTAAGCCCGTATACTTACCGCTGTACTAGCGGGGAGTTTTGGTAATTGTTTCAGCACAAAATATTCGTGTAAACTGTGAATATTTTATTTTGTAAACAAATATATAGTAGTATATTGCTGTAGATCTGCGTGCTACTATTGTAGCACTAGACAAGGAAAGATGAATTATGTATATACGTATAAAAATAAATTGATTTTATAAAAACTGTATCATTTTTAATCAGAAAATCGCCTCGAATCTAAGATATTTAGTGATATACATGTTTCGCTCCAGACTTTCACCGTTTTGATAAGGCCCAGCATGGCTAGGTGGATTAGGGCGTTCGACTCGTAATCTGAGGGTCGCGGGTTCGAATCCCGGTCGCACCAAACATGATTGCCCCTTCAGCCGTGGGGGCGTTATAATGTGACGGTCAATCCCAGTATTCGTTGGTAAAAAAAACAGCCCAAGAGTTGGCGGTGGGTGGTGATGACTAGCTGCCTTTCCTCTAGTCTTACACTGCAATATTAGGGACGGCTAGCACAGATAGCCCTCGAGGAGCTTTGTGCGAAATTAAAAAAAAAACAAATTGAATACTTGCTAATGGTTGGTTGGTTTGGTGTTTCAAGGCGCAGAACAACGAGGCTATCTGCGTCACTTCCTAATGCTATGTTGGTGTATGACGTGAGCAATTCCATTCCCTAATGTTATTTAACCTTTGTAAAGAAATGATTAACCATGAGCTCTTATTTTGAAATACAGGGAAACTGTTATAAGAATATATTAATGACGAACATTTTACACTTAGTTTTGACTGTTTTTTCCTTTACAATTGTAATATTTTTTTTACACAGTTTACTTTCTGAGGATATTGAAAAATCTGTTGAAAATAAGATTTACAAGTTATTCCTTTCCTAACATTAATTCTGTCATTTTTCCGTGAATTTTATGTAATAAAAAATTCTTTTTTACAAGTCAATTTTTAATTGGAGTCTCCTTTGGTTATCCTTGTTCTTTAGTGTAGCTTAAACATTCCATAAACAGATGACAAAGGCCATTTAATTTGGTACTATGAATACTATGAATACCTGGCTTTTCTTATAAGTAGGAATTTACTAGGAATTTTTTTGTCATGCTCCTGACTTTTACACAGAGTGTCTCAATGAAAGGTACAAGTGTCTTTTTGTAAGTTGATTTATAATTATTTTCTTTACATAAAAATGTTGAACATCAATGATAGTTAACCGATCTGGAAAACACGAGCTGACTATGAACCCAAACATATGTACACGTATGCGTGTGAATGTGTGCAGTTGTCTGTCAAACTACTTAGAATATACAATGTTAAGTTCACGAAGAAGAGAGTGGCCTTTTAATTTTCTAGCTATGAAATATTTCTGAGCGAAAATTGGTTTTGGTTTGCTTTGAATTTCGCGCAAAGCTACACGAGGGCTATCTGCGATAGCCGTCTCTAATTTATCAGTGTAAGACAAGAGGGAAGCCAGCTAGTCATCACCACCCACCGCCAACTCTTGGACTAGTCTTTTACCAACGAATAGTTGGATTGACCGTCACGTTATAACGCCCCTACGGTTGAAAGAGCGAGCATGTTTGGTGTAAAGGGGATCCGAATGCGTGACCCTCAGATTAGAAGTCGAATGCATTAACCACCTGGCCATGCCGGGCCTGAATAAAAATGCCATAACATTAGTATTTACGTATAAAAATATATTTTGTACCGTCTCTATATAAATGTATTTCACAGTGGATAGTTAACATCTGATGAGGTGTTTGTGAATATTGGGTTTAATCTAGAGAAACAACAACAAGAAATACCACATGCAATAATCAATACTCTACAGTCATAATATATCCCTTACACAAAGAGAAAGCAGACTCGGATAATAATATAGCAGAGTTTTTCCTGGCTTAGTAATTATCTGGCCACTTTTTAAGTATCTTTGGTTATTTTGCTTTTTTGCAGTTACTTTTATGTCGACTTATCGCATACTGGGATTTAAAGAGAAATTATTAACAAGCATCTAATCTCTCTCTTTGATTCGTACATGTCTGATGATGTTTTATAAACCAGTTAAAGTTTTATTGGAGTTTTACAAAATATCAATAAAAAGCAAGAGCTTATACCTCGTAACATATCGATACCTTTCGCTTATACCTCGTAACATATCGATACCTTTCGCTTGTACCTCGTAACATATCGATATCTTTCGCTTGTACTTCGTAACATATCGATACCTTCCGCTTGTACCTCGTAACGTATCGATACCTTCCGCTTGTACCTCGTAACGTATCGATACCTTCCGCTTGTACCTCGTAACGTATCGATACCTTCCGCTTGTACCTCGTAACGTATCGATACCTTCCGCTTGTACCTCGTAACATATCGATACCTTTCGCTTACCTCGTAACATATCAATACCTTTCGCTTATACCTCGTAACATATCAATACCTTTCGCTTGTACCTCGTAACATATCAATACCTTCTGCTTGCACCTCGTAACATACCAATACCTTCCGCTTTTATTTTCTAAATAAGTAGTCGGTTAAAGAAAAGTTTCAATTAAAGATATCAAGATCAGTTAGAAATTATTTTATTAATTATTTATTAATTCAATTTACATTATTTTTAGTTTAACTTAATTTTCCCCGGTTAAAGAACAAATTGACAGCAGTTGCCCTAAATTATTTCAGTTTCAAATGATTAAAGACGTGAAGGTGTTTCGGGCCTCAAGAGACCAACAGAATACTAGAAAATGGCATTATTCCGCGAGAGGGCGTTCGATAATCAAGAAGGCATGTTCTTTTCACTAGTCTGTGCTATTGTTGTTGTTCGTTTGTTAGTACAAAACTAGACAATGGTCTCCGCGGGGAATCGATCCCTGGATTTTAACGTTGTAAGTCCGTAACTTATTGCTGACTCAACCGGGTGGTACTCGGGGCATTTCCAAGTAGCTTATTTTCCTATTCTGCTGACGCTTTTCCCAAATACGTATTGTACCACAGGAGAATTTTTCTTTGAAGAAGAAAATCCGTTACATTTCATAAACTTTTGTCATTGATTATATTATTTTTTCATACGTAGTCGCCGCCAATCAAAATTCCTTTAACAATAAAAGTTTATACAAAATAACTCGAAAGATACGTAATTACAATCCAAACATAACGTATCAAAAACTCTGAGAGAGAGACAAGCTTTAATAAAATACTGAACAAAGCTTTATCTTTCCACGTAACTTTAGTAACAGTTTTATTACCTCCTCTTTCTCTGTAAAGAATAAATTTAACGAACTGTTTAATAGATTTAAACAATTTATCTTTTGTTACAGATGTCTATTTAATTGAGAAGGAAAATAATTTATTTGAAAAACCATTTTTTTACATTTTAACAATTAAATACTTTGACCACCTCTTCATTTACATCTGAACCTACGTTTGACCAATGTCCATAGAACGATCCTTTTTAACATGAACAAAAATGGCAGATAACACTAGGTATCACAGATTGTATCGTATCTCCTAACTTTTCGACTCCTTACTGACTACTATACGATATATTGATAAAAATTCAAGTTGATCAGAATTATATAAACAACTTTAACAAAATAAGTGAACAATTTGAAGGTAATGTTATTCTGAGGTCTTTTTTTATTTGTGCTCCTTACTGGACCATTTAGTGTCTTGGAACTACCAGAAGTGGTCAGTTTTTACCTATTCATTTGTCTTTACATGATATATAACCTATGAATTGCAAACTTCTCGTGATTAACTGTTCTGCTTGTAACAATGAAAACAATAGTTTTATTGTGTCCACACCAAGAGCTAATTGTAAACTTATGAACATTGTCTTGCCCAATGCTTCAAAATGGGAAGAAAAGTGAAATGGTTTATTTCAACATACAAGAAAGTAGTGAAAGAAAACATCACGTACAGGGGCAGACTTACAGTTATTTTGCTTATTTATTATTTCGAGAAAAGTAATTTGAAATATTTTCGAAATTACTGGCTTTCAGCGTTAAAACCAGACATTTTCAGTACAATACACCAGAAACTAAAATAAGTTGAAATACACTCCGATAGAGATTTTTTTGTTTTATCTTCGAAATGTTAATTTTCTTTTTAAACTCAAACAAATTATGTTGGTACTATAGATATCACAAAAAGTTGTACATGAATTCATTTCTTGGAGTATTGTACTGTTACAAGAACAAAATAATTAAAATTAAATTATAACAACTTTGCTTTCTCTCCCTTTCCAGCAATAAACTCTTCTGCATTACATTACGAGTTTCAGTGTTTCTACTGGACAATTTTACTTTATGTTTTAATGAGCTCTGACCATATTCACGTAATAACCAGCTGGTATAGTTTCAGGTTTGGTTTAGAACAATGTAGGTAACGTATTCAAAGAAACCACCGTATTCACTGGACTTTTCCCCGACAGCCCAACAGCTCGTGATGTATTTTCGAAGTTTAGTGCCAAAGTTAACCTTTAGCGTGCGAAAGTCTCATGATTTATCATGTTCAACTGTTATTTATCAAGGAACACTACTTTGTTCTTAACGGTTGTTGAGCTTTACTCGATTTATCAGAAATAGATTATAGTTTGTTTTTATTAATATTAATTTCGAAACACCTTAAAAGCTTAAAAGGTAACGCCAAAAAGATCTAATGCAAAATATAATCACATCTTCCACTTACCTTGAAACTGTAGTAAAATAAAGACTCCTCGAAGAAGTAGTGAAAACACAGCCATGACTCTTAATGTTACTGACAGACCTCTCGCATGTATAGACTTTACTAATATTATATTTTCAGGTCAGAGAATACAACGTACGATTCTCTTATTTTTCGCTCTAAGCCTTAAACATACTTAAGGATACAAAATGGTCAAAGACAGGTACTTAAATCGAAATCACATTTGTTACAAGTCGTCCCTGCATGAATTGTATCGTCATTTCTGATAATCTCAGACTTTTTTGCCTTAAACTTTACTGTTCTACTATTCAAAATTACGACAAACAGACAGACAGGCGAACTGAGCAAGTAGTCGTAAAGAGATATAACTGTTAAACAAGTAAAAAACAAACAAGAAACAGGTCGTCATAAAAGTTCTACCTAACCCTAGTAGCACATGAACCTGAACTGTAGAATAGTATCGCTTATCGACAGTCTTAGAGTACCCAGGCTGCACGTGCGCCGCTAAACCGAGTGAGCCCGCAGTGTGGCTACAGGACAGCAAACTCCTTCTCTTTATTTAGGAGAAACACCTGCGCTTGTATACTGATCATTCTACTTGTTTCTCCGTGGCGCCCTCATACCTTCAACTTAACTAAGTCCTAAATTTCACCTAGTTTATATTTATTTGTTGTTTTTTTACTAATTATTGGGGTCTTCGTACAGATGAATACTATTATTAACTCACGTCGAATTAAAAAAGTTTGTATTTTTTACAGAATTATCAATCAATTCGCAATGCCTTTTATTTCTCTCGTTAATTAACACACGTCATATTTGGTCTTTGAAAGTAGTCCGTAGTCAACACAACAAGACCGGAACGTTGTGAAAAAAAAAACAATAGTAGAAAGTATGAACATTTTTTTTTCATTAGAAAAATCGCATTTAGTATACGTAGATGACTAGCATCAAACACACCCGATGCTGAAACGTTTGATGACAAAATACAAATATTATTTGAGAATTTTGTTTTTTTTTGTTTTGGAATTTCGCACAAAGCTACTCGAGGGCTATCTGTGCTAGCCGTCCCTAATTTAGCAGTGTAAGACTAGAGGGAAGGCAGCTAGTCATCATCACCCACCGCCAACTCTTGGGCTACTCTTTTACCAACGAATAGTGGGATTGACCGTCACCTTATAACGCCCCCACGGCTGGGAGGGCGAGCATGTTTGGTGCGACTCGGGCGCGAACTCGCGACCCTCAGATTACGAAGCGCACGCCTTAACGCGCTAGGCCATGCCAGGCCTATTATTTGAGAGAGTCCAGGCAAAACAAGACTGAAAACTCCAGCAAAGTTCATGATCACTTTATTCCAACTGCTGAGGTAACTTGAACTAAATAACAAACTCCCTCGAACTATCATGCCTCGAGCTAAGTCGGCATGATCAGACGGTCGAATGGAGTTAATTAAAGTCTCGAATAATAAAGAAAGAAAAGATGTGTAGTTCCAATTAATACAACCCACTGAAAAACGTGATTATCTCAGGGGATTATACATCCCCCCTTTCTCCCGAATGTTGTTGACAAGACAGATGCCGTTGGCGAGTCAGATGACAGTAGCAACTGACAATATTTGTCAAACAAAAAAGCTGCTATCTTCTCATTTCTCTCCACGTTGCGGTAATTAGAAGATCCGACCCTAGGTTAACGAAATTCTAGCAGTCACGTTTGTCTTAGGCAACCAGCCTGTAGTTAGCTAGACGTAAACAATCGGTTAAGGACCCAGTCGACCTAAGCACGAGAAAATTGGTGTCTGTAGACCATAGAGCAGACTCTTTGTGGATCGTTGAGTTTTTATTGGCTCATTCCCGTCGGCTGCGGAGAAGAGTGCATCAGTGGTTTGGAACCAAGTAATAACAAAAAACAGTATTTGGGTGGTTATAAATTAGCCAGTCTATAAAACAAACAGACAGTCCTGGAGATAGATAGATAGGCTATTTCCCCTTGTATCAGTTTAAAACCCGATGAAATTAATCTAAAGTTCAATACCTTAAGCACAAAACTATACGTATAGATTACCATTATCTTATAACAGATGAAAATAATCGGAACTCTTATATTAAAATATGATTGGAACAAAACTGGTTTTCTTCACATACTCACATAATATGATTACTATGTTATCCAAGTCCTTTAAATGTTGTGGTAAAAAAAAGAAACATATTTGTTTATTGTACAAAATAAAGTAGTTTATATTATACCAAATTTACCATTAATAGTACGATGAGTTTAGGTAATGCTTTTATAAATTACTTAATTAGTTATAAAATAAATATTCGAATAAATGTTTTCTTTGGTTTCTCAGCGTAGCTAATTAAAATCTTTAACAGGCAACTACGTTTGTAGAAATTTATTTTATAGACAAGATGAATAAATGTTATTAAAAACATTAATTTTCATATGCGTGATTGGCAAATGAGGTCAAATTTCTTTATTAAACCTGAGTTAAAGCAATAGATTTGTAGATAGAAAATGAAATACACAGCACAGAAATACTTCATTACACGATCATGTTGTCCATAAGGGTATGGTAGTTTTAAAAATGATCTTTGATCTTTGATCTTACTACCTTTGCAAGATATTCAAACAAACAGCAATATTAGGTGGCAAACATACTTTGTGATATTTCTGGTTTGATTTTCTATCTGTGTATAGCAGATGCTAAGTTCTGATATTCCTAATAGTGTGATCCATACTTAAGTAACCTTTGTTGTTGTTTTTTCTTGTTTTTGTTTCTGAGCGCATAAATACACAACGGGCTATCAGTTCTGAGCCCACCACGAGTATCTAAACCCGACTTTTAGCGTTATAAACCTTTAAGAAAATACTCAGTGGCTCAGAAGTAAGTGAAAAGTTCACACCACTGAAAACGGGTTTCGAAACTCGTGAGGAGCGCAGCACAGATAGCCCATTATTTAGCTTTGTGTTTAATAATACACGAACACATAATCAATTTTCCGCCTTTTAGTGACACCACCGTAACTCTGAATGTTTATAACGCTAAATACCGAGTTCCGATAATCCACGTTTTCCACTTGTGTCAAATTTCTCCAAACGCGTACAATGTTATGAAATACTTTAACAACATTAATTAAAAACAAAATAAGTATTTTATTTATATCTCGATTGTTTAAAACAAGTACTTTTTCCTAACTCCAACCGGATAGTCATTAATTAAGAATTTCTTTACCAGATGATAAATTTTGACGTTTTTTTCTTCTTCCCAGTAATTTTTTTCAGGTAATTTCTTCAAAGAATATCAAATGATACCTAACCTAGAAACACAGTTTAAGTGTTTAGATTAGATTCCCCAAGGTTTAGGCATAGCAATCCTTAATTTAGAAGAACTAAAAAAACGTTAATTGTAACTTTTACAACGCTAAATTGTCATAGCTGAAACTGCGAGAAATGTTTACTGTGATGCTCTGGACTCGAACCTTGGACTTCTGATCTGCAAATTAACAAGTTAATCAAAAATCAGTTGTGTAAGGCTTTAGCTAACGTAAAATGAAAGGTCAGTTACAGACTGTAAAGCCGTTTTCTGTTCCCCATCAGCACAGTAGTATGTCTGCGGACGTACAACTCTAGAAACTAGGTTTCGATACCCGTGATAGACAGAGCACAAATAGTCTATTGTGTAGCTTTAGGCTTAACTCCAAACAAGCAAGTGTTTTCTTATTGACAGCTATTTCTGATGCAGTCTTGACGTTTCACCAAGGCTAATATTCAAGTATATACAAAATTACTTTGATTTTGATCTATTCTTCATACGGAGAAAAACATGTTGTATTTCCTGTATTTATTTTTATTTGTTTCAACAGCTTTAATTGTGTGTCACTTCTTTACTTTTTAGTCGATAATCTAGAAATATACCTTTTAATTTTAATTTAATTTAGGTTACCTTTCTGATTTTAGGGGTCAAAGGTAAACATTAGAATAAACACATATACTTTACCCAGCAGTTTCCTTATATTTTCCTCAATTCAAATGATGCATCGTACAAAAATAGTTTGTGACAACCATCACAAGTCTGTGACGTCAGACAAATTTATGTCATCATTTTCATTCCAAAGTGGTCAAATGTAAAAATGATGTTTTTGTCCACCTGTTTCCCTATATTTCGACCAATCTAGATGAGACTTTGTATAAAGTTATTTCACGATTACTTTCACAGATTAGAGCAGACAGATATAATATCAGTACCCTTCTTACTATTTAACCAGAATCAAAGGATATAAGGTTGACATTCCTTTATAATGCTTTCTCCACGTACCTGGATGATTACTCAAAGTCACTTTCCGACAACCCCCACAGACCAAATTTGATATATCTGAAATTTGGGCCGTAAAAGGGTCAAAACAAAAGCAAACAACAACAAAAAGATCACAATCTGTGTTATTGGTAACCCTGAAGGTTAAGAGGCATTGTCTGAACTTGTAAATGTCAGAGGAGGTTGTTAGTACTTTTCTGTGATTCACACAATGCATGACACAACAGACACAATCTCCAAACTTTGCCCTTATATGCCCTAAAATTGTCCGTGTACTTTTGTCATCTTATATTTATATATATATATTGCGAACATTGATGTCTGTCTGGCCATTCGTCTGTCTTCTTTTTGAAAAGCCGCCGCACGCGACCAAAGTTGAACATTTACTTTTGGATTATCTGTATTCTGCCCATCACGGATATCAGAAACCGGTTTCCGACGTTGTAATTGTGCAGGCATATCACTGCGCCACAGGGGGGCCACATATAGCGCACATTAAAGGATAGAATTGTAGGTTTACTGTATGTTATTATTGAGCGACTCTTCATGGTCGTTGTGAATAAATCTATTACCGTAGACACTCACTGTGCTCTGTGTTATAAGATCAACATTTGATAGACTTCATATACATCTTTCTTAGAACGAAGTCTTAAGTTGACACTGAGTTTAGTGTCTATTCCTCTGACACATATATGACGTAACTTACACCTCCTTTCTCTGCCTTGAATACCACAATCTCTTTAAATTTATTGTATTCAAAGAATCTTAAGGAATAAAGTGGATTGACAAAGTGAAATAATTTGTTAATTTTGTCATGTTTGTTTATATCGGTCCGGCATGACCAAGCGTGTTAAGGCGTGCGACTCGTAATCTGAGGGTCGCGGGTTCGCATCCCTGTCGTGCCAAACATGCTCGCCCTTTCAGCCGTGAGAGCGTTATAATGTGACGGTCAATCCCACTATTTGTGGGTAAAAGAGTAGCCCAATAGTTGGCGGTGGGTGATGATGACTAGCTGCCTTCCATCTAGCCTTACACTGCTAAATTAGGGACGGCTAGCGCAGATAGCCCTCTTGTAGCTTTGCGCGAAATTAAAAAAAACAAATTGTTTATATCATTCTTTAATAATTTATCGTTTGATTAAAACGAAATATGTCTACAAATAGCCACCCATAATTTTCACCTAATAGTCTAGAGAGAAAACAACCAGTAAATAGTACCTACTGCCAAATCTTATGTTAATTTTGTTTTATCGAATAATATAATTTAACCGTCTGTTTTATTGGCACTCATGATTCCAAAACGCTGAGTACGGCAATGTAAAGCGAACCACAAATCGTGGGATTTACAGCTCGGGCATACTAGCTACTGGCGACGCAACGCTCTTAAGAATTTTAACAAAAATATTTGTTTTGATCTTGTCAAAATAGCAAGTTCACCACACAATGAACTCGAATCTTGCTTCCCGTAAAAGTTATTATCCAAAGCTATAAACTTTGACCATTGTGATGTACAAAGTTTTCTCTTATATTCATCAGAAGTCAAAATTCTTTGATCCGATTTCTTGTGAATTGGTTGCCCTTTATTTCCTACAAGAGACTTACACGCACATAAATACTAGCAAATTTATCTATGCCTTTCGCGGGACATAGTTGGTTTCACGTGGATGGTGTGCGCATGCGTCAATATCCAGGGGATCAGTAAATTCACCCTTATTTCTGCGCTGCATGAAACGTTATTTTGCTGTAAGTCTCACGTAGTAGAAACTGAAATTGCTACCAAACTCGAACCATTCATCTCACTACTTATCCATTTCAATTCGATAGTTTGGGATCCACCTGAGTTTATCTACCTGATTTCATCGAAATTGGTTCAGCCAATCTCTCAGAACAACTTGTGACGTCAAGACATCAGAGGAACAGTTGGATAACTTTCTTTCTAATAATATAAATTTGAAAAAAAAAGTAACACGGACATAAATAATTAATTTTCCTAAATTATTCAGGAGACAAACTGTATGAACTTCAATTCAGTTTTAAAATAAATTATTAACACCTCTTTTCTCAGTTCTATTTTATAACAACATACCCAAAGAATGAACTGACTTGATTAATTAAACTGGAACTCGGTATTTGTAAGGAAATCTGTGTTTAGTTTCATGTTATTGAAGATTTTGGAAAAACAAAAAGCTTAACTTCTGCGTTACTCTAATAGATTTTAATTCATTCATGTCTTCACATTTTCATACACACTATAGTCTGGAGAATATCTTTATATTTTTTAGATATATAATTATACAATTTCACGAAGAAAACGTTTATATATACATATATAACACATTTGTCTTCATGCTTGAAAATTCTCTGTTGCCTATTTAAGTTTTAAAATAAATAAATTATTTTCATACGTAATGGTTACTTACCGATCAGTTAAAAACACAAATTATTTCCAAACATTCCTTGTAACTTTCCAAACTATCTCGTCTGATGTTACATCACAAAATGTCGAATTAGGATAATACTTTTGGCATTAACGTTAAAACTAGATACATTTTAGTTTGTCTTTTGTGATGGTGATCTGAACATTCAAGCTTGATATATCTGTATTGTTCCAGTGTTCTACAAAGAATATGTTTTGTTAATGTACTGTTGTAAAAGCTTTATTTCGTGTTTAACACTGAAAACGTATAAATTTGATTTGGTTTTTTGAATTTCGCGCAAAGCTACACGAGAGCCATCTGCGCTAACCGTCCCTAATTTAGCAGTGTAAGACTAGAGGGAAGGCAGCTAGTCATCACCACCCACCACCAACTCTTGGGCTACTCTTTTACCAACGAAGAGTAGGATTGACCGTCTAATTATAACGCCCACACGGCTGAGAGGGCGAGCATGTTTGGTGCGACGGGGATTCGAACCCGCGACCTTCGGATTAATAGTCGAACGCCTTAATCCTAGATGTTAGGAGGTTGAGATATGCACTCACAATTATTAAAGACACATAAGGGTACCATTAACATTAAACATGTCTCAATGAACCCGACAGATTTTATTAACATTTTCATTTAACTGGTGAAATTTTAAGTTAACCAATGAAAAATATAACCTTGACAACTTAGCTAAGTGATCGTACAAAATGATATTAAACTGGAAATAAGATACTTTGATGTTAACATTCACGAATTTTAAAGATACAAGCTTATGAAAACAGGCATGTTTCTTTTCTCCTTGATTTGCTGGCAACTTTGTCGTATAAAATATTCAAGAGACTATTGGAATCAAGATACTGTACTGTAAAACTGGCAACGTTATATCTATATTTCTTTTGAATATTCAATTGTTGTTGAATTTATTTATTGTTTCACTTAAGTTTCCAACAAAGTAGTGTAGCTTTATGATTATTTGTAACCATATTTGAAACTCTTTGAAACCAGCAAATCTTCTTTATACATTTTTGAGACGCTGCAGCTGACAACATGAAGTTCTTATTGTTTCTTTCAAGTTCAAGTGAAAACAAGTATTTTTTATGATTCATTTTCTCACATGTTCATGCAATTATAAGGTAACTTCATGGCCTTACCATAAAAATGGTGTTTAATTTGTGAAGCCAATGTATTGTTCAAAATTTACAGTTTAGACATTTTCAACGAAAATTATTAACACTCGATTTTTTTACTTAAAATTTAAAGGTATTATTTTAACACTTTTTACTGTTAAAATAAGTTAACTTAATTCTTGATATTACTGAATAATCCTTTTTTACCATAAAGATAATTTAAAACTCTTTTGTACAGAGAAATAATTATACAGTTTTATAACATATTTGTCTGTAAATCTATTGAGTCTAACTCAGATTCTGACTAATATGTTTAAGGTTATTTTTCATGTTAGAAATAAAAAGTCCTTTTTTTTTCATTTCACAGTTCTCACATTTAGTTTGCCTAGCCTGAGGGGCCGAGCATAGCTAGGTGGTTAAGGCATAAAATTCGAAATCTCAGGGTCGCGAACTCGAACCCCCGTCACACCAAACATGCTCGCCCTTTCACCGCGGGGGCGTTATAATTCTCAATCAATCCCACTATTCATTAGTGAAAGAGTTGCCCAAAAGTTTGCGATGAGTGGTGATGACTAGCTGCCCTCCCTCTAGTCTTACACTCCTAAATTAGGAACGGCTAGCGCAGATAGCCCTGGAGTAGCTTTGCTCCATATTGAAAACAAACTCTGAGAGACACGTGCACAAGTAAATCGGATAAGGCATGCGCAGTACGATTAGTGTACATGTAATAAGACTACCATGCTGCTCAAATGAATATTTGTTTACCTTTTCATGTTCGAATATTAGGCATATTCACGAAACTCATGGATCATTTATTTTGTCCAATATAGCACAGTGTGTTAGTTCTAATTTACGTTTTTGTTTATCACATTTTATTTCGAAGATAACGTGTTATTTTACTACTGAATTAATCAGCAATCTTCATTGAAGGTATGAACATTGAGAAAAAGGTACAGAGATGCTTTCGTTATCGTTTTTGATAGGGCAAAGGAAATACAAATATTTCGATCAACGCATAATGACGTACAAACCCTCTGGCTCTCCAGCTCCATGCAAACGTCTTTTCTTTCATATAGAAACTTCCTTCTGGATATAGCTGCTTCTGACACTAGATTTATCATAGCCTGTTCAGCCGACTCCATCTTCCAACTTTTGTTTTCCTCTTCAATCGGATCTTCATCTTATTCGACCCTACATTTCTTTGTTTATAAGTACATTTCGTCCATTGGCGGTGTCACTATTGACACAATTTTATTTTCTCCTTGCCAATCCTACAATTCCATAACAAACACCTACACGTCATACTGAAACAATGATGGTACAGTAAGGCGACAAGAAGATAACAGAGGGAAGGAACAACAACCAACATCTTATCATGCGTTCTATCTAACATACTGCATTCGTTTGTAAAAAGTTTGATAGGTTAAGAAAACAACTACTCCATTATTGAACCGTACTGGTTCATCCGTACGTAGAACACCATATCGATAGAGCAATACATCACATAGCACGTGAAGGAAAGCGAGAAGTTCCAGTCCGTTTTTCGTGCGAATGAATTATTCGTTAAGTACAAATTTTTGTAGGAGTAATGTACCCGTTGGCTGAACCAATTAGCTTGTATCTGTCCGATAGCACCATCCAAAGTACATATAAACAAGATTCGTTTCAAAGTGCTCTATGTCAGTAAATATAATTCACGAATCTTATAACTAGAGTTATGATATTAGCCTACGTACTCGGTTCATTAGATCAGTGGCCCGGCATGGCCAGGTGGTGGTTAGGGCGCTCTGTTTGTTACGTGAGGGTCGCGAGTTCGAATCTCCGTCACACCAAATACATTCGCCCTTTCAGCAGTAGGGACGTCATCATGTGATGGTGTAAAACTGCTTACAGCATACACTAGGCCTGGTATGGCCAGGTGATTAGCGCGATCAACTCATAATCTGAGGGTAACGAGTTCTAATTCCCGTCACACCACATCCTTTCGGCCGAGGGAGTGTTATAAATGATGGTTAATCCCTCTTTTCGTTGGTAAAAGAGTTGCCCTGTAGTTGGCGATAGATAGTAATGACTAGCTCTCTTTCTTCCTTCTAATTTTACACTGCTAAATTAAGAACGGCTAGAGCGGATAGCCCTCTTGTAACTTTGCCCAAAATTCAAAACAAACAAACATGTACTCCATTGGTCAACCATGAGAAGAAGACGATTCCACGAGAGGAAATGGAAGCTTACGCAAGCTTTGAATATTTTGAAGCTTTAGATCATAACTGAGCTGAGTTTATTCTCTTATCGTTAACCTATCGATGCTATCAATTCGACATAAAGTTCATTTCTCTCTTCCTCAGAATTTAGTGTCAAATTAATAATGAAAGTTGTGAAGAACATTTTCTCGAGTTTGACATTAAACCACACTTTGGAGCTTACACCAACAGAAAAATTGTTATAGGATTGGTTGTTGTTGTTTTTTTTAAATCTCACGCAAAGCTACTAGGGCTATCTGTGCTAGCCGTCCCTAATCCCTAACTTAGCAGCGTAATACTAGACTAACTAGAGGGAAGGCAGCTAGTCATCACCAACCACTACAACTCTTGAGCTACTCTTTTATCAACGATAGTGGTATTGAGTGAAACATTATAACGCTCCAAAAGCTGAAAGGATGAGAATGTTTAGTGTGACGGTAATTTGAAACCGCGACCTTGAGATTACGAGTCGAGTGACCTAACCATCTGGCCATGCCGTGCCATTTGGTATAGGATCAGCACAGTGTTTCTTAACAGCGGCCATCTATAAGCAAAAATATTTAGTTGATTTAGGAGAAACAGCTGGACTCCCGAGCTGATCTACCAGTTGATTTTTAGGTAAACAATAATATACAAAGAAGTTACGAAATATTTAGAATTTCAACGACTTATGACTCTTTTAAAAATTATCCATAACATCCAAAGGAAAAACAAACACACATGAATATACATGAATACTTTACACCAGGAGCTCTTGTTTCTTTCTTTCAGGGCTTTCAAGAAAAGTAGCAAAACGGGTATTTTACAGTAGTCATACCAAATTCTGAGACTCTCATTGGCTGAGCAGTAAATCTGACATTTACTAACGCTAAACTCCAGGATTCCATAACCTCAGTAAGCACTGCACACATAACCCATTGTGTCGTGCTGTGCTTAATAATATGCGAACCTTCTGACAGATTGTTCAGGCAGAGACTTGAAGACGAAAGAGGGAAGACTTTCGAAACGTCGTTCTCTACAAGAAATGATAGGAAAAAGGAAGGAAAATAATAAAAACACCCTTCACTGACTCTTGTGCTACTGTAATCGAATAGTGGGACTTGGCCATTGTTTATATCACAAATCTACGTCTAAAAAATACGGAGAACGCTTTGTGGTAATTGACACGAATTATAGATCCTCGGATTTATCGGCCAGCACACTATAGTCTAGGCTTATGCCCAAACCCACTAGGAACGTCTATTGTATAATTAAAGTTTATTTTACAAAAAACACACGAGAATAGGACGTTAATAAATTAAGTAGTTTATTTTTTAGTCATCTTCATTTCAAGTACTACCTTCATGGAGTACTATAAGCTAGAACTAGTGATCAGTTCTGTTTATCTTACACGATTTATAGAACATATATACACAATATCAGATTATGAACAACTTACTGAAAAGAAATATGCACAAATTCACGTTCGACTGACTGTAAAACGCTCGACTTGCAATCTGAGAATAGTGAGCTCGACTCTCCGTCACACCAGAAATGCTCGCCTTTTCAACCTTATAATCTGAGGTTCAATCCCACTATTTGTTGGTAAAAGAGTAGCCCAGAAGTTGGCGGTGGGTGATGATGACTAGCTACCTTTTCTATGGTTTTGCACTGCTAACTTAGAGGGGGCTAGCGCAGATAGCCATCGCGAAGTTTTCGCGAAATTCGAAAACGAAAAAGAAACAAGTGCGTTTCATCGTAAATGTGTAATTGTCTGTTTGATTCAGAGTAAAATAAATAAAATTCTGGGGCCTGGCATGGCCTAGCGCGTTAAGGCGTGCGCTTCGTAATCCGAGGGTCGCGAGTTCGCATCCCCGTCGCGCTAAACATGCTCGCCCTCCCAGCCGTGGGGGCGTTATAATGTGACGGTCAATCCCACTATTCGTTGGTAAAAGAGTAGCCCAAGAGTTGGCGGTGGGTGGTGATGACTAGCTGCCTTCCCTCTAGTCTTACACTGCTAAATTAGGGACGGCTAGCACAGATAGCCCTCGAGTAGCTTTGTGCGAAATTCCAAAACAACCAACCAACCAACCAACCAAATAAACTTCTATGTTAAAAATAAAATATTAATTTCTTTTCGATTGTTATTGGAAAATACTATTTAAAATTACGAAAGCTGGAAAAATTAATTACAAAGCAAAACACAACAAACTTTAATACGATGTATCATGAGTGACGTTTCGTCTCACTAAATAAATCGTCGTGGCTGAATGCGTTGCAGTAAACCCATTTTAATGAAAAAACTTTTCATGGAAAGTGTTTTTAAAGTAACTATGTGTCACCGAAAAAAACAACAACAAAACTTTTACATTCAAATCTGTCTCAGTAAACATGTGTCACTGAAGAACTTGTAATGGAAAATTGTTTCACGATTAGATTTCTCTCTGAAGAAATTGTCATGATGTTACATTTCACAATAAAACCGCGTTACCGAATAAGTCGTCACGGTAGGTTATCTTACAGTAAAACGTGTCACTCAATAAACTGTTTTTGTTTTATGATAAAGCTTATCATTGAAGAAGTCCTCAAGGAGAACCATTTAATAGTAAAGGCTTACAACTAAAGAAATTATCAAGATGAACATTAGATGAAGATGTTTCATTCGATAAGCCTTCGCAGCAAACAGTTTAGCGATAAAATCGTGACACTGAATAAATATTCATGAAGAATTCATTTACAGTACAATCATCACTGAATACGTCGTCAGAGTGAACTATTTTACTTTGTTTTTAGCTATGAATGATCGGTTCACACACAAAGACTCTGATTTTTTTTTCAATCACAAACTTTTAGCTTACAGCTCCATCATATCTTGATTGATTTGAGATATAACTACAGTTTTAACTCAGGAGGTCAATTCCTTTCGATTGACGTGTTTGACCACGCATGAAGTCTCATAGATTAACGTTTTCTAATCCTACCTAAAAGGACTTCAAATTGACTGATTTGGTTTAAATTTCGCACAAAGCTACACGAGGGCTATCTGCGCCAGCCGTCCCTAATTTAGCAGTGCAAGACTAGAGGGAATGCAGCTAGTCATCACCACCCACCACCAACTCTTGGGCTACTCTTTTACTAACGAATAGTGCGATTGACTGTCACATTATACTGAAAGGGCAAACATGTTTGGTGTGACAGGGATTCGATTCTGTGACCCTCGGATTACGAGTCGAGTGCCTTAACCACGTGGCCTTGCTGGGTCTCTTTAAATTGAGGGTAGACTAGTTGAGAACCTGATGAGTAATAAAATCCATTTGGGTATACGTGCGCTTGACGCTTGGTTTTGCTGGAACACAAAAATATAGCTAATAACAAGGGAAACAAAAATTTCATTGATAGATTTACTCTAACCATGTTTTAAATAGTTTTACCATGCCGCGGCTATAGAGGATTCCCTTTTGTTTTTGTTTGTTTTGTTTATAATAAGGCTATTGAAGCACTCGGTTGATGTCCCCAGTTTTGAACTACCAATAAAAAAAAAAAAAACCGGAAGGCAGCCACTCGTCATCACACATCGCCAACTCTTAACAAAAAAAATAGTGAAAATAGGTTTCGATCCCATGATTTCAAGCTCAGCGCTCTTACTACTAAGCACTTAAAGGCCAGAAAACATTTAACTTAAGATGTCACCGCTGGTGACAGTTTCATAATAAAGAAATGTCATTGAAAGAATCTTCACAACAAATGATTTTATAACAAAATTCATAACTATAATAAGTCGTTGCCAGAACTATTTTACAATAAAATCGTGCAATTTAATAAATAATCTGGAAATATTTTGCAGTAAAAATGCTACATTAAATAAGTCAACATAATGTAATTTTCCTGCTTAAGTGTATCTTTTTTGTTTGGAAATTCGCACAAAGCTACTCGAGGGCTATCTGTGCTAGCCGTCCCTAATTTAGCAGTGTAAGACTAGAGGAAAGGCAGCTAGTCATCACCACCCACCGCCAACTCTTGGGCTACTCTTTTACCGACGACTAGTGGGATTGACCGTCACATTATAACGCCCCCACGGCTGGTAGGGCGAGCATGTTTGGCGCGACTCGCTTAAGTGTATCAAAATTGGATTAGGTGATTTATTTATTTGATTTACACTGCTATAAGATTAGAAAAATATAAAGAAAAATGCTATTGTTAGATAAAAACTCTGTGTGAGGCTGGCTACTAAACCTGAGAAAAAGTAAACAAACATTTTTGGGATAGAAGATATATCACTTGATCGGCTAATAATCATATAGCAGATTAAACTGTCCACAGTTTATATGGAGAATAGAATCCTTACATTACTTCATTCCACACTTTGTCTATGGAAAGCTTGGTGTTTATATAGAATCTTAGTTTTTTTTTATTATATCTTTCCTTTGGTTGACTTTATAATAATACTTTTATGACTATTTTTACAATAGCGTAACAAAATTTTACGATTGAAAATTCTAGTTCTATTTGTTTTGCCAGTGGACAGTTAAAGTAGTATAGTTATGTGTTAATGTAGTAAAACGCATAGAGCAAAGTTCACTTTATGAACTCTCTCTATACTGTTTTACTGCACTCAGTATGTCAGTTAGAATATAAACGAAGACAGTTCGTCAGTCGAAACATGACAAGTGGAGTTCCATCGATGGATAATGATAATATACGACCAATTATCTTCCTCACGCCCAATGAATTAGAAAAAATTAGCCTATGGGAGTGTCAAATTGAGGGTTCGTGTTTGGTGTCCCGATGTTACAAGACTCCATCCTATACATTGGTTCTTGTGAGTGCGTTGTAAAAGTGACAAGTGCCACAGCTTGTTTATATTAGTTCATCAGTTGACCGGAGGACTACTGATTATGTGCCCGCTAGTTGGTCTACCAATTTAGTCTTAGTGATGCAGATACATGATAGCCGCTGTGTATCCTTTCTCTTACGTTTGAAACAAGAAACAAATCTTCCATTTATCTGACAGCCAATGATATAAATAAGGGAATGAAGGAGACGCCAGTTTATAAAGTAATCCGAAATATAGGGGAAGTTCAAGTGCTTCAAATGTTGAAATAAATGTTTGTTCTCTATAGCAATGATTTTGGGAGAGTGAAGTACTGTACTTAGAAAATAACTATATCCATACTTTTATTATCCTGAAATAGATGTTTATTAAATTTATTATATCTAAAAATGTTATTTCAATTAATATCTGTGTTTCTAAAAGACTTTATTTATTTAGTTATTTTTCAAATCATTTGCCTGGAAGATACTTTGGCTAATCAAACTATAATTAATATATTTGTATACACCTGCTATATAACACGTCTTGATACCATATTTAGAAGAAATTATTATATTTATATAATATGCACAATGCCTCATCAGCAATGACTGAAACATTACACGGTTTGAATTTTGGAAACTTAATCTATTATTAAGTTTTTTCCTTACTTAATAAACGTACTTAACTCTTTAGTGTATTCGCAGTTGAAAACATAAAGATAAATTAAATACCATATATAATATAAAAATCCTAAACGTGGTTCTTTCTGTATGCAATAATAAAAAAAAACAATAAATTGTGTAGGATATAAAACAGTTTCTCCAGCAGTTTAACAGTAAACTTATGAACATACAATGCTAAAATTCGCTGTTTGATTCCTCAAAGCGGACAAAACGCTGATAATTTATTGTTTAACTTCGCATAAAGACATTCTTTAATACAGCTGTTATGTAGTCAGTTATGAAAACAATTCTTACGAGAAAAAAATATTTTACTAAGCAAACAGAAAATTCCTCGAATTTCGCGCCTGAATCCAACTCATTCCATTCAGTGTAAAAACAGTTACAATGAAACGTTATTTCTTTTCTGTTTAAAAATCAGAAAACAAGTTAGAATTTCAGTTGATTTATCTTCTTATTTTTACTCGCATATTCTTTTACAAAGAAGCAAAGTTAATCTTTGTTTTAGGAGTATTTTACACTCCCTTACGTGGCTTAGGATATAAAAAACAGAGGAAATGAAAAAAAATATTATTGTTACTGTTCAAAGAATGTACACTTGTGGGGATTACTGAAATATATAAAAACATCTACTCATAAAAAGTTGAATATAACATCTCATATTTTCTCTCTTTGTTATAAACAAGGAGTGGTTGTTTTAGTTTATTTTACAGTATGCTTGTACTGGAAGTTTATGTTTTTCGTAATTCATAATTAAGTAAAATATGCATATTACTAATTATTAATTTTTCAAGATTGCAAAAGAGCACTAACATTGACACAAATGTAACTTGTGTTTATTCTTTAATCAGGAGGGTTGTGGTCTTCATTACGAGTTCCAGATCTCCAAATGTTCGTAATATTATCCTCAAATATATTACAAATAAATTCACAATTCAAGACTCAAAGATCACTGTTATTTAGAACTAAAACGTAGAACCAATTTCTCTTTCTTTTTGCTATATTTGGCCATGACTTTCAGAATAGTTTTACTAATATACTTCTTAGAATATTCAAGAATTCGGCAATGAATAATAAAAACAGCCATCGCTCTAGCCCAAAAAAAATACATTTCCTAACACTACTGTGTTTTAATTCAATATACTTTTGTTGGTAATCAGTTAAAGATTAAGCTTCTTGAGGATGAAATCTAGAAAATCTTTAAAAATATTAAGTTTGGTTTTATTAAATAACTACAAAAATATTGAACATTTCACCACCAAATCTTATGAATAAAACATTATTGAGTAGCCTGCATCTTTAATTTACGCAAATTATAAAGGAAACTTCATGTTTAATTTAATGATCGTACTTAAAAAAAACAAAATGTCCTACAGTGAAGCTAACCCTTCACCCGAGGCACCTTGAGAATCATAAGTATTCAGCTACACTGTTTGTCATTTTAAATCTGCAAATCAAGACCGTCTCTAAATAAAGATATTGCAAACGTTTTTCGTTCTTAACAATATTAGCTAACCCTAGCAATGTTCTTCACATTGATGCCAATCGATAAACAAAGTCAGTTTGCGAAAAACAAACATATAACTGTGCAGTATACATTGTTTTAAGTCATCTTATATCAACTTCCAGTTTTTCAAATAAAACTCGCGATACTGCACGTGTAGCTAAAGTGATATCTAGTTTCTTACATATATTTATTTTCGCTTAAGTCTTTCATTCTCTGTGATGATATATGTTAACGTTTAGTTGGCCAGTGCAAGCTTGGTAGCTTAAATTTAGAGGTAGTGAGTGGATAATGTAAAGATACTGTCTATTATATTTATTATATTTTGTGCTATCCAGTTATAACCCACTAGTTTTCGAGTACTGAATATCGGTCCTCTCTAAATTTAAAGATAATCAAAAACGATTTGATCACTCTTTAAACGTTAACGTATCATTTGTGTCTCATTTTTTAAAAATAAATGAGGTAATTAAACGATTCAGTTTTTGTGAAATCAGTTTATTGCTTCTAAACTACATTTTGATTTGGAGAACAGCCAAATCAGTTTACTATCTTTAAACTACATTTTGATTAGAAGAACAGCCAAATCAGTCTACTGCCTCTAAACTACATTTTGATTAGAAGAACAGCCAAATCAGTCTACTGCCTCTAAACTACATTTTGATTAGAAGAACAGCCAAATCAGTCTACTGCCACTAAACTACATTTTAATTAGAAGAATAGCCAAATCAGTCTACTGCCTCTAAACTACATTTTGATTAGAAGAATAGCCAAATCAGTCTACTGCCACTAAACTACATTTTGATTAGAAGAATAGCCAAATCAGTCTACTGCCTCTAAACTACATTTTGATTAGAAGAACAGCCAAATCAGTCTGCTGCCTCTAAACTACATTTTGATTAGAAGAACAGCCAAATCAGTCTACTGCCTCTAAACTACATTTTGATTAGAAGAACAGCCAAATCAGTCTACTGCCTCTAAACTACATTTTGATTAGAAGAACAGCCAAATCAGTCTGCTGCCTCTAAACTACATTTTGATTAGAAGAACAGCCAAATCAGTCTACTGCCTCTAAACTACATTTTGATTAGAAGAACAGCCAAATCAGTCTACTGCCTCTAAACTACATTTTGATTAGAAGAACAGCCAAATCAGTCTACTGCCTCTAAACTACATTTTAATTAGAAGAACAGCCAAATCAGTCTACTGCCACTAAACTACATTTTGATTAGAAGAACAGACAAATCAGTCTACTGCCTCTAAACTACATTTTGATTAGAAGAATAGCCAAATCAGTCTACTGCCTCTAAACTACATTTTGATTAGAAGAACAGCCAAATCAGTCTACTGCCTCTAAACTACATTTTGATTAGAAGAACAGCCAAATCAGTCTACTGCCTCTAAACTACATTTTGATTAGAAGAACAGCCAAATCAGTCTGCTGCCTCTAAACTACATTTTGATTAGAAGAACAGCCAAATCAGTCTACTGCCTCTAAACTACATTTTGATTAGAAGAACAGCCAAATCAGTCTACTGCCTCTAAACTACATTTTGATTAGAAGAACAGCCAAATCACTTCACTACCTCTAAACTACACTTTAATTAGGAGAACAACTCATCAAAACTAACTTCATATTCATCATAAAACCATCAACATTACGTTTATAAGATTTCTATAAAGACAGCCTAGGTTTAGTCGCTGTCAGTGTCAATAGCCTATTACGTGTAATGATTGAATAATAACTTCTCTGCTTAAAATCTAGCTAACTATTATTTTTATGTTGTGTTTTGGCTGTTAGTTTGTTATCTTCTTCAAGGAAGTCAAAATAAGAACTATATTTGGATTGTCAGTGCGGGGATTCGAATGTAGTTTGTTTTTTTTTATTATGAAAGGCTGGTACGTTGTACATTCGAATGGAGCTTTCTAAGCTTCTGAAGTTATCTTTTCTGACCTGAACTATTTTTCTATTCTTCTGATAGACTGTAAATTGTGTTTTTTTATGCTTGTAGCTATATTTGAGATGGCGATTTTATTATACATGAGGGTGACGTTTAGTCACGTGCCTAGGATACTTTCTTCAAGCTCTGTTAAAGACTTCTTATTTACGATTATTATACGGCCTATGTAAATGTGTCTATAGGGTTAGGAGTTTCTCTTTTAATTTGAGAATCGTTCAGTTAACTTAGTTTCTGTATATTAACTTCTTTTTTAGCCTGCACTTGCATCTATGATGATTACAAAGATGTATGTATCTGCGCGTGCATATGAAGCCCTTAGTGTTATTCTGGGTCTTGTGTTAATACATATGACGACATTTGATCCTATCTTGATGTATAGTTTCATTAAGTTTCTGAGTTGGTCTATATGACCGTGGGGCGCTGATAAGTAATTTAACCTCAAGTATTTTGGGAATTACGTTATGTTGTTTACATTTACGTAGTGAAATGAAACTACTGTTTATTTTAGTTAGTTTACAATTAAGATTTTCTAAAACTTTAAATTATTTACAAATACCATGGCCGTATCGACACATTAAAGTTTTATATAGTAAGGCAGTAAGGACAGAATCTCAATCAAGTCTTAGTTAAGTAGCCGATACGAACAATTAAGTCGGATTATTAATTAATAGTACTTTCGTTTTCTACTATTGCACAGTAAAAAGAGAATGAACGTAAAGTATGGAATGATTTCAACCTATTGAAATCTTCCCTTTCCTGAAAGCACTCTGACATTTGTCATGTTATGGGTGTTGGCTATAGTTGCGTGACTGTGATTAGTATTCAAGAAAGTTTTACTGTATATTTAAACTTATCAATTATTCCTCTTTATATGCTGGGTTCGTATAAATTAAAGGTATTAGGTTTTTTTCTTTAAACCGTATCATTATGACTTAACCATAATTACAAAGAAGTCATGAATCCATTATCCAATAAGACTCTCTATACTCCTAAGGGGCAAGGCCCAATGACGCTACATAATAAGTTATATTAACTAATATCATTTGACTTTAATGACACTAATTTTATTTCGCGATTGAATTTGAAAACGTTCTTAAAACTCTTTTTACTGGCGGAATTTTCTGCGACGATAAATCAGATACTCTCGAAAGCAGGCATTGTTTTATTAAAATGAACATGTGAAAACAAAAGTAGAAATGTTATTTGAGTTTATATTTAAGTTCAATGACACATTAGTTACAGATTTAATTAAACTTACAATCAGAAATAAGAATCAACTGCTGATTTAAGTAAATAACTTTTCTATTTTCAATAATTTTCTCTTCTTCATTTTAATAAGACAGTATGTCCAGGGAAACAGAACTTTAACAAACCTATTATCATTATAACTGATCACTGATTAATCATATAATACACATGAACTTATTTTACTATTAAATATTTGATAATTTCACTATGTTACGAGTATCTAATAATTGTTGTATTACTGCATCACTGAAATTAGAAACCTCCTTATTAATTAACAACTGATTGTAGGTCCAGATAAATGTGTGAAACTGTTCAGTTTTCTATTAATGAAATACTGTATGTGTATGTGTACTCAAGAACTGTTACAAATCTCTGTGTGCATATTAACATGTTTATAAATGTTTCTTTTTTATCAGAAACCCTGCTGACTCAGCAATAATTTTAAGGATTTATGACTCTAAAAGACGTGGCTCCACATATACGGTCGTATAGATAACCCACTGTGTAATTTTCGCGCTTGAAGAACTAAAAACAAACCAGTTTACCCTATATAGATTACAAATAGCATATGTTTAACCTGACATATTAACTATGTCCTGTTTTAAAATAATCGAACCTTTTTATCATTCATTAAAGTAATGATCAAATTTTATGATTTAAAGCTTTGATTAAACTAAACCTGTTTTGACGAAATTTAGTGGGTAGATTAAATTTCAAACCTTAGGGTTAATTTGTTAGTTATTATTATGTTAGTTAAGCATAAGTACATTTTTATTATAAAAAGGTATATGTTTTGTCTCCTCTTCAATGTCATAAGGCAAAGTTCAACCTACCTGTCAGTCATTAGCCACTAAGACAAAAGTTTCTCTAATAAAGAAATGGATATAAAATAATGCTAGGAATGTTGAACATTGGTTCATTTGATTATGCTAAATGATTTGAATGCTTCAACACGTCTTCGCAGTTGCATTGCCACGCCCAGTCATTCTCTGTGCATCGTGGCAATAGCCCGATAGCGTGGTTTCTATTGCAAACAGCCTCTTCGTAGGGCTGCCATGTTAAACCACGAGATTCTTCTCTGCAACTCTCTCATGATATATCTTGTGTACAAGAGACTGTTTCCAAGTGCTAGTTTCGACACAAATATCCATAAGAATTGCGTCTGGTGAGTTAACTGATATGTGTTCTTAGGCAATAGCACAAATACTCAATTCATACTCTAGTTATTTGAAATTTACGATGGCTGAGCTAATATGTCGCGGAAGCAGGTTTTGTACACGTGGCTGTCTGTTTGTCAGATATAGATCGTTATAAATTATGTTGTGTGAGAAGCGTGAACGGCTTTTTTACAATAAATCACACTTTATTTACCACGATTTGTTGTACGTCTCTTTATGGATGGTCCAAGTTCCCCAAACTGATTCATGTTCCTTTGTTTTCCAATGTCATTAAGTACAAAGGATATTCTCCTCTTCTATGTTATAAATACTCGATCCGAAGACATCTTTAGTATCTGAATGTATGATCATTAAATGTAGGAAAAGGTTGTTATATATCTTTCTTTAAAGCGATTATTTTTTGCTTGCATTACACTACTTTTTCAACACTAAAACTGTCAATATGTTGTTTTAATATGCTTATTTGCATATTAAAGTTACTTTTAAAATAACGTACTCAACCTTATGCATTTACGTTTATTCGCTGTAATTTTAGCTATTTATCTAAGAAGATGAAATAAATCTGAAGATTATAAATGGATTGCCTAAAAATATATTTTCATATAGAAAGTTATTTGGATTTGAGTTTCCTAGTTTTTCGTACATGTTATTGATGTACAATGTTGGTTACAAAATTCAACTGTTATAGAGAAAGTTTTGTAAATTGTTGCTAATAAATTACATATGTTCATGAGGCCTGGTTCCTTGGTTTTTGTTTTTCTTCGATTTGTTTTTTTGTAATACATAGAGTTTCTAATGAATTCCCTTTTTTCTTTATAGAGCCATTAGGTTCGTATAGCAGTTCTGTATTGAACATTGTACTGTTTATAGCTGCCATTCCTGACTTTCATTGTGTGACAAATCGGAATTTTTATGTATCTGGAGAATTTCCATTTCATGTAAAGCATTATTCTAATATTTTCATATAACCCTCGTAAAAAAACTTGATTCCCTCGTGCTCTTTGGCAAACCTTGAATTTTAACGTATATTGCATTTTAATTAATTAAAATATCTCATCTAATGTTAATAAGAAATTACAGAATAATTGATAAAGAATTGTGAAATATAATGTTTGCAAATATTTTTTAAATTATTCTTAACACAAAGTTACTTAATAGAATATCTGTATTATGCTAATCACTAGTATTGTAACCCTATTTTTAGCGTTTCAAGTTATCGCTTAGCCACCGAAAGAAGTTTTTAAGATAATTGTTCACATACGCCATTATAGTTTAGTTTTGCAGAAAATTACGTAATGGGCGCGAGGAATCAAACTCTATATTATAGCATTGTAAGTCTGGAAGTTAGCATTGGCCCACTAGGGTGTTTTTTGAGATATACACAAAAAATCATGATTTATTGTTACATGCAAGTGATAAATAAAGAATAGTTTTAGTCATCAACCATTCTACATTTTTCAGGAGCTAAATAATGTTTACGTAAAACAAACGTGTACCAGCAACTGTCAACGAAATTTCTGAACGAGAAGATGTTAAGTCATTTTGAGGATCTGGTGAGAAACTAGAAAATGCATCCACTGTTATACAATTAAATGGGAAACATGAGGCTTAAGGTGTGAATAGACAATGCACTATCATCCACTTTACAGCAGAAATGCTATCATTTTGAATACAGTTCACTTTATATTACTTTAGTTTAGGTTACCCCTCGTCCAGATGGAAAATTCAACTTTTATGTGAACAAAGAAGAGGGGTACTTTATCCTTGACCGAGAAAGAGCTAATTTATATGCAAACGTGACATGTGCACATTTTTCATTGAATGTCTTGCTCATTGTCATGGAATAACGTTATCTTTTTGGTAAAGCTATTAGTCATTGCTTTAAGCATTATTATTCTTGCGTAGACTCACGAGCTCTACTAACTAGAAGCAAGAACGATGCAGGTGCAAAATGTTTGTATTTCTAACTCTTACACCTACACAGGAAATAAGGTCCAATTTGTTTGGAAGCTTCTATCGAAGAATTATCTTCAAGGCAGGTGAAAGCAGTTCATATTGGTTTATACAGTCCTTTTAATGTGATGTTATACCGATATTATCAAATAATGTTGTTTGATAGCAAGAGAAGATTGGGTTTCACGCAGATGCTCTTGAAATTTATTTTTATAGTTCATAAAAGTTTAGATTTACACCGAAATAAAACAAAATGGCATATGGGGTTTTAATGACGTCAACTCACGTCAGCTTTAACGAGTGTAATCTTTCCTTTGCTGTGGTAGTAATTTAATGTTACTGTGAATAAATCTTACTGAAGAAAATATTTATTGGAAAATTAAAAGTTTTTTTTTTATCTAATATAAGCTGAAATTATCGGTAAATTAAACATTAATATCTGTGAATGTTTTCCTAAGCTATCCAAAAGATACCATTTTTATAAAACAAATACTTGCTAGTAACATACAAAAGCAGCAAGTTTTTATTATTTTCCAAAACAAATTTTCGTGTTTCGCCATCGTAATTAAAGATGGTTTATTTTTAAAGCATTACAACTGTTGATGATGCAGTTGTCGCACTGCGGGTTATTATTGTTTTCTTTTTTAAAACATACTTAGAAAATTTCATTTATCTAAAAATTAGTAGTTTCATCTCACTTCATAAACACGCAACAACGTGTTTTCAAGAAAAAAATAACTGAATTTTTCTTTAAGTCACCACGATTGTATTTGAAAGGTTAGTTAAAAGATAAAATTCGTATCAAGTTACGTACTACAATATTTTTTTCTTACACAACATAAATCAAATGAACGTCACATAAGATCGTGTTTGTCTAGCGATGTGCTGTATCCGCCGAGAGGAGTCGAACCCCGTATTACCCAACGTAAACCAAATAAACATCACGTAAGATCGTGTTTGTCTAGCGATGTGCTGTATCCGCCGAGAGGAGTCGAGCCCCGTATTACCCAACATAAATCAAATAAACGTCACATAAGATCGTATTTGTTTAGCTATGTGCTGTTTCTGCCGAGAGGAGTGGAACCCCGTATTACAGGATTTTAAACCCGGGGACTTACTGCTATCCCAGCAACATGACTTAGTGATCTTAAAAAAATTAACTTTTGCTTCAACAAAAACAAAAGACCTCAAAAATATTTTTTTTTATTGATACATCTTCGAAGTTTATCAATGTGCTGCTACTTTTATCTCTGAAGTGCTCTCTTCAGATAAAGAAATAAACATCACGGATAACATATTCGATAAAGCTATATATTTTTCCAAACCAATGAGATGAAAAATACGATAAAAAGTTGTTCCAGGAGAGAATAAGAAAACATCCTATCAGATAAATACCTCATGAAGATATGCCAATATTTGTTACTGATGATAATTGACCATTGTACAATTCCTTCTAAATCGGTCGGTGTCTCAGTCTTCCATATAAAGCAACCTTCGATAATATGTGTTTTATCTTGGGAAATTAACACTATAACTGCGATTATAAACTCGTATCCCGAAGAAAAAAACATAAAAACCTGAAAGCTATTATTGGATTATCAATCACTGAATACCTGATGTCTTTGTGGATCATACACATATAGTGAGAGTAAGTTGTTGTTTTTTTCTTCTAAGTTGGTTTGTTTTTATTTATAGCTTGCTTCAATAACATTGATCAGTCTCTAAAAATATTCGCCCTGATAGTAGAATTTATAATGAACAACAACATCATAACGTATTGTTTGATTTTTATTGTGAT
The DNA here is from genome assembly GCF_004210375.1 of Tachypleus tridentatus. Classification (NCBI taxonomy): domain Eukaryota; kingdom Metazoa; phylum Arthropoda; class Merostomata; order Xiphosura; family Limulidae; genus Tachypleus; species Tachypleus tridentatus. Next base: position 29,469,008 of record NC_134830.1, on the reverse strand, counting down.
ATCATGAATAGTCTTCGAGTTTGTTATGCAAAGTACTGAATGACAAAATCTGCTATACGATCATATTAAAATAGCGTACCTTAATAATGGGGTGGATATAAAAATAACACGATAATGAGCTGATCACAGATTCAAAGCTACAAGGAATTTGAATAGGCGTAAGGTAATTAGAGTTAACAGACCTCATGTATAAAATTATCTAGTCACTTATATAATTTACTAAATACATTTTTTACTTGACTGTGACATTAATATTTTTCTTTCACAAAAGCTTAAAATTACATGTAACGAATGCTTTTACGACAATTTATAAATAACCCGTTCTTACAAAACGCTATAATAAAATAATGTTTTGTGTGTTTATGTGAATGTTGTATCATATGTTTAATAATAATTGTGCCATTCAAAGTTTAACACGCCCGGAATTGCAAGGAAGTTAAGGCACTCGACTCGTAATCTGACGGTCGCGCGTTCGAGTCCCGACTACACCAAATATGCTCGCTCGTTCCGCCGTGGGGGCGTTACAACGTGATGGTCAATCCTACTATTCGTTGGGAAACGAGTAGCCCTAGAGTTGACGGTGGGTTGTAATGACTAGCTGCCTTCCCTCTAGTTTTACACTGCTATATTAAGGACGGCTAGCGCAGATAGCCCTCGTGTAGCGAAATTCAAAACAAGCAAAACCAAAATTTAACATTGTAGATAAGAAGAACACATGAAAACTCTATTTTTTTCAAAATGGGATCAACATGATTATATAAAGTGCTTGAATAACACTGTGTGAAAATAACTATTAGAACTATTAGGCACTCATTAAATGCCATGAATGTAAGAAGCTAAAAAATCCTCTCACGAAAAGTGGAAAGCAGTTTATTTAGTTACACTTTGTTTCTGAAATACACGGGCGCAGTCCGAAATTATTGTTTATAACTGATGTGCAAAAAATAAAACAACACAGTCCAGTCGTATATGCTCATTAAGTATAGTCAGTGGATCTCTCTGAATACTATTTACACATGTGAAGCATTGAAAATGCTTCTCATTCATACTAAATCCGCATTTATGAGCATATGAAATGCACAGCCTCCCAAGTTGGTCATGTATGTAATCAGTTACTTGTCCTTGTTGCAGACTAACTAAATCCAGAGGGTTGGTGATAGCAACCAGTTGTTGATACTTAGGCACCAAAGTCACTGTGTAACATCTATCGAGCAGGATTAACGTATATAACTCTAGTATGTATTGTAACAAACGTTATTGCACATTTGTACATTGGAAGAAATACTTTCAGCTAATTAAGAACATTTGGAGGTTTAATTTTGGTATCTATTTGTGCACATGCTTCTGTGGTGTTGTACTGACTTGGTGTATATACACACATATATGTATATACAGTAACTGAAGTAATAAGAGATTTAGAGATTCAATAGAAGCTATGAAACTCTAATGGAAACAGCCCTTCCTGATTTAGGAGATATAAACTTGAGGAAGCTAATCAGTACCACTACTGCTAACTACTGTTTACAACGAACAGAGATTTACTGTAACATTATATCGCCTCGACGGCTATAAAGACGAGTCTGTTTAATGGTGGGAATCAAACAAGGCCGCTCCATGTTTAGTCATTTTGTTTTTGTATTTGGTGACTTTAAAAGCATAAAAACTGTTACCAAACATTAAGTTGTGGCAATCCGAGGTCATAATGAGGACCACGTTAAATATAAGAAGTTTAGTTTGTTTTAAATTTCGCGCAAATCTACACGAGGGCTATCTGCGCTGGCTGTCCCTAATTTAAAAGTGTAAGACGAGAGGGAAGGCAGCTAGTCATCACCATCCATCATCAACTTTTATCAACGAATAGTGGGATTGACCGTCACATTATAACGTCCCCACGACTGAAAGATATTTTGTTGTGACGAGGATTCGAACTCGCGACCCCATGATTACGAGTCGAGTGCCTGAACCACCTGGCCATGCCAAGCTGGTGGGTTAAAGATCAATTTAATTTGTAATTAAACCATTTTCAAGAGAAGGGTGACCATATCATAGCGTTAATTGGCAAGCTTAAATTTGGTTGGTTGTGGTTAGCTGTAGCCCAATGAACAATTAAATTTGCATCTACTGTAAACGTAAGGCACTACACGAAATGATTAATGTCTGGTTAAAAATATTCACTAAAATAGATTATATCAACTCCTGTGCCATAGTGCACAAGTTTTAGAAACTTTTATTTCTCTGCGGGTTTATTAAGAGCTATCAACTGTTTTAATGGATTACATTTATGTGATGTCATTTCAACACGTTTTACAGAAGTTTTAAATACATGAATACAATGATGGTGTTATTATGAACATTAAAACATAGAAAGAAATTAAGTTAAGGCTTAAATAAAATTAGTAACAATTACAGACGGTATCAGTTAGAGCACAAAAGATACATGATATGAAATTAAAATTGGCTCACTCATTTTCTTATCTGTAAAATAACATATATACATATTCGTGCGTTCGTTGCTATGGTAACAAAACATGTTAAGCTCTAATGTGTTACTGCTCCCTTATGTAAGACCGTTAAAATAAGAGATTCTTCTGTCTGATTACTGCTACTTAAAAGGTAATAAGGCATTACTGTTATAGTTTCAAATAATATTAATAATTAAAAATTTTTGTTTTTAATACAACTAAAATTTTAGTTAATTTTGCATTGTACTTTAGATCGAATCTGCTGAACAACGTCGTACTTTTACTGTAAGTGCGTTATAAAAGTGACAGTCAGTTCCTCAAAGAGCGGGACAAACCTCTCCTTGCGGCAATTGCTGTTGACTAGCTGCATTCACACCTCTGGTCAGTAGCTCGAAGTTATAGATTGCTATGAGTCTCTAACCCGGCCGTTTAACCTATGTGTACGTGTATTGTAAGGTACAGCACAAACCGAAAAGTTTATATGTCAAAGGTCAGCTGCTCAACCTTCTCTTTTACCTTTTGCTTTAATTTTATGTTGAAACGTTTGGTGTTGAATTACGTACAAATTTAGCTGTAGCTAACGTTTGTTATTTGTATTAGTTATATTCAAAGTAAACTTTAAGTATGCATATATATTTGATAGTGTTTCGAGAATTATAGTTTTTAAACTTTAGGTGATATTATATCAGAAAAAAAAAGTTTAACGAACAGAAAGAAGAAATCTAGATATGGCACACTGATCAATCATTATAGCAACATTGAATAAAATATATCCAAGGTAGGTTAAATATGAATCAGGAACTATAATGTCTCTATAAATAAGTTCTTTAATTTTTACCTACACTAAATATGTACGACTCACCTCGCCGAATAGATGGACAAAGAGAAACAGTTATTTAAACAAAGCTCAACAATCAAAAAAAAAGGATATAATAAAACAGAAGAGAAGTTATTTTGAAACATTTCTTTGAGAAACACGCAAATAACCAGACATATTGGGTGATTTATATATAATCCATTCTCTGACCATTTGCAAAGCTTTGGTCTTAACTATTAATTACAATATTATATATAGATGCATAAGTTTCTTTCTCATATCTACATCCTTACCTCTTCTAGCGTAAATTGTTATGGTCGTAAATTGTTATTTCTGAAATTTAGTTTAGTTTATTTAATCGCTTAAAACATTTGCTACCCTCTCTCCTCTCAAACTTATTTAACCACTTAAAACATTTGCTACCTCCTCTCTTCTAAAACTTATTTAACCATTTAAAACATTTGCTACCTCCTCTCTTCTAAAACTTATTTAACCATTTAAAACATTTGCTACCACTCTCTTCTAAAACTTATTTAACCACTTAAAACATTTGCTACCTCTCTCTCTTGTAAACTTATTTAACCACTTAAAACATTTGCTACCACTCTCTTCTCAAACGTATTTAACCACTTAAAACATTTGCTACCACTCTCTTCTCAAACGTATTTAACCACTTAAAACATTTGCTACCTCCTCTCTTCTAAAACTTATTTAACCATTTAAAACATTTGCTACCTCCTCTCTTCTAAAACTTATTTAACCATTTAAAACATTTGCTACCACTCTCTTCTAAAACTTATTTAACCACTTAAAACATTTGCTACCTCCTCTCTTGTAAAACTTATTTAACCACTTAAAACATTTGCTACCACTTTCTTCTAAAACTTATTTAACCACTTAAAACATTTTCTATCTCCTCTCTTCTCAAACTTATTTATCCACTTAAAACATTTGCTACCCCCGTCCACTTTCAAATACATACAAAAAATAACAGTTTTATTTTGTGGCTTAAAGTTTACTTCTTTCGATTTATAATAAACAATTTTAGTAAACTTATTTTAGTAGTTTGACATGTTAGCCATTAGAAACGACACAGCGTGAAGATCGTTTTAAAAATAAACTATACAGATTATGTGAATAATTTTGTAAACAGCTTTTACAATTAGACTATTATAAAAATATTGAAATCACGAGTCATATAAATCTTGTACACAACGTATAAAACGTATTAAAAATTAGTTGAGCTGCGGACGTTAGATAAACAACAACAAAGTCATTCGTGAGTTCAACAAGCAATATTAAATTAACAAAGTATTTGTTTGTTCTTTAAATGTTTCACACCAAAATACTATCTGTGTGTGTGTGAATATAAAATAATTTTTAAGTACCAGCTGTTTGCCACCGATGTTTCCACGTGACTTATTAGTTTACAAAATAACAAAATCTCAAATTTCAGAACTACAGATATTACATTTAACGCCCACGTGTTTATTTTTTAAAATAGCATTCACGACGATCGCGAACGTATAACTACTTTTTTTACTCGTTTCAACATTCTTACAGAAGCAAACTTACTTAAAGGTGAGTTTTTAAAAACCAGACTAAGTTTTAAGAGGTTGCAGAAATTATTTTTTGAAGGTGAGTTTTTAAAAACCAGACTAAGTTTTAAGAGGTTGCAGAAATTATTTTTTGAAGGTGAATTTTTAAAAACCAGACTAAGTTTTAAGAGGTTGCAGAAATTACTTTTTTGAAGGTGAGTTTTTAAAAACCAGACTAAGTTTTAAGAGGTTGCAGAAATTATTTTTTGAAGGTGAGTTTTTAAAAACCAGACTAAGTTTTAAGAGGTTGCAGAAATTACTTTTTTGAAGGTGAGTTTTTAAAAACCAGACTAAGTTTTAAGAGGTTGCAGAAATTATTTTTTTGAAGGTGAGTTTTAAAAACCAGACTAAGTTTTAACAGGTTGCAGAATTTTTTTTTTCAAATTGATTACAACATTTCAATTTGCTTAAGTAGACGAAGCCTCACATGTTACAGACTTATTAAGTTAAGGGTTAACACTTTGTTCTTGGGACAGATAAAACGTTTTATTCGGGTGTTTGGATCTAGAAAGTAAATCATTTCCGTTGCCGCTAAGTGATCTTTGTTTAAAATAAAGTTATGCCTGTACATCCATTAAGTTTTGTGAAGAAAACTAGTTTAAGAACTTAATCAAATTAATTGAAATAGAAAAATTTATACATAAAGTTATCAATCAGAAAAGTTAGTGACAAAGGTAATAACTGACCTGAAATGGTCCAATAAGGAGGATATAGTTCTTTAAAATAAATAAATTGAATAAAGTACTTATGTACATTTATACAATGAAAAACGTGACATATCTTACTAAGCAGATAAGTTCCTTATCTTCTTCAAACACTCCATAAATACACACATACTTAGAAACTATTAACTGCTCATAACTTTCTATCAATGTTTGTTTGTTTGTTTTTAATTTCGCGCAAAGCTACTTGAGGGCTATCTGCACTAGCCGTCTCTAATTTTGCAGTGTAAGACTAGAGGGAAGGCAGCTAGTCATCACCACCCACCGCCAACTCTTGGGCTACTCTTTTACCAACGAATACTGGGTTTTACCGTCACATTATAACGCCCCCACGGCTGGGAGGATGAACATGTTTGGTGCGACCGGGATTCGAACCCGCGACCCTCGGAGTACGAGTAATGCCGGGCCAACTTTGTATCAAATCCACATAAGTTTGTAGTTAAAAACGACATAATCATGAGTGAGCAATGAAAAATTTTATAAATATTTAATATTGACAGTAACTGTCTTCAAAATTTTCATAATCCTGTCTCAGAAAAACATTATGAAACCAGAAAGACATATACTTAAAAATGATTTATTTAAATAAATGTTCGATATCGAACTTTAGTCTTAAAATTAGCTTGAATATTATAAAAATGTAAGATTGTAACATTACTCGTTTTTTTATTTGATAGTTTGGTCATTTCACACAATGCTTTTAAACCACGTGAGTACGCTCTTATGATAATATATATATATATGAGGTAGAAAATGAAGACAATTATACGTTTCATAAAGACTTCGTTTATTAACGACCAAGAACCTTCAGGTACAGACTGAAAATACACCTAAGTAATCTAACATTTTCGTCATCTTGGTCAGAAGTCCTGATATGCTATACAAACCTTCGCTCTGTAAATGACTAATGTTCGTAAATTTTTGGCTGGCTGAACTTCGTATTTGTTGATTTCTTATATATGCGTGTATGCTTGCATGTTTTTGAAAACACACGCTTGCAAAGTCGTCATCTCTCAGCTAATATTGCAAACACCTAAGTATGAGTGCGTCAACCTGAAGAATGTTAAATGTTACTGTTAGGTAGACACGTCAGATACTTATTGACATGATTTCGTATATGAACTCATCAGTTAATGTGATTTGTATTTTCATGTGATTTCTTAATTTGTGCGGGAGACGTAAGGTGATAAGCCTTTCCTTAACTCTATTTTTTTCACATTTCGAAGAATCACACAAAGTATAAACCTGACAGAATTTATAGTTAGAATAATTCAGTATCATCCTGTTGCTTCCAGTTTCTCAAATATAGAATCACAAAAATCTTATAGATAGTTAACCAGTATTAAAACTCGCTTGGGTCGTTTATTCCATAGACGTATAAAACAAATTTTTATGTGTATCTAGAAACAAATCAACTAACTTTCCAGTAGTACACGATATAATTTGCCGTGTGTTTGAAGGATAAACATAAATAACGCAATAAACCTCAGAGAAAGTCTGTACTTTCTTGAAAATTATATAAAAAATACTAAACCAACTTCACTACAGGTTTCTAATACTTTACTTTCACCTGAGTAATTTTCGTAGGATAAAAGTAGTTCTTAATAAAAGGATCCAACTTGACAACAATGTTCGGATTCAATCCAGATTACGTTCTGTGTTATATTTAAATACCAGCTTGCAAACAAAAGAACTTTTACATTCAGATTTCATTTACATGAAAGAGAAAAATATTTTACTGTAGTCGTCAGTGAGCAACAAAGAATTAGATAACAAGATATCTTTTCTCACTCATTCGACAGCTATATATACATTGAATTTTAGCAAATCACATCTAGTCGAATTATGCTTATCTTGGGATTAGACTGTGCTAAAACCATTTCGTTAAAATGCAATAACTGATTGCAAAGGTTTTGAAAGAGCTCCTGAATTAACACATTTTATTTTGCATTTCGCCCATAAATGTAAAGAATACGTTTATTTTTTATCCTGCTGAACTGGGTGAAAATCAACACCATCAACTAATAAACGAAAGAAACACAAAACAGAAATGTAGTCGGTCTAAAATAACCGACGGTATTGAACGGAGGTCCAGAAATTCAAGAAAGTGCCCAATAGGACGAAAATAAGCACACTGTGTAAAAAAAAAAAAAGGTTTGTTTTTGAATTTCGCGCAAAGCTACTCGAGAGCTATCTGCGCTAGCCATCCCTAATTTAGCAGTGTAAGACTAGAGGGAAGGCAGCTAATCATCTCCATCCATTGCCAACTCTTGGGCTACTCTTTTACTAACGAATAGTGGGATTGACCGTCACTTTATAACGCCCCCACGGCTGAAAGAGCGAGCATGTTTGGTGTTACGGGGATTCCAGCCTGCGACCCTCAGATTACGAGTCAAGTGCCTTAACCACTTGGCCTTTGGAAGAAAGAGAGTGATTTTCAAAAAAAGAGAATTTTAAACAAAATAAATTTGACTGAGGGAAAGATTGATGAAGCAAATTCAGACTTGCAGAAGGATTAAAACGACAAGCCTGAAAGAGCACAGAAGGGCGTGAATGAAGTATAAAACTACATCAAAGAAATATAAAAAGGCTGTATTTAAAAAAATTCATAAACTGATATCGTTGAAACAGAAACGAACATCAGTGACAAAACAAAATATCTGGAAAACAAACTAGTAAATGCAAACATTAAATCAATCACAAGTCTTTCTGCATCTCTCCAAGAAGCCTAACCTAAAGCGCCTTTTACTGCAAAATATGAAATAGTAGAACCTAATTGATTTTTATACCTATTACCATTATTAATATTATAAATATTGTATTAAGACTTACTATAAAAATTGGAGTTAAAAGAGCATAACATGGAATTGGAGGATAAAAATAGAGAATTAATGAAAATGTTAAAACATGTTAGGTAGGAAACTTAACTCATTCACTATTCAAGGAATTAGAACATCTGGAAGAAAACAACACCAGAAAAACCGAGAAGAGATTTACATGAAGTAGTGTAAAAAAACAAACTACAAATAACATTCGTACATTCATTGAAACCTATAAGAGTAAGCTTTAAGTCAAAATTAATAAGAGATAACTAGATTATAATAAATAAAAGGAAAACAATTATAATATAAGAATTACCAAGACAGATTTAAAACGAAAAACAAAATCTACTTGATTGAGCAAATTAGCACTCACATTGAAACAATTATTACACAAAGCAAAATGTTTTGTAAAGATATTAAATTGAAATTTATGAAAGTAAAAAGGAGGAAAAAATCTTTAAGTAAAATTCATAAAGGATAAAAACATGAGGATAAGCAACAAAGAGATGTTAAATAAAGTGATAAATTAGTGCTAATATATTTATGAAACTGAATTACAAAAGGAAAGTTTTGTTTATTTGTTTTGAATATTCGCGCAAAGCTACACGAGGGCTACGTGCGTTAACCATTCTTAATTTAGCAGTGAAAGACTAGAAAGCAGTTAGTCATCACCACCCATCGCCAATTCTCGAGCTACTCAATGAATACTGGGATTGACCGTCACATAATAAAATCCCCATAGCTAAAAGAGCGAGTAATCAAACCCGCGACAATCAGATTACAAGTCAAGCGCCCTAATCACCTTGCCATGTCGAGCCCGAAATGTAAGTGATTTTTTTTTTTTTAATTTGTAGTAACAATAATAAGATAAAATGAGGAGCAAATTTAAGGACACTTAATAGATAATGTACAAGTCAATTAGTATCAGTTGGATGAATATATTTTAATCTGAAGATAATATGAAAACTTTAGGGGAATATTGGTATATATTAAGATCACGGTAAAAGTTAAAAACTTGAGAATAATAGAATGCTAACAGCGGAATATATTCTGAGTACTAGTAGTTGTTTTGAATTAAGCACAAAGCTATTCAATGGGCTATCTGTGCTGTGCCCACCACGGGTATCGAAACCTGGTTTTTAGGGTTTAAGTCCGCAGACATGCCGCTGAGCCACTGGGGGTCATTTCCTGAGCATCTATCTAAAAGAAAGTGAGATTTCTATAATCTTTACTTATAAATAACATAATTTTACAATATACGAGCTCTTAGCAGAATACGCTATTGTATTAAAATATAATAAATTTAAAAATGTAATTTATGTTGATGATATAAATATTGACTGATATTTTAGATGAAACAAATTGTGTTAATAAGCATATGAATATGTTTGGTTTTGGTTCAAACACACGCAAAGAATCTCAAGATATAAACAAATCAATTTTATGTTTAGATCATGCATTCCGGTCGCACCAAATATGCTCGCTAGTCCTGGGAGCGTTATTCATTGGTAAAAGAGTAGCCCAAGAGTTGGCGGTGAGTGGTGATGATTAGCTGCCTTCCCTCTAGTCTTACACTGCTAAATTAGGGACGGTAGCGCAGATAGCCCTCGAGGGGCTTTGCGCGAAATTCAAAACAAACAAACAAACAGAACATGCATTCGTACGGCACTAGTTGGAGAACAAAATTTATTTATAGCAAACACCGAAATACCAATAAGAGGTCATTACTCTACAGGATTATAAGTAAATATTGGTGCAAACCTACATAATATAGTCAGATAAATAGATTAACAAAAACTTATTACAAAATTGAAAATCGAAATTTTAGTGAAAGTAATTAGAAAAAATTTGTTATTTCACAGAAATTAATAACGCATATGAAATAGTTATAGAAATATTAATTAAGTGAAATATTCTGGTTATTTTATAAAATGTTATAAATCAAACAAATTTAAGAAACCTCGATTTATAATATATAAAAAGTATTAAAATGTTATTTGATAGATAATATGAAGAAAGTTTAAGATATTATGGAAATTAAGAATATGAAAAAATGGAATTTAAAATGTGAAAGTTTTGGTTTCTTTTTAATTTTCGCGCAAAGCTACACGAGGGCTATCTGCGCTAGCCGTCCCTAATTTAGCAGTGTAAGACTGGAGATAAGGCAGCTAGTCATCACCACCCACCGCCAACTCTTGGGCTACTCTTTTACCAACGTATAGTAGGATTGACCGTCACACCAAACATACTCGCCCTTTCAGTCGTGGAGGCGTTATAATGAATACAATAAAGTATAATGTTACACAGTGCTCTCTACCTGAACTTATTTGTTTATGATATACTTGGTTGTAAAGTGAATATATTTGCTTATTATAAGGTATTATTTATAACAATGGGTGAATAAAAATAATTATTATAAACATTTACAAAAGGAAAGAGTGGATGTTAAATATATATATATACATACAGGTTTACAAATTATTAAACAATAACTCCTGTAGGATATAGGAAAAATACAGAATATTATTATTCACAAAAAGTCAAAATTATCACTTGTAAATAAAAAATTATGTTTATCGTAAGAGAATAAAAGTTTAAAATATGAAGTTCTGGTACTTAAAAAAGATGTTATGAATAAACATTATGCTTAACTAACATTTAAAATAATGGATAACTTAACCTTTAATAATCAAATATAAGATACGTTTAGGGGTTTATTTGGTTAACTATAAACATTATAAGGTCATGAAATGAATTGTTATTTTGAAGTTAAGTATGGTTAAGTAATATACTAAATAATCAAAAGCATTAAATTATATTATCTAAAATATCTTGGGATAATTATATGTTTTCGGCATTGCTTTATAATTTGATTTTATTATATTAGTATTATATTGAGGCCCCGCATGGCCAGGTAGGTTGAGGCGTTCGACTCGTAATCTGAGGGTCACGGGTTTGACTCCACATCGCCATAAACATGCTCGCCCTTTCAGCCTTCCTTTTAGTTTTACACTGCTAAATGAGGAACAGCTATCGCTGATCGCCCTTGAGTAGCTTTACGCAAAATTCAAAAACAAAACAGTATTATATTGTACTTTAATTGTCTGTATTTGTAACACAGCTCGTTTCAATGTACAAAATAAGTATTATAAGCTGTAGTAACGTATAGGTATATAATGAAAATTTTCTAAGCATACCTAAGTAGTATAGAAAAGAATAGTTTGACCTCTAACTTTTTAGTGGCATTATCCTTTGAATATATAGCTCAAAGAAGTTACATTTCCCTAACGATACCCAAAATAAAAGCTGGATGACCATACCAAAGAGCAATAGCATAGATTTAAACTAAAATTCCCCAAAAGTTATGGGGAGTTCTACTCTGATTCATTGTCTTTTCATTTGGAATAAGTTGGAAAGGGATTCTTTTTTGAGCACATATCTGGCAACATCCAAGATGGTCGCATTCATAGGAGACAGTCTACTTTTGAAACGTAATGTTAAAAATCAATTAGGTGTGACCTCTGTGACATAAGGGATTTATGGTTGCCTGTTTGAAAACATGACTGTACCCACTAGTTGACACAAGGTCTACGTGATCTCATTGGCTACAACAATAACTGGAACTGTCGTCATCGTATGTGGTTGGATCTTCACTACGTGCTACTTACCGATAGCCCTCGAGTAGCTTTGTGCAAAATTCAAAAACAAACAAACAATACTTTTTTCTAGATTTATATATACATGTGAACAAACAAATTATAGAACAGTAGCTCATAGTAAAATGTTCTGGAATAGGAAAATATTTTGTTTGGATGTAACGTAAGTACAAACTATAATCACCAACAAACCATTTTTACAATTTATGATGAAAGAGTGAGAGAAATAATGGTATCAAATTTTAATTTAACATAAAAATCATAAATAATTCACAGCCAGTCTAAGGTATACAAGAACACAGTCAGAATTTCTTTGTATATTTTAGTAAATACATATATATTTAGTTTTCATGTTGCTCGAAGCTGAGCACAAAGTTACACAGTGGGCTCTCTGTTCTGTGCCCACCACAGGTGTCGAAACCGCTTTCTAGCGTTGTAAGTCGACAGACGTATCGCTGCGCCACTGTCTTATTTGAACCTATTTATCACTTCTCTACAATTGCACACTTAGATTTAATATTAACATATATTTCAAGTGATAATTTGAACTATTGTTTAATCTGTTGTTAACGATTATCCACAGAACTGTCACTTTACTGAGCTGGTAATCACTCACTTCATGAAGTGTAATGTGATTATGTTATGGATATCTGTGTGAAAAGGGATACATTGAAGAGTTTAGCAACTTTCGACTCACAGTAAGAGACTCCTTTCCTCATTTGATCCTTGGTGATAGACTCATCAAGATAAAGAGTGGATTCCATAGCCAATGCTGACAGGAAAAGCCGCTAAGGGCAGCCAAACGAATAACAATTAAGGTTTAGAGTTGTCATTGACTCGATTCAAAGTAATAGGTGAGAAGTAATCAATCGTCTGAACGTTTGTCTGGCTGTATAATTTGTTTGTTTGCTAGGGAGATTCGCGATACTTTACGTGAGAGTTATGTGTACGAGAATTATCTAATTGTGGACTGGAAAACTAAATTGAATACACAGATAGTCAACAATATTCATTGCCAAATTGTAACGTATTCTAATCGAATAATTATAGTAAGTTCATGAGCCAAAAGTGTTGAGCGCGGTTTTCAGACAATGACTGGTTCTCCTTCTGGCACATGAACTACTAGACAGCCTCGACCCTGGCAAAATAAAGATCTAATTGTGTAAATAAGCTTAGAATATGTTTGCACTTTTATTTTGTTGGATTTCATGCAAAGCTTTTCAAGGACTGTCTTCTCTAGTCATTCGTAACTATGAAGTAATTGACTAGAGCGAAGGCAAACTAGTCAACACTTGTCATCACAAACAAAACGGACCTCTATAATTAAATAACAAGGCATTACTGCCAATCTTAAAATGCGCACACTGTCCAAAGTGCATAACGCATTATTATTATTTTTTAATGTTAAAGGAGTACGAACTACGGAATCCCGAATACACAATCTGGTACGCTAGCCACTGAACCAATCGGAGCTCATGAGGTTAAATATGCTGTTGTGTAAATTTTTCAACAGTCCCTTCCAACTTTGTCTCGGCTACAGTTTTTGTTACTTACTGTGCATTATCACCAGACAGATAATAAACATGTACACCATAAAGTCCTGCGTCTTAAATTTCTATAATAATGGATTTCTCCGTTAATAGAGAGCAAGATAAAAGTAAAGTTACTAAATCTCTAAATAACTAGGCTTAATTCATCTTGTAGTTTACTTTTTAATCTCAGTTTTTAGCAAAATTTATAATCCTAAAAGGGAAATCTCAATTTTTCATGATTAAGTTACATATTTTAATATATATTAACCAAAATGAGAAATCTGCTGCCATTAGGTTATATGCCTATTTGTTTTTTAAACCAATTTCCCGCTTTAAATTAACCATATTTTTCGTCTTGAAACTTCAAAAATATTTTACTTCTGTATTATGTTTTTTTTATTATTATTATTATGCCTCTCGATTCCATGAAGGAACATAGGGCCGCAATCGCTTGCGGATTCATTAACAGGCTGGTTTTTTGAATGAGTAGATTGTTAGCCTACTGCACAACCCCCAATCAGGAGGAGAAACCTTAGCCGTCCCTAGCTTTACAGTGTAAGACTAGAGGGAAGGCAGCTAGTCATCACCACCCACCGCCAACTCTTGAGCTACTCTTTTACCAAGGAATAGTGGAATTGACCGTCACATTATAACGCCCCCACGGCTAAAAGGGTGAGCATGTTTAGCGCGACTGGGATGCGAACCCGCGACCCTCGGATTGCGCCTTAACATGCTCGGCCATGTCGGGCCTATGTAGTATGTTATATCAAACCCTAAAAGTTTCGTACAGTCAGAGTTTCTAAAAAAAACTTTCACAAAGAGGTTTTTCTCTTAAATAACAGAATTTGTTGTTTATTTTTAAACATTTTCAAGAATTTGTTTAAACAAGCATTAAATACCTGCGCTTCCCAAGGGGTTCAGAGGACGCTTATGATTGACAGAGACCTCAGTATACCGATCAAGCTCCTCCATTTTTCACAAATACTTCTTTAGCTAACCCTAGAGGGATCCTTACTCGAAACCAAACCCCGTTAGGACATTGTTCGCTTGTGACCCCCAGTGGCACAGTAGTATGTCTGCGGACTTATACTACTAGGAACCGGGTTTCGATACCCGTGGTAGGCAGAGCACAGATAGCCGTTTGTATAGCTTTGTACATAACAAAAAATAAACATTTTCCTATGGCATCAAAGCACTTGTTCCACGTTTGGTCCCGCAAGCTTGTAAGTGGAGGTATGAATATAGCTGGGCCTGGCATGGCCTAGCGCGTTAAGGCATGCGCTTCGTAATCTGAGAGTCGCGGGTTCGCGCCCGAGTCGCGCCAAACATGCTCGCCCTCCCAGCCGTGGGGGCGTTATAATGTGACGGTCAATCCCACTATTCGTTGGTAAAAGAGTAGCCCAAGAGTTAGCGGTGGGTGGTGATGACTAGCTGCCTTCCCTCTAGTCTTACACTGCTAAATTAGGGACGGCTAGCACAGATAGCCCTCGAGTAGCTTTGTGCGAAATTCCAAAACAAACAAAAGATGAATATAGCTTAGAACGTGGTATCTTAAATATTACGACTATGGCCGGGAACACTAAATCCGTTGTCATATTCGCATTCAACGATCCTTAAAAATATATTGTAAACCCATATCATACCTGAGTGATCCGTTGGTGAAATACTATGCCATATAGAATATGACACTATGTGGCCAATCTAAAGTAACCTGCCAAATTTAGCCCTGTTTGATTCTAAACTGTGGAATAATTTCGTGGGCAAACAAATTCACAAACACACACCGTGAATCAATATAGAATATCACTTTTCAGTACTCGCTCACTGAGAGCTCCATCTAAGCGGAAGAGGTTTGATTTGATTTGTTTTGAATTTCGCGCAAAGCTACTCGAGAGCTATCTGCGCTAGCCGTCCCTAATTTAGCAGTGTAAGACTAGAGGGAAGGCAGCTAGTCATCACCACCCACCGCTAACTCTCGGGCTACTCTTTTACCAAGGAATAGTGGAATTGACCGTCAAATTATAACGCCTCCATGGCTGAAAGGGCGAGCATGTTTGGTGTGACGAAGATTCGAACTCGCGACCCTCAGATTACGAATCGATTGCCTTAATCACCTGGCCATGCCTGGCCAATCAGAAGGGAGCAGAATAATTACAGAAATACTTTTTTTTTCACTGAACATCTACAGAACATCACTTGATACACAATAAAATTATTTGTAGATCAAAGTAAACTGTGAATCAAGGTTTCCGAGCCTTTATAGGAGTAATAACTAACTACTAGTAACTGCATGGTTGCAGAACCAACCTCGTTAGACTTGTGTTGGTGTGGAAGGCTCATGACGAACCTGTATGTTTCTTGTCATTTGAAATATTTTAATTGTATTTGTGAGCATGCCACTAACATGTCAGTTTGACATTGGGCATGCTGCTGATATCTCAATTGGACTTCTGAACATGCTATAAAGTCAATTAACTAAATACTAGTAGCCATATGGTAGTTGGACCAACCTCGTTAAACTTGTGTTGGTGTGAAAAGTTAATGAGGAACTTGTAAGTTTCTTGTCATTTGAAATATCTTAGTTGAATTGATGAAAAGACTGTTAAATCCAACCGTTTAATAGACATAAGTTTTTGATATAATTCTAATTCTGTTTTTATGGCTTGGGTGAAATTTAACATCAGCATAATTAGTTCGTTTTAGATTATTCGTGCAAAGCAACACAAAGAGCTATCTACAAACAACCATCCTTAATTTTGCTTATTGTTAAGCACGAACTAGATAACAACAATGTGCTCTGCCTATAGGGGTATCAAAGCCCGATTTTCAGCATTATAAACCCTTAAAACTTGCTGTTGAGCCTCAGTCCCTAATTCAGATCAGATAAACTAGACGATAGGCAGATATACAACAGAATTCACCACCAACTTATGGACAAAATTTCCTTCCTTTCTAGCAAGAGTATAACTCACCAGTTCCTTAGTATTGAAGACTACTAAACACCCTAACGTTATTAGCGATTTGATATATTTTTAGTAAAATACCTAAATAATTCCATCTATTGCAATTTTTATTGAAGCAAGAAGAGCTTTCGACATTAGCAATTTGCCTTTACCCTCCCCCCAGTGGTTCAATGCTAAATTCGGTGACGTATAACTCTAGAAACGGGTTTCGATACCCGTGGTTGGCACAGCACAGATAGCTCAATGTGTAGCTTTATGTTTAACAAACAAACAATAAGAACAACTTGCAGTTATTTTATCATCACTAGATGCTTAACATTTCGATTATAAACATATTGTAGCTTTCAGTGGTAATTTGTATGTTACGTTTAGTGGTAATTTGTATTGTAACTGTGGCATATAGTGATAATTTGTATGTTAACTGTGGTTTATAGTAGTAATTTGTATTTTAACTTTCGGGCTCAATTTCTTGGACAAAATCAGAATTCTCTGGTTGTAACATTATTTTTCCGTTAAACACAGAATATTGAAATTAACTATGTTACAATAATTTATTTAAATGTGTGATTATAAACTGCATTTATACAAGCACACTCGGTGTAAATCACGCCAGTAAACACTGCAGATTTTGTTTCTTTATTTACGTTTGCGCAAAGTTAAACGAGGGTTATCTAGCACTAGTTGTCCCTAATTTCGAAAGTGATAAACTAAAAAGAATAGAGCTGGTCAAGATCATCAACTATCAACTTTTTGTCATAAAAAATAGTTGAAGCTGAGTGTTTTTAGTATAACTCAGTTACAGTCCAAAAGTGCGGGAGGACAAGTTTTTTCTTAATGGAGATAACGGTACTCGAACCGTGTAACCTCAGATACAAAATTCGGTACACTAACCACTAAATCATGCTCGATAAAACGTCCGTACTCATTGTATTCATTGAGATACATTCAGAACAATTCACCACACGTCGGCCCAAAACGTCAACAACTTTTCGATTTTCAAAATGAAAAGAAACGGAGATTAAAAAAATAGTAACTTGAGCTTTAAAACACTTTAAGGCATCAGAACATAAAATTGCAGTTTGAAAAATTACTCACGTTTAAAGTTCTGTAGTTTCCATAAAATTAAAGACTTAAATTAATCGACCAGATCACGAAACTTTTAGGTTTATATTTATTTCTTCGTTTGCTTTTGAATTTCGTGCAAAGCTACACGAGGGCTATCTGCGCTAGCTGTCCTTACATTAACAGTGTAAGACTAGAGAGAAGGCAGCTGGTATTCATCACCCACAGCCAACTCTTTGGCTACTCCTTTACCAACAAACAGTGAGATTGATCGTACAATTATAACGCCCCAAGGCTGGACGGGCGAGCATGTTTGTTGTGACAGGGATTCGAACCAACGACCCTCAGAGCGCCTAAACCACCTAGTCATACTGGGCCTTTAGGCTTAGACATTTCCCTCTTGACATTCCTTTACATAAGGAGAGTAATGAGTCGAAGTCAGCCATTGTCTATGACATTACTTTTAAACAAATAACATGTTTCACCGATAGTGTTAAAACGTTTCTACAGCCGAAGAATGCTTAATGGAATATCGCGGGTGGAGTCTCGGTCCTTACATTCCCTCAGCCCAGCATGCTAACCATCAGGGAACAACAGGCACACTTTGATATAACAGTATTATTAGCTTTTAAAATAAATATTAATAGCGACTACTCGGAAATGTCCCGAAACCTGATAACCACATATATATTTCATGTACAAACGGATTTGTATTATATATTGTGGACAACATAGTTTTAATAATTGGTTTCTTTCACCACAGAAGTAGTCACAATAAGATGTAACAGTTTTACATAGTCACGAATTAGAAGAGAAAATACCCAATAATAGATTTACAATCTCGAATGCAAATTCAAAATTCAAAACAAACAAACAATTCTTAACCATTAGTTTAACCTTTTTCTATTCGGAACGTTTTTATAATTAATAGGGGGTTGTGGGTTAGGTAGGGTAAAATATTTAGCATTTAGATTAAAAATGAAAAAATAAACTCTTTTTCTTTATAGTTTAAATGTATGGGATAGGTTTTTTTAAGGTCTGAATACATTTTCCAAAGAGAAATCAAAGACTGACACCCTATGTTTATCAGCCTCTGTTCTTTTAAACTCAGCTGATATATTCGCGCATACACAAACACCTCACTAGAATTTAGGAAAAACGTGCAAACAAACACATAGGGTGAGACGTATGTCCTTGCAAGACATCAACTATTTCTTGCAAACTTTAATCTAGCAAGAAGAAAAACTACATTCAATTAAAATGACTATCTAGTCTCCTCGCGCTTTCATTGTGATACGAAAGCTTTGCACATTTTTAAACAAAATAAAACAACCTTTGTTCTCTTAAACCAGTGTTATGCATAAATTAAAGCCACATTTGCTTATCGACTGTTGATAAGTTAGAGCGAGAGAAAAGTTTGTGAGGGAGGTTCATTCTGAAATTTTTAAAACTTGGAAGACCATTTAAGGGGACAAAAAGTCTCTGTTAAGACATAGATGAATGATTGCGCATGTGTCTTGCTTGTCAGGAATGAAACTGAGGATCTTTTTCAGTTGCATACACGTGAGCTACTTTGCTGCTGCGAAAGTAGAATATGAAACGCAACATGCTCCATTATTTAACTAGTTTTTTTATTTTTTAAACTAGCGATAACTTTAAATGTATTTAAAACGAAACCAATATTTTTTTTTGCTTTGTCAAGTAGTTTCATTCTGAACATTTGTATATACTTACAGTAAAATCAACTAACTCCTGTGGTCCTATTCTCTTAAAACGTTTTCAGCTTCAACTGTGTGATGAGATTGTCTCTGTCATCGAATACGTTTCTCAGAGCTGAGTTAAAGCTTTGATGTTTTCTAACAGAATGGAACTGATTTAGACTGGCAGTAACGTCATAAAATTTAAGATTTTTCAGCTAACTAATTACATTGTCAAGGTCAGCTTCTTTAGATATTAATAAGTGACCAAAATAATCTAATGTCGAAATGAGGAGATCTGGCGGTATGAAAAATACAAACAAACATTGTAACTCAAGTTCGCATAATCCTATAAAATCGAAGCAATGACAACTTTAGGTGTTTCACGAAGTTGTTTGTTTATTTGTTTGTTTTTGAATTTTGCGCAAAGCTACACGAGGGCTATCTGCACTAGCCGTCCCTAATTTAGCAGTGTAAGAATAAAAGGAAGGCAGCTAGTCATCACCACCCACCGCCAACTCTTGGGCTACTCTTTTACCAACGAATAGTGGGATTGACCGTGACATTATAACGCCCCCACGGCTGGGAGGGTGATCATGTTTGGTGCAAATGGGATTCGATCCTGCGACCCTCGGATTACGAGTCGAACGCCTTAACAGGCTTGGCCATGCCGGGCCCTCACGAAGTTATTCGCTGAATAGAAATCTTGAAACATATGTAAATATACATACCGAATGCAACCACTTAAATTTGCATGCTAAACATGCACACACAAACAGAAATACAATTTTTAAATATATTTGCCTAACATTTTTATCTTAGCTTCGTTGACTCATATATTTTTAGGTTTTAAAGCATTACGATTACTAAGAGAAAAGTTTTAAAATCTAATAATATAATTCAATAGTCATATTTATAATGCAGAATATGAACTTTAGGAGCAAACTAGCTAACAGTGTTACTTTGTATATGATTACATTACAGTATATGTCTTAGTTTTATTTGTTGTTTTTTAATTTCACGCAAAGCTACTCGAGGGCTATCTGCGCAAGCCGTCCCTAATTCAGCAGTGTAAGACTAGAAGGAAGACAGCTAGTCATCACAACCCACCGCCAACTCTTGGGCTACTCTTTTACCAACGAATAGTGGGATTGACCGTCACATTATAACGCCCCACAGCTGAAAGGGCGAGCATATTTGGAGTGACGGGGTTCGAACCCCAACCCTCAGATTGCAAGTCGAGTGCCTCAACCACCTGGCAATGCCGGGCATTGTTTCATTTATAATCTACATGTTTGCACATATCTATAAATTGCAATATTCGTAATCGTAATGGCTTGTATTTCTTTAAATTCGAAGATTTACTTTTCCACTATTGGTCCTACGTCTTGAATAATAATTACGAGTTAGAAAGTAGAGGTGCTCAAACGTAACCTTTTCGTCAATTCTCTCTGAGAAGTAGATCTAGTTATGCAGTAACGTATTTATTTGTGCTGCAATTTCATATCGTATTGATTGAGTACATCCCATAATATTAGCCCTAGTGTTTAAAGACGCTTGTGACCTTAAGCAAATATGATGGTTTTGGATGAACATGTATAAGGATGTGTGTAAAAATAAAGTTTATCAGACTATGTTTTTGAAGAATATCTTATTAGTTTACTCCTAATAAAGTTTACCAAATGTTGCTATGCTCTCCAAACACGATTATCGAACGCTAAATATAAAGGCTTGAATAAATTATATTAAAACGATTTTGAATGTGTAATTAGGCAATTCACGTGACAACCAGAAGTAATATTACTCTGTGGAGTTGCGTAGATAGTGGGATGCTGTTTAAAATTCATCACTTGTGAGAAGGATACGTAATAACCATTTCCGATACAAAATACCCTTAAACACGTGTAATGTATTACAGTTTGAAATAGCCTGAAACTGAGTTAAATACATGTCGATATGTATCCAATTTGTGATACTTGCCAACAAGATTAATACACACTGCTTTCTGTTTTGATACAAATATATTTTAATATACAAACAATAACACAATTTTCAATAACGGTAATTAGAAATAATGATCCACGTACAAACGTTTCACAAACTTACGAACAGTATTGAGTGTTCTTTCTTGTCTGGAACTTTTTTGATGTCTTATTGAGGGTTCGTAATGATTGGGTTAATTTCGAGTTGATACAGGTACTATTCACTTTACAGGGAGCTAGCTAGCTCTATTCTCTTCATTATTCTAAATTTCTTCGTCAAATATAGATATTTGGTGTGAATCCATTGAAACTAAATGGTTTGTAGTATTGGAAATTTATAAACGTTCCTGGTCAAATATCTGAATTTTCCAATTTTACCAATTAGTAAGCGTTAACCACTTTTATAGCTTCAGAAGTTTATAATTCACCAACTATAGCAAACCAATAATATATATATATATATATTTTTTTTCTATTGACGAGTCGTTTTGATTACATTTATAGAGATGAGGAGAAGCGAAAGAACGTTCAGCCTACAGAACAATACTCACGATGCACTGGTGTTTATGTACGCACATATACTGTTGATTATTACTCTCGAGAATGTTCTACAGCCTTAGCAAATAGGCGGAAATTCGAAATAGAAATTTAATAGTATAAATCATGTACATTTCTAAACATAAATTTAATTAAACAGACATCGGTATTAAATTAGATATACCACCATACGAAGATATATCGTTCGAGTCGTCTATGGCTTTTTGTGCGACTGGACTGTTAAGAAAGGTGCTGAGAACTCGTTGTCCTCGTATATTAAATGAATTATGGAAAGTAATAATGAAGCATTTTTGTGCTTTGCCCATGACAGTGCCTTTTTACAATGAAAAGAATTTTGTAGGATTATTGTCAAGATACATAGTCGTCAGACATAATGCGACCGCGTGTGATCACATAAACTGACACAGCTTCAAAATCGTTTTGATATAGCGTATCAAAATCTCTAAAAATCTTCATCATATTGTGCCTTAAAATAACCATTTGGGTGAAAATAACGTGTTTTTTGTTTTTGTATATAGTTAATATTTCGTTTTAACACAAAAAATAGTATAAATTAGTTTAAGTATCTTCACTAGAAACACGTTTATTGTCAAAATAATACTTCCAATATAGGCTAAAGCTTTCGTAAAACGAATATTAATACCGTTGTGTGTACCAAAAACGATATAAAATTTAACTGATTAAGTAAATGTTGTAGTTGGAACTTGCACTGGTGAGAGGAAGTGTTACCTTGGTTATCTTATCTCAAATATTTTGTTTTTGAATTTCGCGCAAAGATACTCGAGGGCTATCAACGCTAGCTGTCCCTAATATAGTAATGTAAGACTAAAGAAAAGACACCTAGTCATCCCAACCCACCGCAACTCTTGGGATACTCTTTTACCAACGAATAGTGGGATTGACCTTACATTATAACACCCCCACGGCTGAACATGCGCTTGTTTGGTGTATCTCAACTGCATATTTCTTATTTCTCAGAAGATTATACTTTCCTTAGATTAGATGAATATTACTGGTTTGAAACAACATATAACATATTTCTATCGAAACGTGTACCTTTTAATCAGACATCCAAGTCGACCGGATACCTGTCACCATTCATAGACAACAAGTATTAAAATATATTTTTACCAATCTCAAAAATAGATGACTGACATATATTTTTTCCCCGAGTGTCTCTAACATTCCACGGTTCATTCAGTATGACTACAACACAATTTCATTTTTGTTCTGTAGGAGACTAGAAGTAAAAAAGCTATTTAAAGAAAGTTTACTGGACAATTTTCAAGATGGGTTTATGATCTTGTTGTGTCACCCGAGTAGTTTTGGTTGGGTCAAATCATTTTTTAGTAAATAAATTCAATAGTGTTACATTTATATTTTATTGTCTTTTTATAGCAAGAAGCTTTAAAATGTGGTTTAACATAATATTTAATTATTAGAATTAAACGAACTAAAGGAACATTAGGTGAAAACACTTGCATCATCTGATCTTCCTTTTTTTAAGGTCCGTACAATTAATTCAACTTCAATTTGTAGTTAAATTAATATAACATTTCTTTCATCATCTAATTAACGTATTCTAGTTACATTTAGGCTAAAATATCTCATCTATAAAGTTTTTAGTTGGTTTCAGTATGCCCTTCGCTAGTACAGCAGTACGTCTCTGGATTTACAACGCTAAAAACAGGGGTTTGATTTCCCTCAGTGGGCTGAGCAGATAGCCCTTTGTGGCTTTCCTATAAGAAAAACACACACACACACATGGTTTCAGTATAAATAACAGAAATAAGAACTCTTTACTCTCTATATATATATTTATAAAATTTATACATTCATGTAAAGGAAGGTATTGTAACTTTCATCAATACTTTAGCCTCGTTACCTTGTCGATAAAAACTCACTAAATCACCTTGCGTGGAGATCGTGATGCAAATAAAAGCAAGATATGTGACGTCACCACTTAAAAGTCAATTGTATGATAAAATTAAAGGTAATGACAGATGTAGAGGCCCATTCACAAATACATCTGACTTACGAAAATTTTAATATACAGAAATGTTTTTTGTTGATTTCTTCAAACAGAGAAAAACCAATTTATAGGGAAATCCACAAACACATTTTCTATTTGTTGCATTATTTAATATTATTTTGAAAAGCTCAAAACCAAATGACCAACCCGTTATTTATCAGGTAGAATTGCTACAGCTGTTTAATAGGCAGAAGATTCGGTATACTAAAGAATGGAAAAAAAATCCAACAAAAACAATGCTGTATTCCTTTCAATGTAAATACAAATGTAAACTAGTTTGACACACATCCATAAATTGATTTTTCTTACAGATTCGATCCCTGGATTATGCTAGCATCCTACTTAAACTACTACTGCATATATTACTTCTTACTTCTATGACATATAACACAAAGAAACGTAGCTTAAGCGGATACTTCCCTTACTGTTTTCCGATAAAATCAACGAGAAACCCCATGGTCAGAAATCCTGTTTGTAGATGCAATAACACGAGTTATATCGTTGAAACGGGGAAAAACCTGTGTTGCTCTTCGGAAAGGACAACGTGTTGGATTTTAGGTATATAATGCTATTTCTTAAATACTGTAGTGAATCGTGAGGTTGGAAAACGCTCGATTAAAAAGAGTTCGGCTTAACTTCATGCACGAATGACTTAAATGACGCCATTCCTGTTTTTCCATATGTTACTCTAGTTTTTAACATGAGAAACATGACTCCTCGGAGTTCATTGTATACAGGCTCCATAAAAAAATGTGGGAATTTTCCAAAATGTTAATAAAAATGTAATCTTGATCATTTTTTCCGATTAACTGTTAAAGAGTTGAATTTTAATCATTAGTAGGCGAACAGTCCAATGACGTATCTTATTGTGAAGCTTTATTTCTAAAATGAATGATCTGTCTTTGCTACTCAGAGAACATTCCCCTCAAGCACTTGATGTTGATGTTGCTCCTACTGAACATGTCATCAACAGAAATTGTTATTTCAACGCGTTGGAGCCACCTGTAATACACTACTAGCAACAATAACTGTTGCGTTAACTTTCCCATACAAGACACTTGCTAGTAATGGAAACATAAATTGGCCTCTGCAATCCACGGACCTATTAGCAGCAGAATTCTTCTTTGTGAGGTTATTTAAAGGAAAGAGCGCATATCAACAAGTCACTGACACTACAGATTCTGAGAGATAACAAAGAGATAAAAATAATTGCATCTTGCGTGAATATTTGATCTATACAATGGAAGGAATTTTCCTCAGAGCACGCCAGTCTGTAGTAGTTCGGGGTGGACACAAATGTACAGCGTTTTCCATATTTAACGGTTACAATTTATGTTTGTTGGACTTCATTTTCATTAACAACAAACATAAATTCTAACATCAGATTCTGTTTTCGAGTAAAATCTTATTTAAAACGTGAAAAACGTGAATAAATAAAACTATTCCACTGATATAAAGTCAAAGAAGCCCAGCATGACCAGATGGTTAAGGCGCTCAACTCTTAATCTGAGTGTCGCGGGTTTGAATCTTCATCACATCAAACATGCTCGCTATTTACCACTATTTGTTGGTAAAAGAGTAGTTGAATCGTTGGCTGTGGGTGGTGATAACTAGCTGCCTTCCTTCTAGTCTTGTAGTGCTGAATTAGGGACAAATAGCGCAGATAACTCTAGTGTAGCTTTGCACGTAATTTATAAAAAAACAGCCTCGACATGGTAACATAGGTTAAGGTGTTCGACTCGAAATCTGAGGGTCGCGGGTTCGAATCTCCATCGCACCAAACATACTCGCCCTTTCAGCCGTGGGGGGCGTTATAATGTGACAGTCAATCTCACTATTTGTTGGTAAAGGAATAGCCCAAGAATTGGCGGTGGGTGGTGATGACAAGCTGCCTTCCCTCTAGTCTTACACTGCTATATTAGGGACGAATAGCGCAGATAGCCTTCGTGTAGCTTTACGCGAAATTAAAAACAAACAAACATTGCTACAAACCCTTAATTCGTTTCGATTCTTATATAATAGAACAGCACATCATGAATAAAATTATTTAGGTTGCTTTGAATCCCATATTCTTAAACAGCTGATTAACACTACGATTCCTTACTTCGATTTGAAGAAAACATAACCGAGAGAAAATATAGAATGTGAATTTAAATGTTGTTTAATTACAAATAAACCTATATCTGGGAATGGCATTTCGTCATTTAAACTAATATTATAATAATACAACTTGAAAACAGTATAAACTGTTGATTTACAAATCATGAAAACAAAAAAGGCATATTATTCAATACGTAATTTAATCAGTTTGTGAAACATGTGCAACACTTTTATTCAGCACCAAATTAATTTGTTCTGGTTAAACGCAGTAACTGTAAACTTTCTGAATAATTAAATTATAAATTTTTGGTACAAGTCATTCCGTTTTGTTTGTTTTGCAACAAGAGGGCGTACTGAACTAAAAGAAGTATTCTTACGTTCGTTATAAATCCAACAAATGACCTGAATTTGATTAAGCCAGTACAGACAAAGAACTTTTTGTGCGCGTGTGTTTAAATTTGAGATCTGAAATGCTCTTCAAATTTTTCAAAATAACGCACATTGTAGATAAATCAAATAAGTTACGTTATTTAAATCAACATTGGGAAAAATGTGCTAGCAAAGCATTCGAACACCAATTATAATATTGTATGATATCAAGTTACTTCTAACTATAACTTCAGAATCTTCACCACAAATAACTTCTTTAATTAAAATTCTATGTTTCAGGTTCTAATCGTGTTTGTTTTACAGCACATTTTATCCATTAGGATATTTTGATCAAAAATTGCACTTTTTATTGCTAGTACAAATAATAGTACTCTCCAGATTACAAACATAATAAAATTTTTTACATATATTTCATATCGCTTCTGCAACAGCTTTCACCTAATTAACCATTTCTTTATGAATTATTGACGAAAGTAACAAGAAAACAAAGACCAGTAACACTGGAGCGATATTTTATTAGACTGATTCTTAAGTCCCTCGTAATCCGAGGGTCGCGGGTTCGCAACCCCGTCGCGCCAAACATGCTCGCCCTTTCAGCCATGAGGGCGTTGTAATTTTATGGTCAATCCCACTATTCGTTGGTAAACGAGTAGCCCCAGAGTTGGCGTTGGGTGGTGATGACTAGCTGCCTTCCCTCTAGACTTACACTGCTAAATTAGGGACGGCTAGCGCAGATAGCCCTCGAGTAGCTTTGTGCGAAATTAAAAAACAAACAAACAAACAAAACTTCTTAAGTCCCTATTTTAAAATACATTTTGAAGAGATTCAGAAACATATCTACATACATTTGTAAGATTTTCACAGAAATTAAACTGGCCTAACGATTCACTAGTATAATGAACAGAGAGAAGAAAAACGAAGAAGAAAGACTAACTGTCAGTCCATTACCAAAGCGAGGAGGCCCGGCATGGCCAAGCGTGTTAAGGCGTGTGACTCGTAATCTGAGGGTCGCGGGTTCACATCCCTGTCGCGCCAAACATGCTCGCCCTCCCAGCCGTAAAGACGTTACAATGTTACGGTCAATACCACTATTCGTTGGTAAAAAAGAGTAGCCCAAGAGTTTGGCGGTAAGTGGTGATGACTAGCTGTCTTCCCTCTAGTCTTACACTGCTAAATTAGGGACGGCTAGCGCAGATAGCCTTCGAGTAGCTTTGTGCGAAATTAAAAAAAAAACAAAAACAAACAAACCAAAGCGAGATTCCATGAAGGATTTTCAGTACTGTATGCTAAGTACAAAGTGAAGGATTGCTTGTTTGTTTTTGAATCTTGAGCAAAGCTACACGAGGGCTACCTGCACTAGCCGTCTCTAATTTAACAGTGTAAAACTGGAGGGAAGGCAGCTAGTTATCACCACCCATCGCCAACTCTTGGGCTACTCTTTTACAAACGAATAGTGGGATTGACCGTCACATTATAACGTCCACGGGGCTGAAAGGGCGAGCATGTCTGGTGCGACGGGGATCCGAACACGCCACCCTCAGATTAGGGAATCGAACGCCTTAACCACCTGGCTTTGTCGGGCCAGAAGGTGAAGGAAGGTACAAATATAGAACGATTTAGTTTGTTTTCATCACGACTACACATGGTGTGTAAGCTCTAATTCTATTCCAAAACTCAAATTAAGCCAAGTGTAGTTTGTAGTGAAACACAAAGGTACACAATGGGATATCTATGCTCTGACTACCATGGTTATTGAAACCCGTTTTCCAGCGTTGTAAGTTCGCAGACATACCGCTTTGCCACAAAGGAGCAAGCAAAGTAATAACTCATGATAAAGTTATTTAATATGAAAATATATAGCGACAGCTATTAGAAAGGTGAAACTTCGTAACGGATTCATCTTCATTTGTACGCAAAGCATCATTAACGTGTATTTTATAAAGAAAGAATAGCATCTTCGTAAGCATTGCAATCAGTATTTTAAAATTAAACATGTTAAGAATGTTTAACGAATATTCGTTATATGACGAACATCTTTCAATCAGCATCATAATAAAAATCATAGTAATAATAACAACAGTCAGTAATTCAGAATGTCTTCTAATATTTCTCCCCTTAATTATGGTATTAGACAAACGTTATGCAGTTCCTCTGATTTTCTTTGTTTAACTTTAATGTTTATCTTTTTTGACACCAGGGTAATTTTTGTTCTGAATTGTTTCATGTTCGAGCAAGTTCGCATAAAAACACCGAAATTTTTTAATCTATTTTTTTTTACGTTGTTTCAAATTATAACAGTTGGCGAAATTTTCTGTCCAATATTTTTCCAATTATATTTGGAGTTATCTGCCGATACTTGAATTATGCTTGTTCCGTATTTTGGAGTTCATGTAGTAAAAATATTACATATTATTTGTATTCTGTAAAAACAAAGACTATTTTCTACAGAAAATATTCTGATGAAAAACGTACAACAGTCTCTACACTAATTTTTTTTTTATATAGATCTAGATTTGTATGATAAAAGCTTGAACGTTAACAAACCAAAAATCAAATATAAAGATGCAACAAATTTTGAAAAAAATAAAAAATGTAAAAATAAGTAATTAGTACAAGTTAAAAATAACTAACATACTGAATTAAATGGTAAAAAAGAAAAGACGGCTGGCTGTAGGGTTTGTTTGAAATATTCTAGTGACATTCAAACCTAAGAAGACTTTAAACTCTATATAATTTTAATAAGATCTTCAAACATTTAAGTGGCAAGTTATATCTTGCTTACAAAAAGAACGAAATAATAAAATGATTTGAGCTTTATAAATTCATTACATGGTTATTGGAAAATAATAAAATGACTTTTTTATAAATTAACGTAGTACACCAAGCCGAAATGATTCTTGTCAGTTGTCTTATAAGTGTACAATTCATAGTTATGACTCCATTTCTGAAACTTTAATAATGTTTAATAACTAAATGAAATTGCACTAAGAGGCTAAAGAAACTGTTTCGTAATTTTTAACAGTTTGTCTTTTACGGCCGGACCTGACGTAGTCGAGAAGTCTTAGTTTCTTGATTTGTAAATCTCAAGGCTCGTGGTTCAAGTCCCCTTGTCACAAAAATGCATTTCTTGCCTTAGAGACACGAGCAGTATGAAGGCAATAATCGAATCCCGCTAACTAATCAGACAAAAGTACCTTAAAAGTTGGCGATAGGTGCTAACTACTAGATACGTCCCCTCTACTTTATCAATGAAAAATTCGGAAGGGCTATGCGGAGACACCTTTTACGCAGGGATCTAAATGGTCGTCTCTAGTTTTGGCACGGTAGTGTGTTTGTTTTTTATGTGTTTATGTTATTACTTATAAATATATATATGTTAATATTTGTATGTCTGTCTATATGTATACTTTTACAATAAACAGCCATCAGCTGTCACGACTATTTATTTAAGAGACTAAGGAGTTGTTAGAATGTGTTGACAGGATGGGTTCGGTATAAACATCGCGTGATGTAGTCTCGTACTATAATAGCATTAGGTGAAGACATGCAAACGTGTTTCCATGGATGTGACCGATTACTTACTTTACTACATCAGACAAACCCGGTTTCTCGTAGAAAAACTACCTAGAAAAATTTATAGATTCAAAATTTTTATTATACACTCTAGAGGCCCTCCGCTAGACATACAAAACCCACGAAAACATGAACGAGAAATTGCATATTTGATCATTGTGAATAAAAAAAAAAAAAAAAGACCGTACTATTTCTATTCACCTATACATCAAAGAATGTCCTTCGATGTTTATTTTCCCTCCATCACGCTATACTGTAGATAATGCGGCCGAAAGCATAGCCCAAGCTGCACGTGAAACATGTAAATACAAAACACGTTCTGTGCACGTTCTGGTAAACTTCTTAATACATTTCTTTGTCATCAAGCTTAACTGAAAGAATCAATTCACCATTACATTTTGTTTTAAAGCTAATAATTAAAATAAGAGAGAAATACAATAAGTAATGTGGTCAAAGTTTTTCAATTCAGCATTTGTTTTATATCATCATCAATGATTTAAAATTTGTTCACATATTCAGTTGTCCATATTGTCCATAATGCTATACATTATAGGAACGTGCTGATTATGTGTGGTTGAAATAGTATTTTGAATAGACTAAAACTGAGCAACTAATTAGAACTCGGGTGCAGTAATATATTAAATATTAGAACAATTTACTCTAAATTTCAACTTATTTTTAGCGTTTTACAGTTCTATATGATGTAACTATTCTTCATATTTTTTACGTGTTAAAGCGTTGAAATCACCAGACTTTGTATTCAGCCACTCGAATTTCGAATGCGCAATTTTAGTGAAGAGTAGAAAAAGATGATACACAAGTATTGTGTATAATGGTAATGAATAGAATCATAAATAAACTTATTTTACCAACATTTATAAATTTATTATTAAAGGTCTTTACATATTCTCTATTATTCTATATAACTGCATATTGTATACTATAAAATGAATGACTTGGCGTGAAATTCAAAACAAACAAATAAACATTTGGATACAATTGAATAAAGCAAAGTTTGATAGTCGGTTACTTTAAAAACTTGCAGAACGTATTTTTTCTCATGAAACTACCTACGTAAGGGTTATCTGTACACAATTGTCTGTAAGTTGATTGTTTGCTTCTGAATTTCGTGCAAAGCTACACGAGGGCTATCTGCGCTAGCCGTCCCTAATTTAGCAGTGTAAGATCAAAGAGAAGGCAGCTAGTCATCATCACCCACTGCCAACGCTTGGGCTACTCTCTTACCAACGAATAGTGGGATTGACCATCACATTGTAATGCCTCCACTGCTGAAAGGACAAGCATGTTTGATGTGATGGGGATTCAAACCCGCAACCTTCAGATTACTAGCTGAGTACCTTAACTACCTGGCCATGCCGGGCCTTATAAGTTGAAGGTTTTGAACTGGAGAGAAGACAACGAGTTAACCCGTGAGCTTCTTTTTGTGGGCAAATAGTGGAATTTCACTGCCTTCTTTTTTGTGGGCAAATAGTGGAATTTGACTGCCTTCTTTTCTGTGGGCAAATAGTGGAATTTCACTGCCTTCTTTTCTGTGGGCAAATAGTGGAATTTCACTGCCTTCTTTTCTGTGGGCAAATAGTGGAATTTCACTGCCTTCTTTTTTGTGGGCAAATAGTGGAATTTCACTGCCTTCTTTTCTGTGGGCAAATAGTGGAATTTCACTGCCTTCTTTTCTGTGGGCAAATAGTGGAATTTCACTGCCTCCTTTTCTGTGGGCAAATAGTGGAATTTCACTGCCTTCTTTTTTAGCGTACTAACAACATCAAAGTGTGGAATGCAATTTTGCAAAATCTGGAAGCGAGCCATGAATCTTCATATTCACAATCCGGGCATATTAAATTCTAGACCACCCCTGCGCTGTACTATGGGTAAGAAAATACTTAGAAAATAAAGTATGTATGATGCTGTTGTTGTTCGTTTAATGTTTTTAAAACTCAAAACCACACAACGTGCTCTCTGAGCTTTAACCATACTTAAAACGTGGATTTTAGACTGATCAGAGAATGAACTGAGATCGTTAGGTTTATTCTGAGACTGTGTTCTGTTCAAGGTTTGTTTTTAATTTGTCGACGTTTTAATATTATCACTGTTCTTCTTAATAGTTAATTAACGATACGTCTGATTTTATATTACATTTATTTTGGTCCGGCATGGCAAGGTAGGTTAAGGCGTTTGACTCGTAATCTGAGGGTCGCGAGTTCGAATCCCCATCGCACCAAAACATGCTTGCCCTTTCAGCCGTAGGGGCGTATAATGTGACGGTCAATCCCACTATTCGTTGGCAAAAGGGTAGCCCAAGAGTTGGCGATGGGTGGTGATGGCTAGTTGCCTTCCCTCTGGTCTTACACTGCTAAATTAGGGACGGCTAGTGCAAATAGTCCTCGTGTAACTTTGCACGAAATTCAAAACAAACCAAACCAGAACTACAAAGTAGAGAAGATACGTGTCCGATAAATTAATGGCAATTATGCTGCAAACCTGTACATTTAATTCATTATGCACAACTTTAACAGCTATCTTGTAAAGCTTTCTGTTATCTGTTGCTATATTTGTTACTTGTGTAATGTTTTTTTCAACAAACAATAAACGTTTTTCTTATTAGGCCTAATACATGGTTATGTTATAACCGTTTTCCTTATTAGGCCTAATACATGGTTATGTTATAAACGTTGTCCTTATTAGGCCTAATACATGGTTATGTTATAAACCATTTATTTTTATCCTTGCTCTTTAACTTTTAAATTAAGCTTAAATATTGCTAACATTTGTTCACATGGTATTGTCGTGATATGAAGTGAAGGTATGACAAATAATCTAATCGTTCATTTAGGTGTCTCAAACCTTGTGAATGGATTACGTTATGCTTTAATAGATTGGATACCGGTTTTGAAATAGTGGACACACTCATAAAGCTTTTAAATAGTAATTTATTTGGTTAATGGTAATTAATGAGCCACTTAGTTTTCATAGCCGTTTGTAAACAATTGCACATGATGCAAGTCGGTGATGTCACTTTTAATAAAAGTTAAATTCCTAAAGCTTCTAACTCGTCGTCACTGAAGTCACTCAGGTGATAACTGAGGACACTTTGTTATACGCATGTATATGTTACAAAGTATAACTTATTTTCGATAATTCCGTCTTGATTTTCCAAAAATGGAATAAGTTGACACAAGAGAACGTTAGCGAAATGTTTGTAGGTCTATCTTATGTTTTACAAACGTTTCAGAATTCTGAAAAACAGTTGACACAAACATGTCAATAACGATAACATTATTTCATCGTAATGTATATAATTTCGACAACCCAAGAGCGTATGTACCAGCAACACGTGCTCAAGAAAGATGGGAAAAACCTATTAGAAAGATTTCGTGATAAATTGAAAGTCTGATTTATCATTTCTGGGTTCGTACACATGTAATAACAATTAGGCATGTGCGGTGCTTATATATTAGTATTTTTTTAGAGCAAGGCCATAATGGGCTGCCTGTTGTAGTCACAGCGAGGGATCGAACCCCGAATTTTATTGTTTTACGTTAATTGACTTATTACTGTCTCAACGTGAGAAAATATTTCTAGGTTCACAACCTTATGATAACATTCTTGATATATTTCAACGTTGATATGATCATAGTAGTATGATAATAGGTATGACACAGGTAGTAGCTTTATTCAGACATGAGTCGAGTAATACGTTCTTTAATTTATACTGGAATACTGAATTTCAAAATCCAAAACGTAATTCAACATTGCTAGATTCGTATTTTTATTAATACATTTAAAGCACTGTTGAATGTTTAGTAATTTTAATTTCTGACGGATTTACAATCATGTATCTATTTTAAAATCGATGTTTCTTTGAATAAAATTTATATTTAGAAACACACGCAACTTATACTGTTAAATTTGTATCGCGAAATTTCCGCCTATTCACTAAAGTTGTAGAAGGCTATCGAGCGTAAGAATCGACAATATTATGTGCGTAAGTAAACACTCGTGAAAAGTCAAAGTTGTGTACTTAGGTCATGTAGTACGCCACGATCAAGTTTCTCTACTTCAAGTCGAAGTTTACTGCATCTTGAATTACTGACCTCCTACGAACAAGAAAAGTTTTCTGAGATTTGTGGGAATTCTGGTTATCACAGGAATTTTATAAATATTTTATTGGCATCGCTGTAACATTTACAAACTTATTGAAGAAAAACCAAATGTTCAAGTGACTTAAAACATGTCAATCTGCTTTTTAAAATGTCAAATCTTTATTGTGCACTTATCCCGTATTTGGCATCCGCCTTTGATAACTTTTTTCTCATCAACTGTTTAAGCCAGCGATTGTGATGTTGATGCCATACTATTACAATCGGACAACAGAGTTATTGAATATCTGTTTGTTATTTTTCTAAAAAGTTTAATTGTATCCAAAATAATTATTCTATTATTGAAAAAGAAACATTGACGTTACTGTTGGTTTTACAACATTTCAATGTGTATGTATCAGAATCACAACAACCAATTGTCGTTCGCACTAATTATAACCTGTTAACGTTTATAAACTAAATGAACGATTGTTAAATCAGTGTTTAACATTACAATAGTATCATCTGAAGATAATTCATTGTCAGAGGAGTTAATAACATTCATGTTGATTGACTTTCACGTGCTAAGTAATTTTATTATCGAAAGGTTATTTGAGTTGATTGTGTCATGTACTGTCATGGCTATTCAAGCTGTATATTTCTTTGGTAATGCATTACATTTAATGTCTTGTTGTCAATGTATCTATATAAAATACTAGCTAAACAATTCTTGACGCCAATTTCCAATTATCCAAGGATTGTTTGTTTGTTTTTTGAATTTTGCGCAAAGCTACACAATGGATATTTGCGCTAGCCGTCCCTAATTTAGCAGTGTAAGACTAGAGAAAAGGCAACTAACTAATCATCACCACCCACCGCCAACTCTTGGGCTACTCTTGTACCAACGAATAGTGGGATTGACCGTAACATTATAATACCCCCACGGCTGAAAGGGCGAGCATGTTTGGTGTGACGTGAAGTCGAGCTCGTGACCCTCGGATTACGAGTCAAATGCCTCAACCACCTGGCCATCCCATGCCTTATCCAAGGAGGAAGATATTACTGATTTACTATCATATATCTGTTTAAATATCGACGTATGTTTAAGTTAAATTTATTTATATTTAGAAATTACATAACTTCTTCTTTCTCTTTGTTCAGATTTGAGGGGGGGGGTAGATTCATTGACCTTTTTATCCATCTTTTACAACGTTATATGGTTTCTGTAGAATATATGGGTAGATACAACATGAGGGTCAGAGTAAGCCAAACCTACTCCACCCCGTTTCAGAACAATGTTCATGTAGTTATTGGCAGATACGTTCGTCTGTTCTATACACTGTTGCTGATGTTCGAAAGTACATAATTCTGTACTTCATGAACAGTTCAGTATGTATCACACAAATATCACTGGTTCTAATCGTAATTTAAGAACATTTTTCATAAATACCCTTTTAACTGTTTTCAGTTTAGTTTAGCATAGCATAAGGTGGCCTGATGAGCTCTTTCATAATTTTAATATCTTTAAAATATATATATTAATAGGCAAGAAGTGCTTAAGTCTGTTTACAACGTGTATATTGCAGTTATCAAGTTCTCACAGTAGGTTTTTCTCATGGAAGTTTTTCGTAAAGTTATTTAGATAATTATTCAAAAGTCTATCAACGGCAGTTTGAATGTTTCTATAATTGTTCATTAATTCTGAAAATGTGCTATGTGGTACTTCGCAGGCTACTGTAAGTAATGGGTTTTGTATTGTTTCTGGTTTATTCAACTGTTTAAGTGATATATTTATCTCTGCTTGGCATGCATATTCTGTAACTAGGTGTATATATGTTTTGTATATTTTGATGATATAACCTGACGCGGTTCCATGGTTTTTGCCAGTTTGACTTCTTGCATAGTTTATTCATTTCCAAACGGTTGTTAATATATTTTAATATGCTGAATCCACGTTAATTCGGAATCGTAAATTTGATCTAAAAAATTTGATGAAGTTGTGGTATGGCGAAAAGCTCCATTCGTATACAATTTGATATTTTCATGTATTGTTTGTTTTGAGAATAATACCAGTTTATTTTGGGGGACACTTATCTTGTTTGATATTGTGGACCACATTCTATTATATTTTTTAGTTGTGGCTGAATATTTTTTGCTGCTGTTGATATGGTGGGGTCGCTTTTATAGACCACAACATCATTCACGAGTTTTGATAAAAATACCGAGATTTGGTATTTCAGAAGATTGTTCCTTACATAAATGATTTATAGAATAGGGCCAGTTACCTCTTTTTGGGAAACTCCTGCTCCTGGAGTAAAAGGCTCGGAGCAGGTTCCCCTAACATTTATTTCACATTTTCTATATTCCAGGAGGTTAGATAACAATCGAAAAAACCCAAAACGGTAGGCCCATTTCAGCCATACGGAATGTAAGACTATCATGCCTTACATTGTAGAATTTTACACTGTCAATAATGGTTTATGTCAATCTGACCAACTGGTCAGTTTTGTGTTTAAATTTTCGAAACCCATTTTGGATTTTCGGTAATTTTGAGTAGGCTTCTAGATAACTTGATATTTTGTTGTTAATTATTCTTTTTTGGAATTTTCCGAGTTGGTCAGTCTTATCTAGTGGTAAATATTCGGTTTATTTGCTGGTTTTTCTTCTCTATGAAACATTAGTACAATCGCTTGTTTCCAAGAAACCCGGTTTTATCCAGAATTTAGAGATAGGTTAAATAATGCAGTAACGTGTTCATACAATTTATGAGTGCCTTTTTTAAGGAGGACGACTTGTAAGCCGTCTTCTCCTGGCGTTTTTTTTCAGTAGAATTTCTTGCTTTTTTTATTTGTGTTTCTATAATTGTTTTTGTGAGGTGATGTGTCATCGAGCTTTAACTGGCATCGTTGTTCCTTGATATATTTAATACGTCGGCAGGAAATCTGGGTGTGTACATGGTTTTCTTTTGTCTATTCATATCAGGTTCATGACGTGTCTTAAATACGTTTACTCTTTGAATAGTTTCGCTTTTTCAGAGTTTAAGTATGCTATATTTTTTGTATTTCAAGAGATGAGTAGTTACTATTTGGTTTCCCGTGTTTCTGAATACTTTTAGATGTGTCCAGAACTGTAATGGATCTGTTTTGTCGTTAAGTTTGGAGGTGATTCCAACTATCTTGGTTTAGGTCGCAGATTTCCTTTCCTTTTCTGTTTCTTGGAGTGTTTATTTGAGTTTTAAGTGTGGGATCCCTCCTATGTATGTATTGTTTAAGAAGGTTTGATCGTTTTTTTATTACATTTATTATTTGTACGTGTGGTTTCCATATCCGCGCTGGTTTTGCTTGTTTATGTTTAGGTATTGTTTACTTTGCTACTGTAGTAAACCACTCAGAGACTGTATGACAATAAACAATTATGTATAATGCGTTCGAGACATTTTTTTATAATTTTTTCAGGTAAATTGTTATTTATGGTTGATTGATACTCAATTCAATTTGCTTTCTGATAGTTGAATATTTTCGGTTTATGTTGATTTATTTGCATGGGGAGATGGAGTATATTCCAAATAGGAAGATAATCAGTATCGGTATTTGCGAAATTCCCACCTATTCACTAAAGTTCTAGGAAATTCTTGAGAGTACGAATCAACAATATATATGTGTGCATAAACAGTAGTGTATCTTCAGTATTGTTGTTCAAGTTGAACTTTCTACAAACTTTCTTCACGTGTATAAATGTATCAACACGATTTGCCAAGAGACAGTATATATTACTGCTTGACTACAGTTGGTATATTATGAATCTTGGAAACTATGACTGTGGTTAAGGCTTATTAATTTGGAACTTCAGATATTTGACCAGGAACGTTTATAAATCTCGAACACTGTAAACCGTTTAACTTCAGCAGTTAAAACCTCGACATGTGTTAAGTGAATAACGCAAAACTAGCTAGCTTCTTGTTAAGTGAATGGTACACACATCAACTCGTAAACGTAAGTCGTTCATCATGAACCTCCGATAAGACACCAATGAAGTTCTTGACCAGAAGTAATTCTAGATATTATTTGTGAGTTTGTAAAACTTTTGAATATAGTTCATTATTTATAATAACTGTTATTGCTTGTATATTAAAAATAAGAAACTTTGTAAATCAATCTTGTTAGCAAGTATCATAAATTGTATACATGTTGACATTTATTGAACTTATAAGTTTAAATTATAGTGATCTCAGTTTTAGGTTATGAAATTGTAATACGTAACAAATTATATCTGTGAGACGAGAGGCCTATGTTTACATGAGAACATTTAAGGCATAATATAATACTACTGGTCTTGCATGAACATGACAACATTCAACGCACGCTGAAGCGTTGCTAGTATTGTATTGACATGAGAATCTTCAAGGGGTAGTCAGGCGTTGCTATGTTTATATCAATTCATAATATCCATATTGGTGTGACAGACTTCAGACATGGCTAAGCATTGGTACATTTATACTAGTGTCATTATATTGAAGGCGTGAGTAGGCTTCGTTAGACAGTTAACATTAATAACAACATGCGAGGAAACGTTGAACGTTGCTATGTTAATACTGGTAAGATACAGTTAAGATATGTAGAAACATATTAATTTAATATGATAGTAAACTGAAAAACAACTATTTATATGCATAATGAGGTAGTTTATTTTTATGGAACGTAGTGGATGTTTCGACATGAAGAAGACAGACCTTTTTTGTATCGACACATGTTGTTATGTTTCCTCAAAAACAAGTCACTTCATTATGTATATAAATCGTTATTTGTCAATTTACTATTAGCCAATGTATTGTTCAATAATCTTAAAGCTATAATTCATATTGTGATCGTTTGTAATACATAGATCGATATCGCTAGCTTTGTATTAGCATAATTGCGTCCGACGTACTTTTGGTTTTATTCAATCAATACTGTTATAAATGCTCTTGAAACTTTTGTTCAACCCACACTATGGTTACATTCAAGGTACTTTTGAGTCTTCCTAGATATATATACTGGTAAGATTACATTCAAGGTACTTTTGAGTCTTCCTAGATATATATACTGGTAAGATTACATTCAAGGAACAGCTAAGCATTACTAGGTTCATTTCGATATTTACAAAACACTAAAATTCAAAGATTGATCTAAAGATTATAGGTTTAAACTTTGATTACAACATTCGAAAGGATATTGATGTATAATAAAATCCAACCTTAATATATAGTAGACTCATACTTACAGTATATATCTTGTACTTGTAACATAGTTAGAAGTTTCTAATTATTCTGAAATAAAGTCCTTCAGTTATCAGGAGTCAAGATAGCATTTTGAAGTCCTAATACTGACGGCGAAAATACAATCTTCAGTTACAACAATATCTAACAGAGTTACTTGAAGGAGTAGAACTGAGAATTTCGTAACTTATATAACATAAAAAATAAAATGAAAACATAAAACTAACAAAATGGAATTGTCAGGTAAAGATATTGAGAGGATACGTAATATTAAAAATAATGCGTGGACGAAAAAAAAATATAAACCCTCTAAATTACTCTGGATTTTCACGATATTAATATCCATTTCCCACAATTCGTTTGGT
The DNA here is from genome assembly GCF_004210375.1 of Tachypleus tridentatus. NCBI lineage: Eukaryota > Metazoa > Arthropoda > Merostomata > Xiphosura > Limulidae > Tachypleus > Tachypleus tridentatus. Next base: position 29,429,326 of record NC_134830.1, on the reverse strand, counting down.
ATACGATGTGTTGAATATATTGTCTTAACCTGTTTAGTTAGATAATATACATAAGCGATAGTTTTGTCTATTCTATAATTCCATGTGTGTGTGTGTGTGTGTGTGTTTTATAACAAAGCTCCATCGGGCCATCTGCTGAGCCCACCAAGGGGAATCGAACCCCTAATTTTAGCGTTGTAAATCCGTAGATTTACCGTTGTACTAGTGGGTGGATGTAAGTCCGTCTTCTGTAGTTAGGTATAATAATACTTGTAATCATGATGTGTTTCTTTCTATAGAAATTCCACAAAAATAAAGTATATATGCATGAAAAATACTTATAAATAACTATAGGGAAAGCTTATAGGTATTATGTAACATCAAAAATGTTTCTCTTCTTAGCTGAATGACATTTTCCCTCGGACGATAGATCGTCCATCCGGGAACTTCCGCACGGACTCTCCCTTCACTTGGTTTAACACCTCTTGATTTCTGGCTGTAGATGTACTTCAAACATCGACAATGGCGCTCTATAATAAAGAATTTCGGAATTATGCCCCAACAGTACAACCTACATTTCAAGAATCCTGGCACAGTTTACGAAGCTACATTTTGACGATAACTGGCTCACTTAGAACCTACTAGCCGACGAAACATTTATATCTTAGTTTTTGCCAGTTGATCTTTGTTGTAAAAAAAAAAAAAAGCTGTTAAAGTGTGGATTCTCATAACATCTTGTGCAGTATCAGAAAGAATTGTTCGAAAGTCTATACTTAAGACTCGTGGGTGCGAAAAATTGGGATATTTTACCAAAAGTTTTCATCGAGAAAATTTGAAACGTGAAATGAAAAACATACACAAAGCGCAATTGTAACTGTTAGCAAATAGTTTAGCTGATTTCAACATAACTATTAGATCTTCAGTCGTATTATAAAAAAACATGAACCAAAAAAAACGAGAGAAATGAACATACCGTGTTTGTCGTCTTTGGCCCCCCCTGCTGGTACAGCGGTATGTCTCCGGATTTACAACGCTAAAATCAGGGGTTCGATTCCCCTCAGTGGGGTCAGCAGATAGCCTGATGTGGCTTTGCTCTTGGGCCCGGCATGGCCAAGCGTGTTAAGGCGTGCGACTCGTAATCTGAGGGTCGCGGGTTCGCATCCCCGTCGCGCCAAACATGCTCGCCCTTTCAGCCGTGGGGGCGTTATAATGTTACGGTCAATTCCACTATTCGTTGGTAAAAGAGTAGCCCAAGAGGTGGCGGTGGGTGGTGATGACTAGCTGCCTTCCCTCTAGTCTCACACTACTAAATTAGGGACGGCTACCACAGATAGCCCTCATGCAGCTTTGCGCGAAATTCAAAAGCAAACAAACTTGTCGTCTTTGTGATCCATCATTCTCATAAACTTGTAGTACTGATATTAACTACAACAAAAAGCGTAAAATATGCGGTTGTGAAATAACGTCAAATGAGTAATAAAAATTATAAACTGCGCAGACATACCAGTCTCCTTATATTACGTACAAAAGATAAAGCTCGAGAGAATCAAGCGTAGGTATTAATATAAATGTATAACGGTAAATTCGCTGTAATTTGCATATTTGATGGCACAAACTGTATAATTAGCGAACCAAATTATTTTCTAAACAAACAACCCAATTTCATTTGTCGCTGCATGGCACCGGATTCGTAATCTGAGGATCGTGGGCTCGAATCCCCGTTGCACCAATGTACTCGCCATTCAGCCTTGAGGTTTTAAAATATGGCAGTCAGTTCCACTATTCGTTGGTAAAAGAGTAGCCCAAGATCTGGCGGTGGTTGATGATAACTATCTGCCTTCCCTCTAGGCTTAAACTGCTAAATTAGGGACGGCCAGCGCAGATAGCTCTTGTGTAGTTTTGCACAAAATTAAAAAAAAAAACAAACAAACAGTTTCATCAATTTTTGAATAATAATATATATTGATACTACAATATAAAAAAACTCGTAACGCTAAACTACTCTAGAAATAAAAAAAAAATGTGAGTTTATCAGAACACAATTGACTGAAGCCAAGACGCATTTCTGAAAGAAGTGTTATAAGATCTGCCCCATTTGTAGTGATCTCTGAACAATTTCTCTCACGCACTGAAAACCTAAAGTCTTAAAATTTAACACCATTTCTTTCAGCACGCATGTATTTGATTTCAACATTGCTTTCACATATCTAAATGACCAGCACACTCTTTATTTTTAGTCACGAAATTCACTGTTCCTTCCTTCGTGACCGTTCTCTCTTTCCCTTACTTAACTTTCACAAATATCGAAACTTTCCTATTGAAATCTCATAATTATATGCTTTAACGTATACGTTAGTTAATCACGTGTACACAACCATAAGTACGTACATGTAGCAATAAATATTTGAAACTTCGAGTTTAAACGAAAGAGGCGTGTTATGTGGCTCGCGTGTTATAGTAACTTCCAAAGTTGGTTTATATAATGTGGCGTAACAAGATCGATTTTGTTTCGTGTCTGTTTGTTACATAGTAAGGTTAACAACCTAAAAAAGGTCATGGGTTAATTGTCATAAATAAGTCACAGAACTGGCACCAGCGAAAACTAAAGTTTTAATACACACTAATCGGATAGATAAATATTTAACTGAAATTATTAGATAGCAAATTACATAATAGGTTACCTTTGTCATTATGGTAGCATAGGTTATGTTTCCCTTGTATTCATTACTAGCTGTGTTGATGTTGTTTGTTTTGTGTTTTAATTTTGCGCAAAGCTACTCGAGGGCTATCCGCGCTATCCATCTCTAATTTAGCAGTATAAGACTAGAGAGAAGGTAGCTAGTAATCACCACTAACCTCCAACTATTAAGCTACTCTTTTGGCAACGAATAGTGGGATTGATCGGATTTAAAAAAATTACCCATTAAGTTAAAATTACAAAACAAAATCATATTAAATTATAATTAGAAAAGCAACACGTTAAATTACTATCTATAAAAAATAACACATTAAGTTAAAATTACAAAACAAAATCACATTAAATTATAATTAGGAGAGCAACACGTTAAATTACTATCTATAAAAAATAACACATTAAGTTAAAATTACAAAACAAAATCACATTAAATTATAATTAGGAGAGCAACACGTTAAATTACCATCTATAAAAAATAACACATTAAGTTAAAATTACAAAACAAAATCACATTAAATTATAATTAGGAGAGCAACACGTTAAATTACCATCTATAAAAAATAACACAAGTTAAAATTACAAAACAAAATCACATTAAATTATAATTAGGAAGGCAATACAGTTTAAATTACCATCCATAAAAAACAACACATTAAGTTACAATTATGAAACGAAATCACCTTAAACTACAACTCGGAAAAACAAACGTTAAACTAAAGTGAAGAGAAATAATATGCGAAGGTGGAAGTGGAAAAGTGTTGAACTATAATTAGGATAATTTAAGTTAATTAGAAATTAGAATTATATAAATTAATTAAAACGCTAAACCACAATTTGTGGCAACTATAGTCATACAAAATATAATACTTTTGCTACATAAATGAATTATGCGTGTAGTTAATAACATTCTGTCAAATTTTACTTAAAATAAACACTAACTAAAAAGTTAAATGATGTATTAATTATTTGCTAAATGGTATTTATGACGATGCTTATTTTGAATTGCAGATTTTTAACTTTGAAATAGGTATTCGGTGAGTACATTTCTATAAACATAACAGCAAAAACTTCTGAAATGTTTGAGATTAATATAAATTTACTGAATAAACTGTAGCAATGCATCAAAGTGATCATATCAAAAAGTTAATTTTTACCAAGATATCGATGTCCAATGAGCATGTTCACGTGAAAATATATTTCTTCAAAATGATATTTGTTATTCCGCAAATTTCATGACATCTTTATATTAATTAAATATTCAGATCTAAGTTCTTTCAATACAGTGGCAAATGTAATTGTAGTAGTGAGGTTCTGAGCTACTAATATAGTCCATATCCGACTAAAAGGTCATTATGCAGCTTGTATATACGTTGTTATCTGTTGTTGTTGTTTTCCTTTCAGAAATCGCGAATCAAGTAAATATTGAACGTTTGCAATTAAAGACTGCTTGTTTGTTTGTTTTGAATTTCGCGCAAAAACTCGAGGACTGTCTGCGTTAGCCGTCCCTAATTTAGCAGTCTAAGATTAGAGGGAAGGCAGCTAGTCATCACCACCCACCGCCAACTCTTGGGCTACTCTTTTACCAACAAATAGTGGGATTGACTGTGACATTATAACGCTCCCAAGGCTGGAAGACGGGCATATTTGGTGTGACAAGAATTTGAACTCGCGACCCTCAGATTACGAGTCGAACGCCTTAACCCATCTGGCCATGCCGAGCCTTTTAAGACTGCATATTTATTTGCAAAAAAATTATTTTCTCCTGTAATTAGTATTAAAAAAGTACATAACCTTTTGTGTTCCTTTCGTGTTATTGAGTGATGCAATAGCTATGCGTTCAAGGACACGTGACAAGAAGCAGTATCAACTAAAATAAAAGAATTAATTAAAACGCTGTCTATAAAATTATGAAATATCAGCTATAATAAGATATTGTTTGCGGAGCTAATATTAATAGATCTGGATTCAGTTCTATAACCTTGCTTCAAGAGTTCTGGATAATTTTTGTTTAGTTAAAAAGAACAAAGCTCCAAGTCTGTCTATTTATAAATAAATATGTGTTAGGGACAACAGCTGTAAACACATAATGCTGATTCTTTTAAAATTGATCCCTAACATATGGATAGCTTAAAAACGTAAAGATGGAAACTTTCTAGTTGAGGCTTCGTAAACCGGCGCGACGTGGCCAGGTAGTTAAGATACTCAGATTCTAATATGAGGGTCACGGGTTTGAGTCCCGGCTGCTTCAAATATGCTCGCCCTTTCAGCAGTGGGGACTTTATCACGTAACGATCAATTCCACTATTTGTTGGTAAAAGAGTAGCCCAAGAGTTGGCGGTGGATGGTGATGACTAGCTGCCTTCCCTCTAGTCTTACACTGTTAAATTAGGGACAGCTAGCGCAGATAAACCTCGTGTAGCTTTGCGCGAAATTCAAAACAAACCAACCTAAGTAAACTGTATATTCACCACACACAAGTTCAGTTGTTTGTATAGAAGAAAAATAGTTCAATGGCGATTTTTTTTTCAAGTTGTTCGATTTTTGCTCAAATCTAAAGATATATTTTAACAGAACATTTTAAAACTATTTATTCACAGCATAGTTATATAGTCAGATAAACAATTAGTATTTCTATTATAAAATTAGTCGTTCTACATTCCCTCTACAAGTCAGTATACACTGCTGGCCAAAATCTTAAAGCCAATGAACATAAAGAAAAAATATGCATCTTGCGTTGTTCGACTCAACCACTTATTTGAGTAGAGCTTCGAAAGATGAAAATAAGAAAAGTAAAAATAAAAATAAAACACTTTTTAGCATTTAATAGGGAAAATGTAAACGCTATGAAATTAGCCTAAATACTAGCTGGTCAAAAGTTTAAGACCATACTGAAACGAAGCGTTAATCGATAAACATGTAATGAAACTTAGTCATTTGTGTTCAAGCATTAGCGTTGTCAACATCTCCCACTGATATCTCCGTGTTACATTGGTTAGAAACATGGCAAAGGCTAAAAAGTTGACAGAGTTTGAACGTGGCAAAATTGTCGAGCTGCAAAAGCAAGGTCTCTCTCAACGTGCCATCGCTGGTGAGATTGGACGTAGTAAAACTGCTGTTGCAAATTTATTAAACGACCCTGAGGGATACGGAACGAGAATTTCAAGTGGTCGGCCCAAGAAAATTTTGCCGGCGTTGAGCATGAGGATTCGACGGGTTGTCTGGCGAGACACCAGCCGATCGTCGAAATAGATTAAAGCTTTTACGGACGCAGTATGTGGTTCAAGAACAATAAGACAGCACCTACGAGAGAAAGGCGTTAAAAATCGTAAACGTTTTCGAAGGCCACGCCTCCTTCCACACCGCGAAACAGCTCGGTTAAACTTTACTGAGAAGCACCAAACATGAGACGTAAAAAAGTGGAAGAAGGTTTTGTTCTCTAATGAGAAAAAAATTAACCTGCATGGTCCAGATGGCTTCCAACATTATTGGCACGATAAGAATATCCCACCGGAGACATTTTCTACACTACACAGTGGAGGAGGTTCCATCATGATCTGGGATGCATTCTCCTTCCATGAAGCTCCATTAGCTTCAGGTTATACAGGGGCGTCAAACAGCAGCTGGTTACATTGGCGTGTTGGAGAAAGCATCCTTATTGACTGAAGGCTCTCGCTTGTGTGGAAATGATTGGATCTTTCAGTAGGACAACGCTGCAATCCACAATGCCTCCAGGACAAAGGACTTTTTTATGGCAAATAACGTGATTCTTTTGGACCATCCAACGTGTTCGCCCGAACCGAACTTCATTGAAAATGTTTGGGAATGGATGGCAAGGGAAGTCTATAAAAGTCTATAGAAATGGACTTTTTCAATTCCAAACAGTGCATGATCTTCGTGAAGCCATCTTCACCACTTGGAATAACATTCCAGCCAGCCTTCTGTAAACGCTTATATCGACCATGCCAAAGCGAATGTTTGCAGTTATTCGCAATGACGGCCGTGCGACTCACTACGGAGACCTCTTGTTGGGCATTTTCTACCCTGTTTAGGACTTCTTTTTGGCATGGTCTTAAATTTTTAACCAGCTAGTATTTAGACTAATTTCTTAGTGTTCACATTTTCCCTATTAAATGCTAAAAAAGTTTTTTCCCTTTTCTTGTTTTCATCTTTCGAAGCTCTACTCAAATAAGTGGTTGAGTCTAACATCGCAAAAGGCATATTTTTTCTTTATGTTCATTGGCCTTAAAATTTCAGCCAGCAGTGTGTGTGTACGATAATGAAAATGTACTTTGAGTATTTTGTGAAATAATCTTAGTAGTCCAGTTATAATGTTATCTGAACATTTGGTGGTAGTCTGATTATTACCATATTATATTTTTTTTAATGAGAGTCATTTCTAACAAAAAGTTTTGTGCCAGTTACTTTTCAGATTCCCTAAGCTTTTCTAAAAAAAAAAAAGATAAATACAAGGACATTTGGTAGCATCAACTCATTCTGCTGTCGAAAATAAATAAGAGAAGAGGAAAAGGTACCTCATGTTTTGTGATAATTGCACGACTGAATTATTTTACAGTGCTAATTTTGGGGTTTACAGATTGTTATTAAATGTAGTTTGTTTTGAATTTCACGCAAAGCTTCTCGCTAACTGTCCCTGATTTAGCAGTGTAAGACTAGAAGGAAGACAGCTAGTCACTACCACCCACCGCCAACTCTTGGGCTACTCTTTTACCAACGAATAGTGGGATTGATCGTCCCATTATAACGCCTCCACGACTGAAAGGGCGAGCATGTTTGGTGCGGCTGGTATTCGAATCTGCGACCTTCGGATTACAAGTCGAACGCCTTAACACGCTTGGCCATGCCGGGCCACAAACAGGAGAACCATCTGCATTAGCTGTTCCTGATTTAATAGTGAAAGACTAGAGGGAAAGCAACTAGTCATCACCACCCACCGCCAAACATGCCATTTAAACCAAACGATTCTGAGTAACGAAATATGTTGTCGTTTATAATGAACTAAAACAAAGACTTGACGTTTGTTCGAATGGTCTCTTGGACGAAAATTACTACTACGTTACGTAATATATGATATGCAACTGTCCTCAGTAGCTGACCCATGAAGTTTTGAAAGTTAGGTTACATTTAGTATGGTTTTAAATTGCCTACATAAAAATATATATATTATACATAAGTAACTACAGATCAATAGTCGTGCTATCCCTTCCTGTACCTTTTGGTGCCTAACGTTCTTCAATAGCTTTTGCGTGTTGAAGTGTCATATAAAATCTTTTTCATGACAACCATTTTTGAAACTATACTTACCATGTCACGCTGGCATAAAAAACCGAGACTACTTTAATGTTGCCAAAAATAATCTGCAAACACATAGATATATTTATATATCCATATTTAAGAGCTCTCCAGTAGCTTTGTGCGAAATTCAAAAACAAACAAATAAACAAACCGTCTTTACCTCCTGGTAAATTCATGTTTATTTGTCTTCAACGCAAAGGTTTTAAACGACGTATATGAAGGTGATTTACCTATCATTGGATCCTAAGTATTTTTTTTCAACAGTGTGAAGAATTTCTTTTTTTATCCTACCTTAAGATGTTTTTCTTTCTTTTTCTAAAACATTATTTTCGTTTTGTAGAAAGTTAATTTCTTTTTGTATTCTATTTTTGGTTTGGTTTCGCACAAAGTAACACGAAGGCTATCTGCGCTAGCCGTCCTTAATTTAGCAGTGTGAAAGTAGAGGGAATACCGTTAATCATCACCACCCACCGCTAACTCTTGGTTTACTCTTTTACCAATGAATAGTGGGATTAACCATGACATTTTAACGCCCCTACGGCTGAAAGAGCAATGATGTTTGTGTGGCGAGGATTCGAACACGCAATTTTGTATTATGAGTCGAGTGTCCTAAACACCAGGCCAGACCGGGCCTTCTATTCCTTACCTGAGATATTAATCTAAAAATATTTCCACTCCAAATAATCATAAATTTTGTCATAAGTTTGACTGTTTTCAGGACATCACTTGTTTTATGAAATAAGAGTTTAAATGTGTCCATTAACATTTTGGTCTTCTCCGCAAGATCTGATTCATAAATATATTTTACCAAACATCGCAAAAAGAAATTTTCTGTTGTGTTATTAGTAAATTTTATGTCCTAAATTACTTATATATTATTTTGCTACTAAATGTTTTGGAAGATGGTTTATTCGTAATATTCGTAATGGTTTATTGGTAATATTCGTAATGGTTTATTGGTAATATTCGTAATGGTTTATTCGTAATATATTTTTGTTAGAACTTGCAGTACTTTATATAAGATACTGTTTTTCTCTGAAAACACCAGTGTTGGTATTTACACAAAAGGCTTTATTGATAGAGCTCCTTAATTTAGCAGTATAAGACTAGAAGGAAAGCAGCTAGTCATCACCACCTACCGCCAATTCTTGGACTACTCTTTTTTCAACGAATAGTGAGATTGACCGTCACATTATAACGCCCCCAAGGCTGAACGAGCGAACATGTTTGGTGTGAGAGGAATTTTAACTCGCGACCCTCAGATTACGAGTTAAGCGCCCTAGCCACGAGGCCATGCCGGGCCCTTACATTCATTATAAAGAGAGATGCAACATTGGTGCAAAGTACAAAACACTTACAATGTTTAGTTTTATATATCATCTGAGAACACAATAAAACACTAATTCAAAAACCGATATATTTAGTAATTTGTTTCTCAATAAAATAAATAGTAGAACTGAAGTTAGACTAAGTTTTAGAAAAAAAAATATTTACTATCTAAAGCTAATGAATTATTTTTAATTATATATTTATCATCAGTTACTTTATTTGTTTGTTTTGGTATTATGCACAAAGCTACATCTGTGCTTTGCCTACCATGGGTTTCTAGTAGCATAATTCCGCAGAATACCATTGTGAGGAGTCATTATTATATAAATAGGTAGAAAAATGAGTAATCTGAAGCTCAAACTGCTCAAGGTTGGATTCTGAGCCCATCTACTTGTCTGAAAGATTTACATATGACAAAAAGGCTTCCAATGAGAATCAAAAGGTTTTTCTATGTGATTTTGGCCATGACTTCTTTCTGTCCACTGCACTTGCGACAGGTTTGTAGCTGGATCCAATATTTTTTAATTACATCTTTTGACAGTTATTCCAACACTCAAATGTGCAATAACATATTTTCAGTCACATATATTGATACCTCTGAAAACAGTATAACTTAGCCACCATAAAAATGTGATATTTAAAGATGTTGTCTTGGTGTTACTGTCTAGCTTTGATCTTCCAGATGTGGACGCATCGATCGTTGTTATAGATATAAAACGTTGACTCATCTGGAATAGTTTAATGGCATTAATCCTTTTCCAATGCTCGAGAGAAAAATCCAAAGAAGATATGCAATGCTGTGCGATCAACGGCAGTGCTGAAGTAGGTCTTCTCGATTTCGGGTTAACCTCAATGCCTTTTTTAAAGCTTGTTTATTGGAAATCACTCCAGTCATTAAGTTCATTTGAAGTTTAACTGAATTGAACTAGATCCCTAATGATCATGCAATGGCAGTGGCAGTAATTATAAGGCATAGTTGATCTGCGAGAGCTGACTGATGTACAGATCAGTTATCCGATAATATGTCTATAGCTTTGACACCGCAACTTGATTACAACAAAATTAACTGCCATTTGTGTCGGTGTTTCTCCAGCCTTAATCATTAGAACAACTCTGATGGTCTCCTCTAACAACAAAAATCTAATTATTAGGAAAACTCAAAACAGTAAGTAGTCAAAACGGAAGTCGACATGATTGGATTGCCTTTTCATGACGAAAACAGCCACGAAATCCTCGTAATTTTCACGTGATAAATGCGCATAATAAATGTCATATCTATTTTCTAAAGTAATTATTTGATGCAAAGTGGTTATTAATATGTTGCATTTCTTGACGAAATCGAAACGCTGTCGTTGGCTTTAATCTTAGGGGTATAGGTAAATTCAAATAATACCAAATGTTATTATTTGTAATATACAACATCGTTTTATCAAACCGTATATATCTAAAACATCCAAAAACAAATTTCAGTCAATTTCATAATTACTCTTATCTGATGACACTGGAATATTTGTTAGTTTTACTTAGAAATTCTACTGTTCGTATAATGTATCAAATTCGAAAAATGATATTAAAATCATGATTTGAATTTGGAGTAAATTAATTTTTGTGCAAAATTATACAGGAGCTATGTTTCCATAGTTGTCGATGATTTAAATGGCATAACGTTGTCAGAAACCAATGCAACCTAGTGAGTTGCTCTTGTCTGGCAGAAACATGTGATTTGACCATCGCTGTGGTTCCTGAGTACGAAAACCTTTAGAACTTTGGAATTTACAGGCGAGGCACACTAACTATTAACTCACGCCTGGTCTACATGTCATCATTATTTACAATTTACAGGCGAGGCACACTAACTATTAACTCACACCTGGTTTACATGTCATCATTATTTACAATTTACAGGCGAGGCACACTAACTATTAACTCACACCTGGTTTACATGTCATCATTATTTACAATTTACAGGCGAGGCACACTAACTATTAACTCACGCCTGGTTTACATGTCATCATTATTTACAATTTACAGGCGAGGCACACTAACTATTAACTCACGCCTGGTCTACATATCATCATTATTTACAATTTACAGGCGAGGCACACTAACTATTAACTCACGCCTGGTTTACATGTCATCATTATTTACAATTTACAGGCGAGGCACACTAACTATTAACTCACGCCTGGTTTACATGTCATCATTATTTACAATTTACAGGCGAGGCACACTAACTATTAACTCACGCCTGGTCTACATGTCATCATTATTTACAATTTACAGGCGAGGCACACTAACTATTAACTCACGCCTGGTTTACATGTCATCATTATTTACAATTTACAGGCGAGGCACACTAACTATTAACTCACGCCTGGTCTACATGTCATCATTATTTACAATTTACAGGCGAGGCACACTAACTATTAACTCACGCCTGGTCTACATGTCATCATTATTTACAATTTACAGGCGAGGCACACTAACTATTAACTCACGCCTGGTCTACATGTCATCATTATTTACAATTTACAGGCGAGGCACACTAACTATTAACTCACGCCTGGTCTACATGTCATCATTATTTACAATTTACAGGCGAGGCACACTAACTATTAACTCACGCCTGGTCTACATGTCATCATTATTTACAATTTACAGGCGAGGCACACTAACTATTAACTCACGCCTGGTCTACATGTCATCATTATTTACAATTTACAGGCGAGGCACACTAACTATTAACTCACGCCTGGTCTACATGTCATCATTATTTACAATTTACAGGCGAGGCACACTAACTATTAACTCACGCCTGGTCTACATGTCATCATTATTTACAATTTACAGGCGAGGCACACTAACTATTAACTCACGCCTGGTCTACATGTCATCATTATTTACAATTTACAGGCGAGGCACACTAACTATTAACTCACGCCTGGTCTACATGTCATCATTATTTACAATTTACAGGCGAGGCACACTAACTATTAACTCACGCCTGGTCTACATGTCATCATTATTTACAATTTACAGGCGAGGCACACTAACTATTAACTCACGCCTGGTCTACATGTCATCATTATTTACAATTTACAGGCGAGGCACACTAACTATTAACTCACGCCTGGTCTACATGTCATCATTATTTACAATTTACAGGCGAGGCACACTAATTATTAACTCACGCCTGGTCTACATGTCATCATTATTTACAATTTACAGGCGAGGCACACTAACTATTAACTCACGCCTGGTTTACATGTAATCATTATTTACAACCTGTTAAGCTTTTTATTTTAAAGTATAATTCTCAATAATTGCGATAAAGAGGAATTTAACTTCTAAAATGAGATATCTCCCCATGGTAGTGTTACGCCTACGGACTTATAACACTAGAATTCCGGTTTCGATACCCGTCGTGGGCAGAGCACAGCCAGCCCAGTATGTAGCTTTGTGCGTAACTTCAGAACAAGAGAAACTAAAATGAGATTGTAATTTATTTATTAGTAATTACTCATTAAATATAATACAGAACGGAATATAAAGACTTGCTACTTTATATATCTCCATTGTGTGTGTGCGTTCACCAAGGGGAACCAAACCTCTTATTTTAGCATCGTTAATCTCAAGACTTACCGCTGTCCAAACGGGGTACACGTACCTCTCGAACACATAACAGCCCTGAGCAGACATGTGTATTTACTTTGAGATATAATATTTTTGTCTTTGCTCGGTAACTGAACAATAAGCCTAAGGGAGGGCTTATACGATCAAAATCGGGTTCGATACCCACAGTAGGCAGCTCGTTGTGTAGCTTTGTTCTTAACAACAAACAAACAAAACTAACATTTTTAAGTCTCATTACGTTCTCTGGTGGGACAACGATAACTTTATAGACTTAAATCCGGAGCTCGATTTCCCGTGGTACACAGAGAAGATAATTTAAAGCGATTTTACTATAAAATTCATCAATGTCGCGTCAAACTATTGAATTTGCCTGTCTATCAAAAGGTACCTAATTCTTCGAATGACATGAGTCACTAAGTCAGAAAACAAACAGAATTTGTATGGTAACCACTTCAAGCTATCGTCGAGACCATTGATGAAAATTTCGAGTTTGTTTTTGTTTTATCACAGACGTAACATAATTCGTCTTTATAATCTCTGTAGAGTTTCTGTCGGTTCATCGGTACTCAGTGAGGTCGGCTCCCGAGGGAAATCTTTCTCTGAGAAACAATGTGTTCTCATACATACGACTAAACACACATTTGCGTGCCATGATGGAAGAATGTCAGAGTTCTGGCTTTCACAGAACATGCCTCGAGGTTATCTTTGTACATCTAGACATGTACTTGATCATTTCTTCGCCAACAGAAAAGTAAGACTTAACTGGATGTGACATAGGTGAAACATAGTCTGATCGATCATTCATCTCTTCTGTTTTCGCCTTCATAGCCCATGGAACCATTGGCTTCTAAAATACCTAAGGGACACCCTTAGCGGTTTGATATCGTTGCAGACACGCAAATCTTCAAGCGTTCTTATGAGACAAAGAAACTAATGCGACAAAATATTTAAGAATACATATTTAATTGCAACATTCCATTAATGGCTCTTCAATCTCAGTCTCTATTAACTATCAAATAATCTTTATTGTCGAGTATAAATCTTTATTCTGGCTTATATTTGTTTTTCTGGGTGGGAGTCAAAAGTTACCTGGAGGAATAACCTGTTTTAACCACTCTCACCAGTAGACAGTAGTATGTTGTCTGTCAGTCATTGAATAGACAATGAAATGATATCACATAAGAGAGGCCTAACGTTGCAATTTGTACTATCAATAAAATGTGCGTATGCCACGAATCACGAGAAGAATTATGCACTCTGTAGGCTACAATACAGCATCACATATGAATTTCAAAGCAAGAAAAAACATTTATTGCTCTTAATTTTGTTTTTGTTTTTTTCACTCTTGAAAGAAAAGAATTTCTGGAGGTACATGTTGGAGGTACGTAATCACAGGATAGAAACTAAAACTTCAGTTAAAAGCTGCTCAACAACAGACGTATAAATATCAGTATGGTAGAAAATATATTGTGCATTATGGCAACTTTGTTTTCCGATATTCTTCTAATATTATTCAAGGGCTACTCGCGTCAGTCGTTCCTAATTTAGAACTGATAGGCCATAGGAAAGTCAGCTGGCAAACAATATCCGTATCTAATCTTTTGGGTAATTTTTAACTGAACGAATAAGTTAACTGGATCATTATCTTTATAGCTTACCCATGCCTCAAATCTTGAAGCGCAATTTTATTTTATTTTTTAACAGGATAATGGAAAGCGAACCAAGAATCCTGTTGTCTGACACACTAACCACTAACCAGCCATTGCTTAGCCGTAGTGTCGTAAGAAGAAATGAACTGTTATGGTTAAATAAATATATGAGTATGGTAAAAAAGACCGAATCCTCAATAGCAGTGGCACTTGAAATTCTTTCAGGCAGAACTAGAATAAATTAATCCATAAGATCTTTTTCTTGCCCTTTATTAGCTTTATATTCATGCCCAAACAATATCAAGCGCTCTCAAGTGGCACAGCGGAATGTCTGCGGACAAATACAATGCCAGAAACCGGGTTTCGATACCCGTGGTGGGCAGAGTACAGATAGCCCATCGTGTAGCTTTGTGCGTAATTACAGAACAGACAAATAACACCAACCGTGAGGCTCACGTATACCCGATTCGATTTTATTACACATCAGGACCTCTTCCAGTTTTTTTCTGAAATTAAAATTCTTTTGAACACGATTTGAATAAATTAATCTATAAGGTAATGCCCTTGGTCAAATACATCAATCGAAAAGTTTTGGTCTTTTGAGTCGAAAACTGTAATTAGATCTCAAATCAGCCAAGAGATGACAGAACTATGAGGTAAAAGTGTACTTGGAAAAAAGAAACATAGAGCTGGTCTATAAACTGCTCATCCGTGGCTATAGAAAATATAATACTTGAAGCAATTCACTTTCATACTCACCTATCAAACTGTAGGTGAAGGTTACCAAAGTGAATTAAACACATTTAATTCATTGTCATATTTAGTTTAGGATTCACCAGTATCATAACCTCCTTAATCTTTGAACCTCGACTAAAGGTCACTAGGATTGGAATCTCAATGAACATTTAAAGTGTCACTAGCATTTAATCTGGAACGAAACAATAGTTACTTTTTTTTACAAAAAAACACACGTACACTCAAACGAACGTTACTTCAGTTTCAATTACATACATAGGTTTTGTTTTCCTCACCGAATTTCTAGTGTAAGGCGCGCATTCGGTAGCTAGGACTAAAGAGCATGTAACAGAAATTTTGCAAACAACACAAATGTTTTGAACCTTTAGAAACTAAAAACATTTCTATGTAAACTCACACATATATCTGTAGAGATCGAAACATTCTCTGTATTAACTACTATAAAATACATTTATCGTATAGTGTGTGTGTTTTCTTATTGCAAAGTAAAATCGGGCTATCTGCTGAGTGCACCGAGAGAAATTGACCCCTGATTTTAAAGTTGTACATCCGTATTACTTGATACTTTTCGTGTAGTCCAAGTGAGGTTAATGTGCTCTTGTTTCCATCTGCCTACGACTGATGAAACGACAATATGATACCACCAGTCTTTTAGGGTAAATATCAAGTTCTTTCTTCAATACTACTTTCGTCAATATTGAAGCTGTTTTTTTTTATTTTCAGCGAGTGTCAACGAGTCTCCTTAATGGAGACAAGTACTTTAATACCCTATAATTTACATGTATTATATTTAGAAGTGTCAGTCTGTTAATCCTATACTCGCTTCAACAAAACTCCATATAATTATGACCCCCCGCCAGTATAACGATATGTCTCCGGATTTACAACGCTAAAATCAGGAGTTCGATTCCCCTCGGTGAACTCAGCAGATAGCCCAATGTGGCTTTGAAATAAGAAAATACACACCCACATAATTAATTATTTTACGTAACGAGAAGTAACTCTAATTTTCAAAAATAAGCAAAAAGACAAAACTGACGGTAAAACTATGTAAGATAAAACTTGTTACTATAATACGATCATTTTACTTGTTTCACGATCAAAACAGAACAGAAATTCTTAGCGCCTTGGGTATAAACCCTGTCAAAATATTCTTCTCCCAGGGAAAACATGAGATGATAGACTGTGTGATAGAGATTAATTTCTAAACTATTACAAATAAAATTAAAAATATAAGCAGTAAGAAATACAAACATTTCCATATACGTAATCCTACCATTGCTGGAGATTCTTATACCGTTTACGACAGCATCTCTGAATCAATGTTAAGAATATTCAAGATTCTACCGTTCTAATTGTTACAAGTGTATAGAATTCTAACACTAGATACTTCTTTCCAGTACTGTCTACGACATTTTGCTTTCAATCCATGTTACAAATATACAAAGGCCCAGCATGGCCAGGTGGGTTAAGGCATTCGACTCGTAATCTGAGAGTCGCGACGGGTTCGAATCCCCGTCGCACAAAACATGCTCCCCCTTTCAGCCATGGGAGCGTTATAATATGAGGGGTCAGTCCCGCTATTTGTTGGTAAAAGAGCAGCCCAAGAGTTGGCGGCGGTGGGTGGTGATGACAAGCTGCCTTCCCTCTAGTCTTACACTGCAAAATCAGGGACGGCTAGCGCAAATAGCCCTTGTGTAGCTTTGCACGAAATTTAAAACAAACAAAAAAAACAGATATACGAAATGCTTACATTACATATACAAGAAAGTTTACGTGTTTCTGCTTGCTTAATAAAAGTAAATAACGTTTGTTTTGGGTTCAAAACCTACACTTTTCTGTCACGACGAGTTACAAGTAATCGTAATGATGTTTTTAGATTTACTTATTTAGTCTAAAAGTTATTTTTTGGAAGATCAGTTCCACTAATTCGTAAGTAGAAAGACTATTTTTCATTACCCGTAGCACCAGTGCAATAGATCCCCATGTGACGTATTCATGATGTCATGTTTGCACCTCGAGAATGGAATGGAGAAATATAATGTTTATCGTGACGGGAAACGAAGGCGAAATGGGAAAATCGTGACCCCTTTAGTTAATCTGCATGCAAACAAGATAAAAATTTCTCGAAGTTGAGGGTTGTACATCGCGTAATAAAAGAGTGTTTCCAGTATCATATAAGCAAGAGTTCCATTATAGTATGATTTATTTTCATTAACCCCTACAATAACATCTTTATTTTTGTCGATACAATAAAGATTCACTTTAATACATTTTTAAAAGCTGAATAATTAGTCGAAAATCTAGATGTCAGGAGTGATAGAAATGAGTAGCTCTACTGGTATAAGAGCATCCAATATTTATCACTGAACATTTACTGCTTCTAATGTTTAAAAATAGAGTGGTATTTTATTCCTCCTCGAAAATTTTTTTATCGTTTTCTCAAATTTCAGCTCGGCTATTTACTTTATTCTGATAATAAGGTTTCTGAATGTATGGTAATTGAATCAGATGTTATACACTTCATTTAGGTCTTTGCAATTAAAGGTAAATGAAAAGAAGCCGAAACTCTTTTATCTCATCAAAGCTTATTAAAACTCGAGCTTTCTCACTAACTTTCTCTCAAGAGATATTGAATTGCACGAGTTTTATCAAGGTATTTATCAACTTCATTTGTTTCAAAGGAAGCTGTAAACGTGGATTCCATTTTAATTTGTTTAATTAAACAATAAACCGTCTTTACTGTTTTCTAATTCAGTGTCTCGTTGCTGTTCTCTTGGTACTTTCTATTTCTCTGTATAGAAAATGCGTGCAAGGTTCAGTTTTAATAAGTACCATGAGTAAATGAATTTGTATATTACGAAAAGTTGCTGTTTCGCACGTGGTGATCTGAAATTGCTTTGCTCTATACTGGTCCTAAATAATCATTTCTTTTTCAAATTTTGAATGGTTGTGACGCAATCACATTTCTAAAACTAAAGAAAAATTGTAATAACAACAAAACTTCTCTTTAAACAAAAGTGGTCATAGAAGAAACTTTCACAATAAATTATCACGTTATCACTAGCTAATTAATCACTTTTAGTGTATAATATTTAATTACATAACTTCAAACAAACTACAATAAATAGGAGTGCATAATTCATATTATTTACGTTGCACTTTTAAAACTTTATAAGAAAGTAAGTTTCAACCGTAAAAAGTTTATTTTTTGTTTTTTTAATTTCGCGCAAAGCTACTCGAGGGCTATCTGCGCGCCGTCCCTAATTTTGCAGTGTAAGACTAGAGGGAAGGCAGCTAGTCATCACCACCCACCGCCAACTCTTGGGCTACTCTTTTACCAACGAATAGTGGGATTGACCGTCACATTATAACGCCCCCACGGCTGAAATGGCAAGTATGTTTCGCGTGACGGAGATGCAAACCCGCGACCCTCGGGTTACGAGTCGCATACCTTAAGCCACCGTAAAAAGAGCCTACTTACATCTTTTTTATAAGAAAATATTCAATAAAACTTAGGATATTCTACTTAAAGTTTAGCATAATTACAGCTTAATTTGTTCACTTTAAGCCTATATATTGCTCTACAATTAAATTTTGCCAGATTGTGGTTTGGTGCAGAATGAAAATAAAAACCATATTCATACACTGGCCACTTTATTAAAACCCGCCTTATACTGGTTTGGATAACTTTTTTCCGCAGTCAGTTTGGCGTTGCATCCAAATGAATCCCAGAAATGTATTTTGGGATTTTAAACCCAATTCATTGCAAGGAATGATCTTTCAATCACTTTTCAGATGTCAGTAGAAAATACGATAGTGAATACAATGTTCAAGTTACTTCAAAAGGGTGTAATCAGGTTAAGATATAGTGACCAAGAAAGCTTGGTTTCAAACAGTACGGACACTGTAGATTGTATCATGAGCGCCAGGAAAATGTTTTTGCTCACTGAAAGGTAAACACTTAACATTTGTGCAGTGCACACGATCAGCAAGAATGTTCAGTGTTCAGGAAAACTCTGGATTTTATTCACTATTCTACAAGTGACCCAAACTCTTTTACAAGAACGATACCTATTATACGCTTCTAGGGTTCATCGTCCACAAGCGGTGTTCTAAGTACAATTGAAACTATAATTACATTTTTGCATCTGAGTTAAACGATTTTTCTGGCTGGTTGAAGGCTACCACATAGCCACTTCTATAATGTTTTTGTAACGGTACGATTAGAGAGAGTCACAGTCTGAAACAAATTAACGACGTCAACCAAATGGAAGGAAAAGTGACCTGATTTGACAAAACTTTTATTTGAAATGACAGGTGAATCCTTCCTTTTACTGATTGTTTCACAGATTAACTATGACGTGATAATTTACATATCTACAAGACCCGAACAATCATTTTAAACACTGTACAATTCTGTTTTTAATAGGGAAATAAATGGTATTCAATAATTGCTTGTGGAAAAGTCTTAATAAAATGGCCTGTTACTGTATTATCGAAACTTAACAGAAGGAAACTGATATAATAACCTTAAAATATTAAAATGAATTTCGGTAAAAGCTCATTTTTTAACAGCACTAATTAAGTGAAGCCATCAACAAAAAAGTTCTCTCTAATATTACGCTCTGCCTTGAAATAGCGAAATTAACGTGATATCCTGAGTAAGAATATAAGGAACGGAGAATGTCATTCAAACTTTGACTGGGCTCGGCGTTTGACTCGTAATCCGTGGGTGGCGGGTTCGAATTCCCTTCGGACCAAACATGTTCGCCCCTTCAGTCATGGGGGCGTTATAATGTGACGGTAAATCCCACTGTTCGTTAATAAAAGAGTAGCCCAAGAGTTGGCGGTGGGTGGAGGTGAGTAGCTGCCTTCCCTCTAGTCTTACACTGCTAAATTAGAGACGGCTGGCGCAGATAGCCCTTCAGTTGCTTTGCGCGAAATTCAAAACAAACAAATAAACAAACTTGACTGAGCAATAATCGAATTTTCTGCTCTGAGAAACGTAAAGTGTGAGTTTTCACTGAAAAATATGCAAAATAATATAGATAAACGCTTAAATCTTCTATAATTTTCGTTATGAAAAGGAAAAGTTATTTGAAGTCTTAGAAATCTGGATATATATTGTCAGGAGAGAAAAATCATTTACAGGCTCGATTCTGGAATTTAAAAAGTTGGTGCAAATTTTTGTTTTTAGCATAATAAACTATTTAAAGGCAGGTTCCCTAGTATATAAATTGAAAACAACCTTATCAAGAAATGAATGTGCAATGAGGAAAAGGAAACGTTTCATAAGATTACCAAGTTAGCTTGGAAGAAATGTCACTTCCGTTTTAGTATGTATTTGTTTCTTCACTGGTCTTATCTTAACTTTTCTACTGATTTTAATTACAAAATCGTTTTTACAAATCTACGTTTCCATTTTTTGTTAAATTATTGGTATAAAAATACCTTGTATTATTTTTGCTCATAATTTATTGGCCGTAGACATTTCATGACGGTCCAGCATGGCCAGATGTGTTGAGACGTTCGGGTCGTAGTCATAGGGTCACGGGTTTTAATCCCCGTCGCACCAAATATGCTCGGCCTTTTAGCCGTGGGTGCGTTATAAATACGGTCAATCCCACTATTCGTTGGTAAAAGAGTAGCCCAAGAGCTGGCGGTAGGTGGTGATGCCTTCCCTCTAATCTTACACTACAAAATTAGGGACGGCTAGCGCAGATAGCCCTCGAGTAGCTTTGACCGAAATTCAAAAAACAGACAAACAAACATAGATCGAAAGCTATAACAACTGAAGAATTTCCTTTTTTATAATACATTTTGATGTTTTAAATCCTGCACATATACAACTCAATAGGTTGTCTCTCAAATTTTGCTGTCCTTTCACATTAAATATATGGGAAAACTCATTTCAAATCTTTGATATAAGAATGATTTCTTCTTCGATGTCTTACGTCCATCCTGCTGCAGCTCTAAACTAAAATTGGACAATTTTGTTTATCTTTTGTTTTTCCACTTGTAACGTTTGTTTCCATTGAACGCCAAATGTTTCCATGTCAAATATTTTAAGGTGTATGTGTGCATAAGTAATAAAAATATTATTTTCGCTTCTTCCAAATTTATATATTTAGACATTTTGCACCGAACGTGATAACATATTCTTCAATGGTGAGTCTCATATTAGTGCTTTTCGATGATTGCTTAGCGGTACGTCTGAGAGATTATAATGCTAAATACCTACTTTCGATTCGTAGTAGGTAAAAATAGAAACGTAGGTAGCCCAATGTACAGCTTTGTGCTTAACAACACAGAAATATATTGACATGGGTTAAAAAAGAAAAACTGATTTCTAAAAAAAAACAAGAATTCAAAATGAGTAACAACCTCGCTGACCACCTCTCTTCTCTATCATTGACCAGAAACAGTAGTGAAACTAAAATTGGAAGGAAAAGACTGGATACACAAAGAAGGCTAAAACCTAGAAACCATGTATACATCTAAATGAAAAGTCATATGAAACTTAGATATGTATATCTAGTAACTATGATCTTAACCTGTTGTTGTTTCTTTGAAAGCTACACGAACACACACACCCTGACAAACTGAATGTCTTCAGCAATGGTACGTCTGATGTCATAGGTTGACAGATCTTTCTAGATACTGTTTTGAGCAGACATTTTTTATTGTTTACTATATGAGATATGACATGACAATGAACACGAAAAGAATTACATCTTTTTTATATTATGTCACAAGAGTAATTGTATTTTTAAGGATTACATAATAACATACTGATAGCTAACAATGACGTAACTCATGTGTGTTACACAGCTGTAACGTAATATGGAAACAGATGTTTATGCTGGAATTTTGTTATAGTCCGTGTAGACCTACCTAGTTGCATTGCTTTTAATACAGCTTTTCCAATGACATTTAAATATTTGAATGAAAAGTAAATCCGTTTCAAGTTATGCGGGAAAGTATTGTTTTTGTTTTGTTTTTTAATTTCGCACAAAGCTACTCGAGGGCTATCTGTGCTAGCCGTCCCTAATTTAACAGCGTAAGACTAGAGGGAAGACAGCTAGTCATCACCTCCCTACCAACTCCCGGGCTACTCTTTTACCAACGAATAATAAGATTGACCGTCACATTATAACGCCCCCACGGCTGAAGGGATGAACGTGTCTGGTGTGACGGAGATTCGAACCTGCGACCTTCAGATTACGATTCAAGTGCCTTAACCACTTGGCCATGCCGGGTCCTACGTGAAAGTAAAATAAGAAGATAATCGAAAATAATTTAAGAACAAACAACTTATTTACAATAAGAAATTTTAAAACAAACTTTCTAACTATTCTCTCCTTTTTATTACTAGCCAGAAACCGTATTACAACAAAAATTAGAAGGAAAAGAAACTGGACATACAATTATTGATAATACGTGAAAGCGGAAATCACGTATAATTTTAAGGGAAAATTTATAACAGCTGAATTTATCTCTTAACTGTTATCTTACTATAAACGTACATACTAGGACTGAGTAACTTCTTAATCACTAAACCTCGCCCCCCAGTGGCTCAGCGGTATGTCTGAGGACTTACAACGCTAAAATCCGGGTTTCGATACCCGTGGTGGGCAGAGCACAGATAGCCCATTGTGTAGCTTTGTGCTTAACTCAAAACAACAACACTAAACCACCATGACGTTTGCCACTAACTCCTACATATGTAATCGATGACCATATTTAATATAACACAACTACATTATTACATAAACACAAAAGATTGATGCTTCTAAACATGTTCAATAAACGAAAATAATCAAATCACCGCTTTCATCTAGTATTCTTATTACACATAAAGTTGAAACGCATAAGATACAAAACAGGTGCAATAATTTCCTTAAAATTAATAGTTTTCCACAAATTTAATATCACAAACCAGGCCTATTTCGTTTTTTTAAACAGTGTAGTCTTTACGACAGTCCACCTTATATTCAACACAACATAAATAATGAAACTTCAGAGGTGTAAAAATATTAGGCGCAATATTTGGAAAATTGTTAACGTTTCTTTACAAGAGAGGTGCCAAACAATAATCTTTTAATTCTTGATAAGTACAAAACCACATAATAATTTATCTGTGCTATACCCAACACACGTACCTAAGCCCCATTTTAGCATTATAGACCGTCTGTCTTTTCACTCAGCCAGAAAGGACACTTGGCCAAAAATTGATTTTTTATAAACTTCAGCAAAGAAATAAGCTTTAAGGCTTGTTTGATACTATTTCCTCTTGATAGGCTAAAACCAATAGAACAGCAGACGAACTTCAGAGTCGAGCTTAAATGCACTAAAAAAATACAGAAAATATAGCCCGGCATGGCCAGGAGGGTTAAGGCGTTTAGCTCATAATCTGATGGTCACGGATTCGAATCCTCGTCGCACCAAACATGCTCGCCATTTCAGCCGTAGAGTCGTTATAACGTTAAGGTAAATCTTACTATTTGTTGGTAAGAGAGTAGTCTAAGAATTGGCGGTGGCTGGTGATGACTAGTTGCCTTCCCTCCAGTCTTACATTACTAAATTAGGGACGGCTAGCGCAGATAGCCCTCG
Organism: Tachypleus tridentatus; assembly: GCF_004210375.1. Lineage (NCBI taxonomy): Eukaryota > Metazoa > Arthropoda > Merostomata > Xiphosura > Limulidae > Tachypleus > Tachypleus tridentatus. Next base: position 29,405,356 of record NC_134830.1, on the reverse strand, counting down.
TGTAGCTTTGCGCGAAATTCATAAACAAACAAGTAGAAAAATATAAAATGAAGAATTTTTTTCCTACTAGTTGCGATATGATTTGATTTAATGAAATGGGAATTGGGTCCTGAAATGAAACCGTTAAACTTATATTAATAATTTTAATAATGAATGAATAAGTATAAACTTTTAGTTAATAATCGATGACAGATCAACTTTTTAGACAAAAAAGAAACCTCGCTAAAACGAAACTCAAGCTCACATGGTTCGTGTTAATTACGTTCAAAGATCAGAAGTTCCATACCACCTCATGTTAAGTGACAGTTTTTACACAAAAACTACAAAGTCAGTAGCACTAATTAAAAATTGGAAAGTGTGATGGGATTAAGAGAAACGCTTTTAGTTCCCTGAGAGACCTGGTTTATGATTCGAGAATCTAAAGATGCATGACAGGTGTTTAAAAATTAACTTACGGAATGAAAAAAAATTAGGTTAATAAATCGGCAAAAAACACACACATGGAATTCAAATCTAGTGAAGCCAAACAGAAGACCTTTTGTCAACATAATGCTATTTGAAATTACTTTCCACTGTTGTGTGACAGTAGATAAACCTTATTATAAACGTTATTGGTGGTTTTCATTGAACTGTAATGTAATTACGTCGCTCTCTATACATTAAAACGCATAAAAAAATGAGCGTATTCTAACTTGGTTTGTGAAATGTTTGGCGTTTCTAATCAAAGGAAACTAGAAAGCAAATTTGGCTCTGAAAGTTAGTAATTCCCATCCAAGACCTTGTTTTCATTAGTATTATTTGCACCACATTTAATAACTGTTGCTAAAATAAAATGCTTATAGGCCTGAACTGATTCGATCTTCACGCTGCGCTGCAATGCACAAACTTAGAGACACAACCATACATTCTATGAACGCGTACGAATATTTTTACCAGTATTACCCTTGATATTTCAGTAGCACAATGTGTTGATTTTTGCTTGAATATCTGTTTCTATGGAACAAAGAAACTAAAGGCTTAGTGACTTCGGTACTTTTAAGCTCTTAATTTATTCAGATAGCAAACACTATTGAATTTATTTCAAGCTTTACCGATCAGGTAGTACTATTTAATAAGATTCCAAACTCATTTTGTTTTACTACGTGAAAACAAAGTTTTGTAATTTTGTGATATCAGGTTTGAGTTACGTATACACACATAATTTAACAATGATTAGAAAATAGTGAATAAAACACCAGAGAAAGTTAATTATAAAGCTTTGCCAGAGAGACAGGTAATTTAATTATGATTTCATGATATCACTAAATAAGTGGTGAAGAAAATGAAAGCAAAGCAAAACGCCAGCAAATCTTATAATAATTTTAAGCCTTTCAATCAGATATTTACAATTTTATTTTCAGGTGTTTTATTTCTTCCTAAATAATATCTTCCAGCTGAAAAACTTAAAAACTTAGCTGTTTGGTTTTGTAAATAAACTTCAAAAAGGTCTTTAGCAGAGAATACTTGATGAACGGCCTCTATCAAAACACCAGGATTTCTTTAAAAAAACGTCTTTCTTTAAAATTAAGTTATTTAGTTTTTGTAAATACAAATAACCAGTGTTTAAAAAGAGAGTCTATATACTCGTAGATATATATCACCTTGGAAAGGAAGGAAGCAAACTTGCTTGATGAATACGTCTGTTTGTATTAATATTATTAAACTTTTATTTGAGTTTTTTTTGCGCTTGCAATACATCCTCATTACAAATTTAATTACGTATTTGAAGATATTTTAGTTTCGGTATATTATTACAATAATAATATTCTAACTAATTCTATTCGTGAAATATTAAGTTAAACAGATACATGGAAATACAAGCTTCCAGACAGACAAATATCGTTCATCGAATGCAGAGATACCTATTTATATTAATTACTGTCAGAAATATGAATACCTTTCAGAAACATTTGACACCTTTTGTTTATATGTATAAAAGTTTGATAAATTACATACAGATATACCAAAGTGTATTAGATAAAGAAGTTGGTTATAGATTTCGTGACTAATAGATAGCAAACGATGAATGGCATAGATTCTCAATATGATAATCAGTCTGAGGTATCCATCTAGACGTACTTAAACCTTCTATGTCTAGTCCTAACAATCTCGTAGGTCGTGCATGCCAGTGCATTCATCCAAATACGTGCTTGTCAGATACGTGTCGTGTCACCCAGAACAATTACCAATTATTGTACGCTTTCATGCAAGGTTCATGCAACCCAAAGCTTATAACGAAGTTTCAATATGTACGAGAAGTATTTAGTATAAGCTGTTCAGTCGTGTTAACATAAAGAGTGTTTTATCTTCTGCGTTTCCAACACCTATGTCTTGTAGGTTTGGACACAGTAAACTAGTTCCTACAGACTTCGGGGGCCACTTTACTGTAGTCGCTTGAACTTGTGGACGGCCGAATCAGTAAACGAAGATAGAAATTACGATTTAAGCACTTGAACAGTCGACTGGCACAGTGCTTCGTATCGATTTTTTTATCGAATAAAAACAATTTATTAATTTACTCGCAAAGCGTTGTCCGCCAGGTGTTCAAATTCTCACCCACAGTATAACGTATCTAATGTTTGAGTACGTGTAGAAGTCTGTTCTATTCATCTATATATCTACATAAGTTACTACTGCAGGTTTAATTGTGATTTTTTTATTTATATATTTTTTTGCAGATGCTATAAAAACACTTCTATCCGTATTCTTATTTATCATACTAAATTTATAATATCCGTGAACTTGCACTCTTAAAACAGTGAAAACAGACAGTGCGTATTTTTATTCATTAGTTATATGATTCCCAAGATGTAAAACCAAAACTAACCTATTTAAAATTACTATTTTAAAGAGGTGGCGCTACTTTGTTTGTGACAGCTCGATTGACACGAAGTTAAAGTCAAGAGCTGTAACATGAAAAGGGTATTAGTGTGCTGAAACCTGATTACTGAATAATAGTCCGTTAAAAAAAAAAAAAGACATAAAAGTTAATCACATCATTCAACAAATAAAAACAGATTTTTGAAGTTTTAACACATAATAGTTTTTACTGTCGTTTAAAAAATAGTCTGACGGAATTAATTTTCATATCTCAAGCAGAAAATACTTTTTTTTTATTTCATGGAAAATGGCGACAAATTACTCCGCTGGTTTATATAGGGACTAGTCAAATAAGAAACGTATTTTAATGCACATGCGCGTGTGTAGTGGTTGTATAAAAATTTTATTTTTAATCTGAGAATAAATTTAGTTCTCTTAATAAGGAAATATAAAAAGAAAGCGATTAGTACTAGAGCTTGAAAGAATATTGTTGTCTTGATTACTTTATTATCACTAATCTACCAACGCCTGTACGAGTATTCTATTCTTCGTTGGCACGAAGATTATTCCTAATAATAAATCTATTATTATCACATTTCTGTTTAAGAATAAAGTATTTTGTACTTTTGTATAATGTCCTTATATAGAGTTTTTACACAACTTTATGTTTGTCTGTTTCGTTCTAAAACCGCCACGGGAGAATCGAACCTCGGATTTGAATGTTGCAGAAGGCTTTTTAAAACGAAGGTGAATAGTCCTACTTTCAGAGAACCCGGCGTAAATATATTTGTGGTAAATATATTATCGTATACATTTCTTTACTTAAACTTACAATACTTTTAAAGTTATATGGAATTCATTGTTTTTTATCTACTACAGCATAAATAAAGTCAATTATATTTCTAAAGGATTATTATATCTACGATGATATATGAAGCACCAGAATTTATGTAATTAGTGAGTAAAATGAGTTATTTCCTTTCTTTAACATTGTTTGTATTATCAACATTGGTTAGAACCTTTAACAATATCTTCTAATAATTTAAAATTTTAATTATTATATTCTCATTATAAAGATTATTTTACTTCGTAACCTTGGTATGTGTAAGTTTCGGACTAACATAAATATTCTTAAGCTAGGTGAACCTCATGAGATATTAGGATTATGGCCGAAAATATCGTTAACAGTGAGGGTACCCAACTGATAAAATAACGCATACTAATCTTAATTAATAAGAACGTGAGAAAAGTTATTTGATTAGCTATACTAATTAAAAGGTGTCCACCAGTCGGTCAACGGTAAATTCACAGACAACATTACAATCTTAGGATCGATTCCCCATGGTGGCGTTTTAGCCTACTGTTTAATTTTAAGAAAACGATAAAACACATTACCGTATTGTTCTGTTTTTAGATACGATAATAGGTGATATCAATAGTTTAATCTAACCCTCATCTCTGAGAAAGGTGAAAATACAATGTAGGTTGAATGATGAAATATTGAGTTATAAATAATAATAAGGTCCATCTAAATGAAAATAAAAACAGTTCAATAAATTATCAAATATTTTTAGAATAGCATATATCTCAACCAGTAATAGGCTCGTCCCACTGAATTTTAGTTGTGAATTTAATATATCAATATTGCATAAATCATTAAAGGTTATCACCTGCCACAGACAGCTAGATGGAGTCAAGACGTGACGAGAAAAAGACTACAACATGAAAGAAGCGTTATGATTGGATGCAGTATTGGGCGTATGAGTATTCACACCCACCTACTCAAACCCACTGTTTAAAATGTAGAGAAGATAATGAAAACTGCGTGAATTACTCAGTGTGTAAAATTACCCAAAATTAATCAAATCGTAGTATATGCAAACCATAAAACAGTTTGTGTATATGTGTGTATGATCAAATTACATTCATTAATCAAAAAGTTACTGATTGCTCAGAACTGTAGTTCAACACAAATACAATGCACAGGATGACCCATGCTGAGGTTCAAGGATGAGACACAACTCAAACATTATTCTCCACAACATTGAATCATGGTCGCTTTTATCACTAAAACAGAAATAAGAAGAAACAAGAATAGAATACCAAAAAGAAAAATGCTTGAAAGGGTCTGAGTTTGAGGGTTACGTTGAGAACCATTTTAAGCAATTCTGCTCTGTTTAAGGTTATTGTCCAGTCTTCTTTCAGTGTCTTAACTTAAGCTTTCTTTTTCTGAAGTAGTGGTTTGAGACACCAACACCAAGAATAACAATTAACTATTTAATATTTGGTTTTCGTGATGGTTTTTTTAATATAACAATATACAAAAGTCATAAATATTATACAAGAAGAAATATTTTCTTCTGTTTTTCCCTTCCATATAATAACAATGTTCTGAAAAGTATCCATACTTGTGACGATATAATGTGTCCAAATTTAAGTAAACACAAAAAAAAACGCCTTTGTATGTAAAACACTTGATAGAAAATTAAACCTTAACACATTCTAATTTTTTTATAGAAGCATGGTTAGTGTATCTGCAGTTTCTTCATACGATGGTTTAGGCTTAATTGCCTCATGCTTAGTTGCAATACATTATCTTAATAGCATTTAGCTTCTAGATTCTGCTTTCATTTGTGTGATATATATTTCAAGCCTAGCTTCGGTTCATCGCTGAGATAGGTTTCAGAAATTTGTCTTCAAAATTAATCGAGAAAAAAGAAATGAAACATTGACAAACTTTCTTTTGCCAAGATTCATCGTCACAATACAGCGTTATTTTGAGCTTAAGTCAAAACATAGTTCAACAGTTTTATAAGTTACATCAGCGAGACCTGTCGAGCTCTTTTCCACCGTGAGAAATATATTACATACTTGACACATCTCTATATTCTCGGTGGGGATCATTTTTAGCAGCTGTGACAACTTGAAACCACCGTAGAACCGAGAAATCCACGAAACTGTGAGTAAAACTCCACATAAACATTCTTAACTGGCATTCCAGATCTGTTCTGCCTCCATACGTTACGGACCAACAAAGAATCCTCTGAAAAGAGATTTCATCCTCTGTCCTATTTTGAGAGGCATACAAACTGTCTTTTTCTCTTCCTGTACAAAGCTCTTGTATGATTAATAAACCTGTAACTCTTAGATCGCGCTATTTCTTTGTATTTTTCATCCACTTACCACCAAGCCGTCTTCATTCTTATCGATATATGTTTATCTACCTGCCCAGAACATTATGTAGCTATCCACCTATTTAATTGCATCAGTAAGTTAGTCTATTTATCTCAACATTTAATTATATTATATAAGTGTATTTTACTATCCATAATTAATGATCGAGCTTAGGTAATTTACTGTAACTGCCTTTATTTATCGTAACTCTATTCCTTTAGCAAATACAATAAGTTAACGCAAATTACATTGACAACCAAGCAAGTGAAATAATAAAAATAGGGCAGATTTTTACCAGAGTTTGGTTTCAAAACTTTAAATACAATCTACCGCGAAATGTTATCATAATCATTTCCAATTATTCATCAGCTCTATTTTTCAAAACCATAATTTAACTTTTGTTAACCGCATACTCTGTTTAAATTTGTCGTTATACAAAAATCGTACATCTATATTCATTGAGCTTCGTAAAGTTTAGGTAACAATCCCTATTAAAGGAAGTATATATTCAGATAACAGGTGATTTCAACTCGATTTTTTTACTCCAGCATGAATTTTGCTTTAGCTTACCGACTCAATATGACACAGTATTGCTCCTGCTTATTCTTTCAGTGTTTGCTTTGAAATATTTTCGGTGATTTAAAAAAAATGTAACAGTTTTTTTTCAGTGAAACTTGGCCAGTGTTTCTTTGTTTAACTGTCTTAAATATCTAGCTCCTGTGAAGAAACACGGAACAGACAATATCATGTGACTGTTAAGCAGTGCATGTCCGCAGCCAGACTGCTAAACGTACTGCTAGCGGTAGCACAAACAGATCAGATTACCATCAACCTTCTGTGGTCTTAATCTACTTTAGCGAAGACTGGATGAGCAAGGATTGTGGCGTATATTGAGTCATCTTTTTTTGTTTAGCAGCATTGAGAATGGAAAAAAAAAAACTGGAAGAATTTCTTTTTGCCCCTCGGTAACAAGGTGATCGTGTTAAGTTCGAAATTATGTGTTTTTCTTTCATCTAGTCCTGTTGTTTTCAACAACAAAGTTAACTACTATTTTGAATTTTTAAAGAATCTGAGATAGACAGGTAGACAAAGGAAGCAGTGTCCATTAAAGTACTGTCACGGATTATTAAGAGACGTGTTTAGTGAAGGTGAAGTTGTCACTGCATTTCATGTGTCTGTGTCTCATATCTTCTTTTATTTTCATTTTGTTTTGGTGTTATTACGAGACGTAATTCTATAGGAAAACTTCGTTTTTTGAAGTATTACTTCTAATTCATTGTAAAGGGAAAGCTACTTTCTCTGTTGTTTCTCTCATATTCCACTGAAGTTGTCATTGCGGTACGTAACTAGGCCCATGCTGTCGACAGAAAGGGTCATCTACGTACATGTTACAGCCCCTCGACTTCCCTCGTCGACCACACGTCTTCACAAAAGCTGATGTTACTTCTTTATCTCTCCTCTTTTGTGCCTATGATGTCTAAGAGTGCTTCAAATAATTTGAAATACTTGTGAGGTAATTGAATTAAAATCTGATTTGTGTAGTTATCTACTTGCTTCACTAATGACGGAGTTTCTCTAGTTTAAGGCCCGACATGGCCAGGTGGTTAAGGCACTCGACTCGTAATCTGAGGGTTACGGGTTTGAATCCCCGTGGCACCAAACATGCACGCCCTTTTCAGCCGTGGGGGCGTTATAATGTGACGGTCAACCCCACTATTCGTTGATAAAAGAGTAGCCCAAGAGTTGGCGGTGGCTGCCTTCCCTCTCGTCATACACTGCAAAATTAGGGACAGCTAGCGCAGGTAGCCCCCGTGAAGCATTGCGCGAAATTCAAAAAAACAAACAATCCTCCAGTTTATTTTATAATTTTGAGACAATATGGTATTACACACTAAAGAGCTGAAAATTTTGCATAGGTATTACGATGGTTAATAAATCATTTTAGGCCAGAGATGGTAGATCTTATGGAGAGATGGATTTTGTTTTCGTGAACTGCAAACGCTGATTGTAATAATAACTTTTATTCAACAAATAAAATAATAGATTCAGTATCATTTGGCTGTGTTACATCGAAATCTGCATGTCAGGCAATCAATATGTCAAAATCCAAAGTTTTTTCCTGTTTAAATTAGTTTTTTTAAACTATAACTTGTACATTCTAATGCAGTAAGCGTTGCCATAGTTATGAAGCTTGACATCACGGATGACGTATATAATTCCTTCGTGTTTCGTTTGCATCGAGAGCAAATTCCCGGCCATTCAAAAGAGTAATGCTGCCACAAATAATTTATACGTCCCCACCCCTAAAAATACACTTTCAGTGAAGGTGGGAAAATCTTCTAATAGCATTAACAAAAGAATAAAGATAGGTTTGAAATTAAATAAAGCTTAAGGTCAAAGGTTAACAAACGTTAACGAAAAAGATGCTTAAGTTTGTTCCTTTGAATTTCACGCAAAGCTAAACGAGGGTTATCTGCACTAGCAGTACAATACTAAAGGGAAGGCAGATAGTCAACACCACCCATAGTCAACTCTTGTGCTACACTTTTACCATGGAATAGTGGTACTGATCGTTATATTATAACGCCCCCACGGCTGGAAGGGCGAGCATATTTGGTGTAACGGAGATTCGAATCTGCAACTTTCACATTACAAGTCGAGCGCCCTAACCACCTGACCATGCCAGGCCATATGATTAAGGAAATTTAAATTACAGCTAACCATTCGGCCACATACAACAGAGTTTTGTAATCAAACATAGTAATTTCTTGAACCAGTGAACTCTATATTTTCAACGACTATTTTCTAATTAAATTATTTCAGTTACCTTTGCATGCGATTGACTTGAGGCAAAAATGCATATTTGATTAGTTCTGTGTTAAGGACACAAAGTAACCATGTTCAAGATTGGTTCAATTCATATCCAACTACAAGAAATACTATTGGACTAGGGTTAAATGGTACGTGAAAGTTTTTCACGAGAACTGCACCGAGTAGTTTACTACAATGATTGGTTCACTTCTTTATTGTGTTATATTAGAAAACATTATTCATCTAATTCGAAAGTAAAATATTTTCACAAGCTGCCTAATGAAGAAAAATAAAAAGGTGTGTTTTATTATAGCAAAGCCACATCAGGCTATCTGCTGAGCCCATCGAGGGGAATCAAACCCCTGATTTTAGCGTTGTAAATCCATAGACTTACCCCTGTACTAGTGGGGACCATAAAAGAAAGAAACTTGGATTTTCTTTATTAACAATTTATAATATGGTGTATAAATAAAATATACCTCCTTCTGTAAACAAAAAACAAAAGGTCGTACAATGACGTTTGATTTTAACTCAATAGCACACAATAGGCTTTTTGGGCTCTGTTTATTGAGGGAGAAGGAATCCGAGAATATAGTAATATATATTCACAACCTTACCTCTAAGTCACAGCAGAGCTGAGAAAGATTTACCAAAATAAGTCTGTTAAAATGAAACACAAGCCATTAAAAAATAAGTTAAATATTTACGTGTGAATAATTCCTATCTTCCTAGGTTTGATTTTCCTCATACAATTGTTACAATATTTAAATTTAACAATATTTTTTAACCTTATTCTTTCATTGTTTCAGAAACATCTTCTTAGTTCTGTTAAATATTGTTTCGAACACACCTTTTTAAATCAGTGGTCCGTATGTCACAGAGTAGCTTCTTCTTTCAATTACTAATTCACTGCTTCTCGACATATTTGTATCCGATATGCACATCTAGTTGAATCAATTAATATCTGTAGGTAAGAAAGTGATGCATATATAATTACTTCATTTAAATGAATGGTTATTCTGTTCGAATCTCGTATAAAACATTAACTCTTTTAACAGATACAAAACACTTGAAAGTTCTTGTTGTTTTGAATCAAGGACAAAGCTACACAATGGGCTATCTGTGCTCTGCCCACCACGGGTATCAAAATCCGGATTTTAGCATTGTAAGTCCGCCGACATGCCGCTGAGCCACTGGTGAGCAACACCTGAAAGAGTGATAAAAATAAGATAAACTCAGTTCTTATTGGATATTTATTTATATTGCTGTATGGTAGTTCATACTTGTGATATTATGTAGGGATGATGCACATGCCATCTCTACTGTCTTGTTTAATTTGTTTTTGGAGGATTGATATTAGCCATTCTTACAATTTCTTTATTTATTTATTTGTTTGTTTTTTTTTAATGCACTCATACAACAGACATAGAATGGTTGTATTTATAAGCAAGTTCTAAATACAACGATGCTTTATCTGTAATATTTGTTGTTTGTCTATTATTGGCTTTTAATTCCTTTTTCCCTTTGCCCTTAAGCTTTCAAAACGATACCAAATATTTGTAAGAAAGCTAATTTCAAGGAGTAATGAGAACATTGTCCATACTAGACCTTTTTTTGTAAAATTAATACTAGTAATAAAAGGGAAACTGTTTCATGTTAGCAAAATTGGTTGATACTACTGTTTTGGTTTTTGAATAAACATGTAATAAAAACGAAAGAGAAAAAAGAGAAATTCAAACATTTTGTTATGATATTTAGAGATATTACAAGCTGACTTTTATATGACGAAGATATCTAATGTTCGTGTAGAAATAGTAACTTCCGAAGTGAATTCACTGAAGTTAAACGGTGTGTAATTTTCAAAATCGATAATCGTTTCTGATCAATTATTTGTAGTTTCCCGATTGATAAGCGTTTATCACAGTTGTACCTTTCTAGATTTATAGTATATTAACTGTAGCAAACCAACAATATTATGTAAATTGTTTCTTGGGGCGTCGATTGTTTGTTTGTTTTTGGATTACGCACAAAGCTACTCGAGGGCTATCTGTACTAGCCGTCCCTAATTTAGTAGTGTAAGACTAGAGGGAAGGCAGCTAGTCATCACCACCCACCGCCAACTCTTGGGCTACTATTTTACCAACGAATAGTGGGATTGACCGTAACTTTATAACGCCCCCACGGCTGAAAGGGCAAGCATGTTTGGCGCGACGGGGATGCGAACCCGCGACCCTCAGATTACGAGTCGCACACCCTAACACGCTTGGTCATGCCGGGCCCTGGGGCGTCGATTTATAAACATTAAGCGAGATTCCCGAAAGTTCAGTTGGCAACAATATTTTACTTACACACATAGCGCATTCTTTACACTTGAGAATCGTCTACAAATTTAGAGAAAAGACGCGAATTTCTCAACACATATTTAACGTTATAAGTTACATGCATTTATAAATATATATAAACGACGAGAACGAAACGACAAAAACAGTCTATAAAAAGCGATTTTTAATGGACACATGAATTTATGTAAGAATATCCTGACAAAATGCGAAACGATCTACAACTAAAATTATATTCTGTAAGTGACTTCAATTTGATAAGTTGTAAATAGCTAAATGTCCACCGGCGAAACAGGGGTTAGTTTGTGGACTTATAACTCTAAAATCCTAACTTGATTGCTTGCATTAGATACAGCAGATCACCCAACGAGGCTTAGTTGTATAACAAGCAGACAACCAAATAAAGCAAGTGTATAAAGTAACACTGCACTCTGTTTATGATGAACTAAGCACAAAGCTACACGAGGGCTATCTGCACTAGGCATCCATAATTTAGCAGTGTAAGATAAGACGGAAGGCAGCTAGTCATCGCCACCTCCCGCCAACTCTTGGAATGCTCTTTTATCAACAAATACTTGGATTAACCGTAACATTATAACGCCTCCACAGTTTAAAGGGCCAGCAAGTTTTGTGGCACGGGGATTCAAACCCGCGACCTTCAGATTGCGAGTCGAGTGCCCTAACTAACCACGTGGCCATGCCAAGTCTGGCACATTATTTAACAAATGTTGAGAACAAAGAAAGGTTACTTAAAAAATCGGGCCTAATAATATAAAAACATACCATTAAAATAAATCCTGTAAATGAATGGTTCCTACTGTTGTGAGTTTTGTTGAGTTATCATCAGTCTTCAAGGGTAATAAAGTCAATAAAACCCGAAAACTCATAAAAATTCTACCAAAGCTATCAAATATATCAATGGATTTATGTTAAAATTTACCAAAAAGCGAAACAACTAAATTACAAGAAACGTTCTGATTGGTGAATCATCAATCTTCATAGTTTACTGGAGTGCGTGTGTGTTTTCTTACAGAAAAGCCACATCGGGCTATCTGCTCAGCCCACCGAGGGGAATCGAACCGCTGATTTTAGCGTTATAAATCCGTAGACATACCGCTGTACTAGCGGGGGGCTACTGGAGTGCAAATATACGTGTAAAAACGCTATGAAAAATAAAATCAGGTATGACATCAATAATGATGTCAACAGCTGTCGTGTGTAATGTTCTACTCCTATACTGACTGTTTGGTGTCGTGATACTGACAAAAATTAATTTCTTCAATCCATTATAACCAACTGCTCAACGTCTTGTGTATAACTTAATAAATGATTTTTGTTTCTTGTTAGAAATTATTTTTTTTACTAAAATAAAACAGAATCGATACGATATTAAAGACATCGATAAGCTGTTATTGATTTCATCAGTACAAGTTAATGCGCTATGTCACGTGACTTAGAAACTGCTCTTTATTGGTGTACATAGAGCATTCCTTGCGATATAAAGAAATGTTAAACGTTACACTTTATAAATAATAATAACCGCCTTACGTAAAAGATGCTAATTACATAATGTAATATTTGAGCATGAATAATTCAATAAATATGTTTTGATATCATTAATTATACACATAAAGTAAATGTATGGGTATCCCTAAGACAGCAGCGTATTATCAATAAAACCTTATGATAACAATTAGTTAGTAACTGGGATATAGTGATTTAAAATTAATAAGTAATTAGCAGTTGATCTTAAGTTTTCGTACAGGCTAATACTTGAGCATCAATTAATATCTGATTGCCACAGCCTTACATATGTATATATACATATAAATTCAAAATTTCACTAGCTTCAATGACAAAATTCTCTGAGTTGATTACATATTTTTGTTTCAATAGTCAAAAGTTAAATTCTGATGTTAGTTTCAATGTTTACATTGTAAATACATGCGTATAGATATAGCTCTATATAAGACGAACGAGCTGAGAATTTTGTTTCCACATAAATACATTAAAATATTATTTCAATTTTTTTTATCCCTTTTCTCATTTAAATCACATCTATACTTTACGCTATCAACTCGTGCTCAAGGAGTTTATTTTCGAAACACAAAACATTAATTCTGTGGGCGATGAAACCGGCGATCTCTACCAACATATTAAATGTCATTTGTTTTCAGCTATTTCTTTATAGTTACGAAACTAAACCAATGATTCCAACACCATACATTTCACATGAGTTAACTGTTAAATTTGTAAACTAATGGAATATTAAAAATATTTGTTTTTATTTTCTTAATTTGTTTCGACATCTTTCTCAGCATCTGTTAGTGTATGTGTGTGTGTTTTTTATAGCAACGCCACATCGGGCTATCTACTGAGCCCATCGCAAGAAATCGAATCCCTTATTATAGCGTTGCAAATCCGTAGACTTACCGCTGTGCTAGCGGGAGGCAGCATGTGTTAGTTAGAAATGAAATTGCAAAATGGTTTTGATGTAATAAGAACAAATAACTCAGCTTTTTTTATTGTATTTTTTTAAATTAGTTTTTTTCTAAGATCGAAGAGAGTCACTAAGATGTTAGAAAAATCGATTAAACTTAAATATCATAAGCGTATCTTTAATTAATGAGCTGTGAACCATCACGTGACTTAAAAACAGGTTTTCATTGGTGTAAACAAAATATTGTTTGCAATATAAACACGTGCACGCACATTTATTAAAAATTGTAAATATTTTTATCATGAATAGTAGAAAGTCAAACTTTGTTATGGTGGGCAGAACGCAGCTAGCTGATTGTACAATATTAGGGTCCGTTCAAAGTGTGTTCTTCGATTAAAAAACTAAGCATGATTATTATATTGGAATAGAAAGGGTAAAATAACCTAAAACTGCTTGAACTGTCAAAACTAATTAGTTAAGGTCCGTGAAAAGTATGCTATGATCCTTTCGAGTAAAAAAAACATATGTAATAATTCCAATGGAGTATCAGGATAAAAAAACTTAAAACCCTTATGATATGTGAAAAAATAGTTGTTTAGGGTTGTAGAAAGTGTATTAGGAGACCACTCTAATAAAAAAAATATACTGTTATTATATTAGAACGATAAGGATATGGAAAAAGGGAGTGATTTCGTAGAGTAACATCCAAAAGCAGTCTTCATCTGTATATGCTAGCTGAGACAACGTTACATTTTCATATGAAGTGCTGTTTCCCCACGACTACCTGAACGAGGTTTTTCACTTTCACAGTTAAGTAATGGCCTATAGTTACAAATATAAATAATAAAATACTTTTTTCCACATATGTTGAGAAATGTTCATTAGCTAGTACTAGCCCAGTATGGCCAGATTGTTAGGACGCTCGACTTGTAATTTGCAGGTCGCAAATTCGAATTCCAATCACACCAACTATGCTCGCCCATTTAGCCGTGGGGGCGTTAGAATGTGATGGTAAATCTCACTATTTGTTGGTAAAAGAGTAGCCCAAGAGTTGGAAGTGAGTGGTGATGACTAGCTGCCTTTCCTGTACTCTTATGCTACAAAATTACGGTCAGCTAGCGAAGATAGCCATCGTGTAACTTGCGCGAAATTCAAACCAAACCATCTTGATCGAAACTTCTATTTTTAAAGTTTTACAAACATCGTGAAAAATTCTGCCATAAACCATTTTTATGTCTATTTTTAAAGAGACTTGTCCTTCAAATCAACAAATCCTGCAAATTCCAGTTTGTGTATATATTACACTATGTAACACAAATTTTGTTTCTGGATAGTAATTCTCGACTTGTAATTTGCAGGTCACAAATTCGAATTCCAGTCACACCAACTATGCTCGCTCTTTTAATCGTTGGGGCGTTATAATGTTACGGTTAATCTTACTATTCGTTGATAAAAAAAGTAGCCCAAGAGTTGGCGGTGGAAAGTGATGACTAGTTGCCTTCCCTCTAGTCTTTCACTGCTAAATTGAGGACTGCTATCACAGTTAGCCGTCGTGTAGTTTTGCGCGAAATTCACAAACAAACAAACAAATCGTTTATAATGAACGCTGCAGCTAAGTGAAACGAATTTCTTAAGTTCTGACATCAATAGGCATCAAAGAGGACTAAACAAGAACTTTCCACGAAAATCAAACAAGTTAACCGTCTTCTAAAATCAACGTTTTCTTAGTTTTCGTCTCGTGTTACGTATGTTATGATACATAATGGCTATCTAAGACTGACCTGACAAAGAAGTCTTTTTTGAGAGCATTAAAGTTAGCGAATCGAGTACTTTCAGAATATGTCAACCGAAAGCCTGATCGCAGGTTTTTCTGTATCAGCGTCTCGTAAATCTGGATTATAAGTGGCCGTAGTCTCTTAATGTAATGCGGAAAGCAGCATTCATATACTTAATGTTTAAGTTCGCAGTTTCAGCACGGAAGGTATAAAAGCTGGAACATGAAAACTTCATATAAGGATCAGACATGCTGATATATTTAATAGTTTATTCTAATAAAATGCCACTTATTGCTCATAACTATTGGATCCTTGTTGTTTTTTTTATAACAAGTCGATTGCACAAAACAATTTGCCAAACTTTTCTCATATTTTGTGTACTTATTCAGAGAGTTAGGTCAAAATTCCTCAATCAAAAATGCTAAACTCTTTGCCTAAAAATGACAAAAAATTAAGCCTTTAGAAAAAGATATTCATGCACATAATTAACGACGTTTCATCAATAACATTTAATATTATAAAAACAACAAAAATCATGCGCTTGTATATGAAAATGTTTCTTAAAGTTCGTGAAATAATAAAGTTCGAACCAACATCACAAACGATTCAGTGGCTGCGCTAAGACACCAGTGTTCTGTGGTATTTTTCGTTTTGAATTATTAGAATAACAGATTTTTCAAACTTTTTAATTGCAAAAAAAAACAACAACAGAGAAAGTAATATTTAAATGTTCACACTTAAAGACTTTTTTTTACGTTATTCCAAATCACACATTTTAACTGTGCTTTGACTGTAAAATGTCAAGAATTGGACATCAACTGTTGAACCAGCAGGAAGACGAAACTATCTTCTTGGGTAAAATAGAACTAAGTTTGATACC
Organism: Tachypleus tridentatus; assembly: GCF_004210375.1. Taxonomy (NCBI): domain Eukaryota; kingdom Metazoa; phylum Arthropoda; class Merostomata; order Xiphosura; family Limulidae; genus Tachypleus; species Tachypleus tridentatus. Next base: position 29,389,078 of record NC_134830.1, on the reverse strand, counting down.
GGTTTTTTGAGTTTTCGGTTGAAAATGTGTATTTTAGGATATTAAGATTCAAGCACTAAACAGGTCGACCTCCGAGGCGCTAGGCCCGGCATGGCCAGGTGGTTAAGGCACGCGAATCGTAATCTGAGTGTCGCGGGTTCAAATCTCCATCACACCAAACATGCTCGCCCTTTCAGCCGTGGGGGCGGTATAATGTCACAATCAATCCCACTATTCGTTGGTAAAAGAGTAGCTCAAAAGTTCGCGGTGGGTGGTGATGACTAGTTGCCTTCTCTCTAGTTTTACACTGTTAAATTACGAGTCGTACGCCTTAACACACTAGGCCATGCCGAGCTCTTAATTAATGAACTGCTATTTTTGCAGATATGGTGTACGAGTTCCATTAACGGCCAAAATGCGAAAACAACTACATTCAACACTTCAGAAAAACGCAATATAAAACATTATTTACGCAATATAAAACTATTTTTTAACCAAATCTTACTTTTATTTATGTATTTAAGGAACAGCCTTACTACAAAAAAGACAATACTTTCACATACAGTTAGAACACGTGGTTTTACTGTCCATCTTGGATAAGACTAAAACTGAATTTAGCTAAAGGAAAACTGGTGCAAAAGTGAAAGAGGTCACAGATTCATACAAACAGATAAAGCGTTGTTTGTTTCACTTTTTCGTGCAAAGTTACATTTTGGGATACTTGCTCAAAGCCGCTCTTGACTTTGAAGTGACAGATTAGAATAAAAACAACTGGTCGATAGCACCCGCTGCCAACCACTTGGGCTACTTTGTCTGGTTGAAAAATGGGATTTAGCTGTCACTCTTACAGTACATTCACAGCCTGAAAGTGTGGATCCTGTTCCTGCGATGACGGACCACGAATCACGAACCTTTGATTTCGCAGTCCGTGCCCTCTATCCATTAAGCCATACATAATCCCAGAAAAAAAAGAAAAAAAAAGGCGCTTTTTCGATAGCCAAGAAAAAAATAAACATTCTTGTAAAACAGCCACTACATATTCCTACAAAATAGTCGAACTTAGAAACGTTCACTTCCAAGAACTGTACTGAAATACTAAGAATGCTTGTGGTTCGAGAAAACATCGCTGTTTCAAAGTAAACGTTTGAAGAGACCGGAGCCAAACTGGAAACATCGCTATCTCAAGGTAAACTTTGAAGAGACCAGAGCCAAACTGGAAACATCGCTATCTCAGGGTAAACTTTTGAAGAGACCGGAGCCAAACTGCTACGTATGAGCAGAATACAATATTAGAACATTAATTTTGAAAACTTTGCAAGTTACAAAATAGTAACTACGATATGTAAGAGGCCCGGCATGGCCTGTGGACGGTGATGATTAGCTACCTTCCCTCTAGTCTTACACTGCTAAATTAGGGACAGCTAGCGCAAATAACCCTCGTGTAGCTTTGTGCGAAATTCCAAAACCAACAAAAACAAAAAAAAACAATAGATATGTAAAGTTACTTTAGTTGCACCAATACGTTTCAATATACCATATAAACATCACACATTCACGAAAAATGCTTCTCATATTTCTAACGTTTAACACAAAGGAAGAAAATGTTTTTAACTAGTATAATTAATTAGAGATGTCTATATTTGGCCATTTTTCTATTTCGAAGTAGAGACATTTATTGGTTTGAGTTAAAATGATGTGGAGTTGGATATTATAAAGCAGAATATCTTACAGTTACTATAAAAATTTGAGATAACTTAAATGCACGATGGTACTTGAAGCCTACAACTGGTATTTATGTGTTCTGTAACTAAGGTATACACTGTACTCTATATACACAGTATTGGGCAGAATGTTTAAGACAACTACATTTATCATATTAATTCTAACACTTTTATTATAGGGATTATTTTACATTAGTAACTTAAATTTAAGAATAAACCTTGTCTCCTAAACTGGACATAAGCTATTACTGGGTTTATGGCCAATAATATTGTTGAGAAGCAGTATAATCATCTGATAAAAACGCATTCTAGTCTTTGTAAGTAAGAACAACATATTTAATCGTTTAAACTCGTTACTGGATTTATTTTAATTTTGATCTAAGTAGACAACTTGCTTTGGTAATTCGCATTAATAAAATATTATCTATGAATTGACGAAACACATTTTTTTCGTTTGAGTGCGCACAGGTTACGCGCACTTTTCGGAACACTTCATATGTGAATCTTAAATAATTTAGGGATGAAAACGGAGAGTTCTGATAATAATTATATGTTCAGAATTATCAGAAGACACTTGGCATCATTACACTTCTGCAATCCACAACCGCGTAACGCAGTGACATTTTCAAAACAAATAAAAACTAGGTAAGTATTTTCACTTATAAAACTGACTTTCTTAGTACGTGATTAATTTTATTTATTTCATTAAATTACCTTTAAATGATATTTTTGCTGCTTTTGCACGTGCCCACCATCGTGAACACAAAAGTGTCTAGGCATGTTTTATTGGACCCAATTACATTGTTCACGAGTGACAAGTGGGGTATTGATTAGTTTCGCTAAAAATGACGAAAACCAAGTTCGGTTTCACAACACTAATAAGAGTGCACATGATCACGAGATAATGTGGTGGTATTTGTTTCCATGGTTATTCCCGCCATTATGTTCTATTATTTCCTTGCCAATCACCACAAGACAGCTCAGAAACAATACGCTGGCGAATACCTTTTAACTTGTGAACAATGTGATAGGCCCGGCATGACCAGGTTGGTTAAGGCGATCGACTCGTAATCCGAGGGTTGCGGGTTCGAATCGAGGTCGCATCAAACATGCTCGCCCTTTCGGCCGTGGGGGCGTTATAATGTAACGGTCAATTTCACTATTCGTTGGTAAAAGAGTAGCCCAAGGGTTGGCGGTGGGTGTTGATGAGCAGCTGCCTTCTCTCTAGTTTTACGCTGCTAAATGAGGGACGGCTAGCGAAGATAGCTCTCATGTAGCTTTGCGCGAAATTCAATACAAACAAACAATGTGGTTTGTCGTGATCCTCATCCACAATGTTATTTAAAGAATGTTCAGAAACAAACGAACTTCTTTAACTTTTTAGTCAAATACTACGATGAATTTCCAGACTAAAATAAACACTTAAGATATAAAGTACAGCTTAGTGAAGATATCTAGATACATGTTTTTTTTAGTGTGGCACAACGATAAGTCTGAAGGTTTATAGCGTAAAAAATAACGTTTTTGATCAAGCAGTTGAGTAGCATAGTTAGCCCATTGTGTCGCTTTATGTTTAATAACAGACTATAATTATGATACACCAGTGAATGTTGTGTTGTGTGTTTTTTCACTACTTTTTCTAAATATCTCCACACTATTAATACATTCGTGTTAAAGAAAATTGCGTTATACTGCATTTTAGCGTGTGTGTGTTTTTTTATCAGGAATGTCATATGTAACTATTTTTATTGATTCTTCAACTCAGATTCAACGTTTCAAACCACAGCTATAATAATCATATAATAATATCATTATGGCGTGTAATTAGAAATAATGCTAAGAAATGAATTTAGATTAAATTTATTAAAATGTAAACATTTTTTAAACTAAGATTAATATTAATTGTTTTAATTTCTTTAGTATTATTTCAAACATTTAGAGAAATACAATAATATAATGAGTTAATAGGAACTACGCTGTTAATATTGGTACTACTTAAATATTACGATATCGATTTAAATGTAATAAGTGTGACTCAATCTTTAACTGTTATTCTACCTGAGAATGTTCCAAAAGTCACTTCTCCATAAAAGACCAATTTTTCTGTTATTTGTGTATATGCCAGGTGCATTTGCTGTTCAAATATTCATATGAGCGTGTATGCTTATAAGATTATATTTTAGTCTTTTTTTTATCCGGATATCATTCACAATTGCTGAATAACTGGTATAACAACCTTTAGGAAAGTTTGTTTGAAGTTAAACACAAAGCTACAGAAGGATCTATATTTGCTCTGCCTGTCACGGGTATCAAAACCCAGTTTCTGGCGTTGTAATTCCGTTGTTCTACTTAGTGGCTTTTAGAAAATGTTGAATTTATACTTTTTTTATTTTGTTTTACACCATATACGATCTGTTCTCATTTTCCAACTAACTGCCCGTTAGCTAAAACACAAGTCTAATAGAAGCAGAGACTTTCTTGCATGATGTGCCATTCGAGCTGTTTCAGTCATGGGGACCTAACCTCGAATTTAACGTTATAAATCTTCGTATTTTCCGGAACAAATCTTTGTGAAATGTATAGAACCAAAGATAAGTCCCCCGCCCGTACAGCGGTAAGTTTATGGATTTACATTGCTGAAAACAGGGGTTCGATTCCTTTTGGTGGACTTAGCAGATAGCCCTATGAGGCTTTGCTAAAAGAAAAGAGACAGACAGACTAATGATTAAAAGGTTTAACATGTTAACTCTAAAGAAGTATCAGTTAAAGCTTTCCTTTATTTAATGTATGCTAAGTAATTATATCAGATTGTTTAATGAACAATATTATCTACTTATTACCTGTAGGCAAGATGATAATCGCACATACGGAACAGATACTCCTAATTAAGATATAAGAAAGCACAGCCATCTATTTATGGTTTAAAGCCGGCATGGCCAAGCGTGTTAAGGCGTTCGACTGGTAATCCAATGGTCGCGGGTTCGAATCCCGGTCGCACCAAGCATGCTCACCCTTTCAGCTGTGGGGGCGTTATAATGTGATAGTCAATCCCGCTATTCTTTGGTAAAAGAGTAGCCAGAGAGTTGGCGGTGGGGGTGATGACTAGCTGCCTTCCCTCGAGTAGCTTTGTGCGAAATTTAAAACAAACAAACAATACAAAGAGAAAATTAAAGGTGAAACAACTGATTACAGAAATCGTTTTCTCTTGTCTTCCTATTTATAAAATAAACATAATATTTCACTAATAGCTTAAATACATTGTAAAAATTCCAAATGTTGATAAATTAATGTCTTTTGTTAATGAACACAGATGTTTCTCCCACAAGTACATGAACTTTCATCGCTTCGCACTGAACAAGATATCACTCCAAAAATTGGTGATTTGTATTAAATTATAGCTGAATTTCTTCCGTAATAAACGTTATTAATAACGACTTTCATAACTTTACAAATAATTGACACTTATGAGTATGCTGAAGATATTTTTAACCGAGTTTTTTTGTTTGTTTTAAATTTTACGCAAAACTACACGAGGGCTATCTGCGCTAATCGCCTCTAATTCAGCAGTGTAAGTCAAAAGTAAGGCAGCTAGTCATCACCACTCATCGCCAACCCTTGGGCTACTCTTTTGCCAACATTATAACGCTCCCACAGCTGAAAGAGCAAGCATGTTTGGTGTGACGGGAATTCGAACCAGCGATTACCAGATTACGAGTCGAGTGCCTTAACAATCTGGCCATGCCAGGCCAAAAAGAAGAAAAGAGTTTTGTTTGTTTGTTTGTTTTTTTAAATTTCGCGCAAAGCTACTCGAGGGCTATCCGCGCTAGCCGTTCCTAATTTAGCAGTGTAAGACTAGAGGGAAAGCAGCTAGTCATCACCACCCACCAACAACTCTTGGGCTACTCTTTTACCATCGAATAGTGGGATTGACCTCATGTTATAATTCCTCAACGGTTGAAAGGGCAAGCATGTTTCGTGCGACCCTCAGATTACGAGATGAACGCCTTAACGTCTAGGAAAAAGAGAACCTAGTCAAGTTGTACATCTAATAAATTTATGACTTCTTGCATTCTGAACTGACCATCTGTGACGAAAGAGAAGAATTATCATGTGGGCAACTTGCTTATAACCGGCCCGGCATGGCCAGGTGGGTGAAGGCGTGCGACTCGTAATCTGAGGGTCGCGGGTTCGCATCCCCGTCGCACCAAACATATTTGACTTTCAGCCGTGGGTGCGTTATAATGTGACAGTCAATCACACTATTCGTTGAGAAAAGAGTAGCCCAAGAGTTGGAGGTGGGCGATGATGACTAGCTGCTTTCTCTCTAGTCCTACACTGCTATATTAGGGACGGCTAGCGCAGGTAGCCCTCGAGTAGCTTTGCGCAAAATTAAAAAAACAAACAAAGAAATGCTTATTAGTGCTTTACTTACAATAAATGTTGCATTTATGTTTATTATATTGTTTTAGTTAATTAAATTATAGTAGTTATTATAACAATTAAATTATAATAAATTATAATTCTAGGATCTATGTTTTGAAGTTTATTACATAATTTAGAATCTAATTTCGTACATTATATATAATGTTTTTTCTTTTTTACTTTCAGTATCGCTTCTCGACCACGTCAGATGGTTGTTTTTGACCAAATTTTCTATTTAGTCTTTGTTGTAAAATTATGGGCTGGTATGGGCTATTAACTGTTTGTTTAACTTTGCACGAAAATTCTGATACAAAAAGTTAACACGTTTTAATCAAAAGTGTCTTAAGTTTCTTGTCTGTCGTTTTATGACATTATGTATTTTTAGTTTTCGCACAGAATTGTCTTCATAAACCTTTAAGCCACGTTCTGGTTCTAACCTACACCGTTAATTAGATATTCTTGAATGATTATTAATAATAAATCATGTAATAAGCGTTTCATTAACGCTACATGCTAGAGTTCCGAATTTTACAACTGTCAACCATAGGGACAATAATTCACCAACAGCATCCGCCACCAGTTCTTGGGCTAATTTTTACTAGCGATAACATTATAACGCTCTAAGTTTTGAAAAGGATGGCATATTCTTCGTCAGGTTTCGAGCTCGCGACCCATAAATTGAATGTGCGTCACCAGGTCATGCCAGGCTCCCGCAATAATGGAGCTGAAATTATTATAAAATTAATCGCAATTTAATTATACGTCAAACAAAAGTCCTATAAACTTTCAGCACATTTAACCCCCAAAAAGCTTTAAGTATATCCTGCAATATATTTGTAGCTTTGTGAGCCATAATGTTTATATATATATATAGAGAGAGAGAGTGTGTGCAAGACAAGATTTGAGCTTTTTATTTTCTAACAACACGAAAACGATATGCAAGACTATTGTCGTTAATTTTAGGCTTACCAAAACAGACTTTGTTAAATGTGTTTAGTTAAGATTACTTTTCGTTATTTGATTAACTTTAAAATAAAAGTTATTCATATAAGTTTGAATAATCTTATAAGTGTGTGCACAATGATTAATATTCTATTTCTTAATATAAGTATGGTCTCGATACTATTCTTGTTTCTAAATATCGAAACATTTGTCAGTGAAGATAATAATTCCCTTAGATTCAAGTATCTGTCTCTTGTGTGTGTATATAAAAATTTAAAATTACTTTATTAATCAACGTGCACGATATTTTTGAATAAGAAAACTGATAATGTATTAAAATCAAAAGCCATAGGTTTTGTTTGTGGTTACGTACAATGCTGCATAACAGGCTGAGTGTGTTTTAACCACGAAGGATATCGAAACCTGAACTTCAGCGTTGAGTCAAAGCTGTAGAAATAAAAGGAAAATTAAAACAACTGTCAAAGTAAAACTAATCCTAGATCTAGACCATAATAATCTACAGCAAAAAATTAATAAAATTAAAAATATATTGCCTTCAGGGCAAGTTAAATAATTTAATATAGTAGCAGAGAAAACCTAACGTGAGCATGCGTGTTTCTTATACATAAGTCACAGAGTTCCGGAAATTCCGATCGCTTGACTTAATGCTAGAAGACTAGCCGGACGCAAATATTGTTTCGCCATAAATTAATCAAAAGAAATGTGCGCCTAGCGTAGAATACGTTCAGCCCTTCAGCTGTGGATACGTAATACGTGTGAAAATTAATCTCGTCATTTCATTGATTTTACTCTGGCCAGTAGTTTAAAATTAGAGATAGTAATGCTTAGTGAAGTCTCTTTCACCATGTGTTTAACAAAGTTCCATTCAAGTCTAAAATACCATGTGTTGAAAAAGATTGCGTGTAAGTAACATCTAAGTTTGATATAAAAACAACGTGGTAATTTTTACCAAATGAATTAAACGATATATTTAGATTAACTGTCAAATCAGTAACTTTCTCTATTTGGCATACTATACTAAATTAATCATGTTAGACACATGACAACCTTTTTCGGTTGTTTTTTTCTAGTGGAATATACATCGATGCGTCTGAAAATGCATCAGATCTAACATTAAGCTATGACATAAAGCAACAACTGGCATTTCTAGACCCGAAGAGGAAAATTTTATGGATACACAGACAAGGAAAGCAACGGATTATTGCTGAACCGCGAAACTATAAACACATTTAATGTAGGTATTAAATTTTTTATTCACATATATATACACCTGCCTTGCCAACAACACGTCATGGACGACTGCAGTTTGCTTTCCGTGTATAAGCAGAAAGGAATTTTATGGCGTGATGTTCGAAGGAAGGTGGTGTTTAGCGCAATATCACTCCTTTATTGGATTAAGGTTAGACTAAAATGAAAAATATGGCTAACACTGATGACTTTTAGAGTCAATTAAGACCATTTTATACCTAAAACTAATTGGCTAATGTTTATATTAATTTAAACATTTATATACTATGCTTAAGTTATTAAGTGTCCTCGATTAAGCTAAGATTTAAATGTTTAATTTTAAAGGTCAAGGATCGCCTGTTGTAGCCACATGCACTAGTGTACAGTAGTATATTGTCTGTCAGTTAGTCAATAGACACTAAAATGACGTCACATAAGGGTAATTTAACTTTGCAAATTGTACTTTAGTGACGCTAGTAAATCTTGGCAAGTCATGAATCACGAGAAGAATTACGCAGACACAGAACACTTTCAGAGACACTGGGGAAGTACAACTAACATAACAGCTTAATATTTTTCCCATGTTTTGAAGCACAAGTAATTGTGAAATAACAGTAATCCTAGTAGACTATAATCGTGTGTTTCATCCAGCTAGGATTCGAACTAATGATCTACTAGCAAGTAAGCTATGTTAGGTTTTGTTTTAACTATTTGAATAACATACTGTTTTTGCTGTGACCGTTTATAAAACAAGCAGTACCAACTAGTTTGTAGTAATATTATGAAAATGATGTTTAAAATACGTAAAATAAAAAACAACAGAGCTATCTACAAAAAATCCGTTAGTATGCTAGGCTCGAATCTGCAATATGATGGTGAACGTACTTTATACGTTCAGTTTTATCAAAGTGACAGTCATTCATGCTTTTCAGTTAAGAGTAATTGTACTGACGGTGGATACTACAGAATGGATACTTTATCTCTGATCAGGAATTCTAAAGTAGATATAGCTAGGCCTGCACCTTGGGTTTTCTGATCAAGCCTTTTAGCCTATATTTCGTGTAAAGTGCCTTTTAGGTTAAAAAATAAAATCCAGAGTAACAGTAAAATTGCTCTTACGATATCATAATTCAACAATAAATCTTATTTATTAAATAAATAAATAAAAATATTTAAATACCTTTAATTATTTCTTGAGGTTATGATGTTTGTTTTCAATCACGATCGATTGTTGTTTGTTTGTTTTTGAATTTCGCGCAAAGCTACTCGAAGGCTATCTGCGCTAGCCATCCCTAATTTAGCAGTATAGGACTAAAGGGAAGGCAGTCAGTCATCACCATCCACCGCCAAAACTCTTGGGCTACTCTTTCATCAACGAATAGTGGGATTGACCGTCACTTTATAACACCCGTGAGGCTGAAAAGGCGAGCATGTTTGATGCGATGGGGATTCGATCTCGCGACCCTTAGATTACGAGTCGCACGCCTTAGCCCACCTGGCCATGCCGAGCCGATTACGAGCGAAAGAAACACATGCTTCTTACAAAATGCAATATGCTTGTTATATATTTTTTTTAGTTTGAAATGTATGTTTGTGGGAGTGTTTGAGAGTTTTACATCAAGCACATTTTGCGGGTTATTGTTGTTATGCCCATAAATTCCACACATGCGTAATAACTTCTTGAATAATTGAACGACAGATAAAGATATTTAAATTTTCAACGCGTTTGCTGTACAAATTACGTACAAGTCACAGCTGTGAGTTTATTTGTGTTTCACTTGAAGAGCCATTGGAAAAAAAACACACACTAAAAATGTCATAACAGACAAAGTTGTTCTCTTTACTGCTGTTTTCAGGGTTTTTTATTTGCGCTCAAAGTATAGTCAACCACTTTCCTCCTTTGAATAAATCAACGCACATCTTAGAAAAAAACAAAGTATTCATTTGCTACTTCTTCTTAGGGCGAACAAACTTTTAAATAGTACATTAAAGACACATGTAATGAATTATTTTTAACAACATTTGCTCACTGTGTGTCTCGAGGACGCTATCACATTTTAGTTTTACCTTTTCAAAGAAATCAATGAAAACCGTTAATCCGGTCGCAGGTCGTCTTCAGGATTTCCAGAGAGGTTCAGAAATTGTCTGATCGAAACATTATGCTCCTGAGATTTCGAGACTCTGGTCTTTGGTAGTTCCCGCCTGAAACCCATTCGTGACTGCAATATAGATTAGAATCAAGCTACCTATTGTATTATTAGTGTCTTCCAAATGAAATTGCTCGTGTCGTTTGTTCATGACAGACTTTTCAGATATAGTGAAGACAATACAACTGCCGAGAAAATAGTTATTTTGGCCATCCACTGGTAATTCATTGGAAATAAAAGGCTTATGTTGAGTAAGCGTCCATAACATGGTACGTGGTGGATCTAAATGAACCTGTCAAAAGGTAATCCTGTATGACAACTCAATTCTGGCAATTCCACTTGATCGAAAACTTGAACAATGTGCTAACCTTTTTATTTATATGCGTTTAAACCTTTGATTTAATTCTAAAGTGAGGTAACTTGTTAGGCCTGCAGTTTACGATTTTAAGATATGAATATACATATTATTAAAATTGGATGTTGCATGTATTGAAGCTTCAAAATCTCACATCAATTTATCTCCCAAGTTTTGAATTTTTTTATATACACAATTTGTTAATGCACGCTAAAAAAGGGTCAGTCAGCTTATAATTTTAACACCAGGTTTCAATACTCTCGGGCTCAAATACCTTACTGTGTAAGGAAGTGGCTCTCGAACTTTTCCATTGGAACAAGTTGTAAAAGCATTTGGCTAGCTTGGGTGGTGCTTTTCAACTAAGTCATCTCTTGCTGTGAAAAATAACAATGAACTGATATCATAAAGACACTTTAGAATTAAAAACATCAGACACACATACAAACATGTATATATATAGATAGATAGATAGATAACACTGATATCTACTTAAAATGAAAATGTAATTTAAAAATAAAATCTCTTGTATAGCCAGATTGATATAACAATGGTCTGGTTCAGTTCCAGAGTTTCTATTCACTTGGCAGCTTTTTCACTCACAATAGTTTTTTGTAAATTGTACTTGCGTTCATTTATATTATTATTAGTATTCTAAATCTATTTTCTATAACATATTATTAAGTAGTCGTAGAAAAAGAATTCAAATCTTTATATTATACAAGATACATGAATGACTTTCATTTTATTTCATAATAGGAATCAAACTAGTTAGTTTTAATAAATGTAAACAACAAAACATTCTACAGTAAGTTCAGTTGAATGCGAGAATAATTTCAAACTATTATTTTCAAACACGACAGTGCAACATAGCGTTTCACGTTTTATTGCAAGTTACAGGTGTTTACTATAACTGTAAATGTTTTATACCAGAAGCTTTAAAACATAACCTTACCAAAGTTTAAATGACTCGAAAATATATAATTTGTTTTAACTTAGCTCACTTTAAACACGAGTTTATAAACATTTCTCGAGTTATTTAGGTGAATTTTTATTATAGTTATTGAAAAAAATGTTAATGAAGTGTTAAGGAAAATAACTGAAAGATCGGCATTATTAAGAAATATTGTTGAGTGAGCCAATGAAATAATAATTATTCTGCTAGTCATATTGTTCAGAAATATTCTGTCTACAAGGGAAAAACAGGCTTATCGAGAAAACGAAAAATTGATTTATATTGTAGTAAAGAAATATTAAAATAAAAATATACTTATTGGAGATTAAGATAAAACATTGATAAATACCTACAGTGAAACTGAAATTTTAAAGAATTAGAAATTTATTTAGAATAGGCACGTTATAAGAATTTATAGAAAAGCTAAATAAATATGTACCTATGAAATAACGCTATTTTAACTTAAAAACGTCTACGGAGAAACTTTGCAGAAGAACTTAACTAAGTAAAACAAACAGTTGTCATGACGTGAAAATTTGTTTTTTTCTAAGCTGGCAATTGAGGTCATAGACTTGAAAATTTAAATTTCTATCATACATTTTTCTTTCTTGAAAAAAACTCCTTAAGGGCCTGAATAATGAATGTAGTGTTAAGAAAGTGATATATGTAATACTAATGTTTTAATACGAATAATATTTAGGATAATTTCAACAGCAAAACAAACTTTTGAAATTAGCAGAACGCTATCAAAGGTCGTTGTCTGGTCAATTTATGGTTTAGCTTACAAATAAAAAAACTATGTTGATGGTCAGTTACGAACCAATCACACGTAGATAAATAAGTCAGAATAGATAACTAGATAATATAAATAAACAGGCTTGTAAATAGATAAATATGGAAACAGGGAGATTATGGAAAAAAAGAAGACATGTAAATAAATGAAAAAATAAAAAGACAGAAATGGAGTCTAATGTAAAATACATATAGTGAAGATGTCTGTCTCGATTCATTGATCATAAAGTAATTGTTTAAAACTGTCTGTAAATTATGACGTTTTCGAAATGGAAATCATCTGTCATGAATTAAACAGATCACATTCGTGGCTGAACGTAATGAGCCGATTATTGGAATGATGCTGTAAAACCCACTTGCTGGGGTTCTCGTGAGAGAACAGACTAAAGCAGACAATTATCATATCTAACAGTTCGTGCGTGTAACGTCTGTTACAAAACCTGTTAATATAAAAGCAGTTCACTTGCTATTGTATTAATGCCAACAATATCTATAGTTATCAGTAAGTGGCAGTGACTGGATTAGATAAAACGTTAATGTATTTTAAAACTTATAGTGAATATATACATATATATAGTTGTCTTTTCATAGTAGTAATAACAGTCTACTAGAATGTTTTTTATATGCAAAAAAGACAGATAAGTCTAAAGAGATATATAATAACTCAAAAACTGACACTTTAACTTGATATTTTTTATTAAAACAAACAAACCATGTTTTACAGGTTTGACACGAAACAACCAGTTTTTATAATGAAATAAAACCCTATTGACCCATTACATTATTTACAAGACCAGTTTATCTCTGCTGTCCATAATATCCATAAATAATTATTACATAATACTTCATGTTTAAAAATAGATGATATTTTAAAAAAGTAATTTTAACTACAATCAACAAAAGTAACAGTGGTAAATTGTTCTATGGTTTTGAATATTTTTATTGAAACATTCAAGATTTTGTATTACAAGTTTCAATCACATCACCATCATGTTATATAATAACATTATGTAACACAAATTTTGTTCCTGGACAGCATGTGTTATTTCTTAATTGCTTATATTGTAAAAGTACAGAAAATGACCATTATTCACTTCAAACTTTGCTTTTGTGACCTGGATAATGAAATTTAGAAATTAACCTATTTTCTATGTAAAAACAGACAAATTTGCACATTTTCATTTACATAAGGTCTGAATAAAACAACATATGAATCAAGATTTACATGTATTTGTACTAAAGTTGTACAAACATGTTTAGAAGTGAGTAGTTTTTCGAGATTTGCGACTGTAATGTAAATCACTTTCATGTATCAGACCCCAAATATGGTCTCCAATCATGTTTTTGGTATACGTTCCCAGGTCACAAAAGCAAAGTTTGAAGAGAAAAACATGTTTTCCATTTACTTTAGGCATAAGCAATTGGGAAATAACACTTTCAGCCCAGGAACAAGAAAAAGTAATAATTTTGTTACACAGTGTAATTATTAAAATCAGATATATATGTGTGTATACACACATCACACAGAAAAGAAAAAAATAATAAATTATTCAACATTACAAACCATCGACATTCTTGGATCCAATTTTTAAAATAATTAAAATAACTATAATTCATTATTTAATTCGAACCATTTTTTTCTAATGTTGCGATTTCAGTCAATTAATTAAAATTACGTAATCATTTCTTTTTAATTGGTTGAAAATACGGAATATGTTGGTTTTTACATCTCGCACTAGTAGCTGCATATAATACTCTTTCCTAAAATAATGATGAAATTACATACCTCACTAAATTTGGAATTACTGCAAATTTTACAAAAGTATAAATACTAGTAATCGTACGATTCACATGTTCCTATTGTCGAACATAACTTAAAAATCATGTAAAATGAAAGTTCATTTGCAGTACACGTAAAGTGCTAATCGTTACTTGTCATAGTACTACAACACAAACATAATTCGTTTTCAACCGCATTTAATCGCTTTAACCACAGTGAGTTAGGTAGTGCATTATGCACGTTTCCACTGTATATTCGCGTCACGTTTTCGGCTCAACTACTGTGTGTTGGTTAATAGATGTGATCTCTCCAGAAAGCCTTCGGACCCCTTTTGGGAAAATTATACTCTGTTATGCCTAGTACTTATAAGCTTCTTTGCTTTAGAGCTCATGTCACCGTTTCAAAGAAACCAAATATAACACAAATAAGTACGTACAAATGTTCACCTAGTTTGTAACTGACCTCATTGTTTTAAATATCACTTTTATATCGTATACAGATAAAGTTATGCAATCGTGTTTCAGGACAGTTATAAATAGAAAAAAAAATTGTTGATTTGTCTTTTGCTTAATACTGTAGGTGATTATGTGCAAAGAATCCAGTGTCGATATTATATATTTAAACACATAATTAAATTGTAATTTGCTGAACCCTTCACGTGAATACGTACAAGTGATCTAGTGTCGTGAGTACACTTCGACTCCCCGCTAGCACAGCCATAAGTCTACTGCTAAAATCAATGGTTCGATTCCCCTCGGGTCCGGTTAACATTAACACCAGTTAGCAGCGCGAAATGATCATGAATGAATATGAGTAACACGATTTTGAGATAATAAAATATGAAAAGATGAACGAGTGAGAAAATGAACCCATTGTAAGGGTAAAATATACACAGCTTTTGTGTAAGACAAACATTCCTAAAACATGTTGAATGGAAGTGAGTTACTCCACTTATCTAACAGGATGAAATCTATCTTCTAATAGAAATGTTCTGCTTTTGTTTGTTTAATAATTATTGCTTCACATATAATACGTCCCTCCGAAGTAATAGAAAGAGACACCAGTTTACTTTTCTCGTGTAACTTTGCATACCTGTGCACGAATTTTAACACGAGCCTTTTTGGAATCCTGCCAAATCTCAAAGTTTAGTGTAATAACTCACCTAACGGAAAACTATTTGACGTATTCGCACTTCGTCAACACACAGAGTCTTGATCGTTGAAATATCCGGATGCTGAAGTTCTAGAGAATGTATATATGCATATATACCGATTAACAGCAAAATTAGAAACAACGACACTCGTACATCACGAAGAACGTTCAGATTTTAACATATTACTAAATCAAATCCTTTTGAACCTAATACGTTTAGTTGTTAAACACAGTAACACAATTAAAATATCTTCATATCTAACAAATCTAGTTGTCAACTCAATACCATACTTATAATCCCTTAAAGTTCAACAGATCTAATTGTCAACACAGCATCACACTTAAAATCTCTTCAAATCTATTAAATCTAGCTATCAACACAGCACCAAAACTGCTAACTAAAATCACTAGCCCCGAAGTTGGTCTGAAGTGCTTTCAAATCTAGAAAGTCTAGCTGTTAACAAGAGTTCTACAGACCGACCAAGTCTAACTATTAATAACCTGTCACCACCTCTAAACGTCTTCCAGAAGTACTGGTATTCATTTAATATTTGTATATCCGGAGATCATATAAAACATATATATTATTACAAGTTTTCACTTAAACTTTGTGTTATAGCACGTGTATATATTCTTTAAATGTATAACAATCTTTATAGGAATCGGTCTGGTTTGTTTTAGAAATTTCGTGCAAAGCTACACGAGGGCTGTCTGCGCTAGCCTTCCCTAATTTAGCAATGTAAGACTAGAGGGGAGGCAGCTAGTCATCACCACCCACGGCCATCTCTCGGGCTACTCTTTCACCAACGAATTGACCGTCACATTACAATGCCCCCACGGTTGAAAGGGCAAACATGTTTGGTACGATGGTGTTTCGAACCCGCGAACCCCAAGTTACGAGTCGATTGCCTTAACTACCTGGCCATGCCCGGCCTTATCGGAGTCGACTTCACCGTTAAATCATCTACTAAAGAGACATGGTCACCACCCATCGGTTAATACAGGTATATAAACATTTGACTACTCAATAGAAAAATGACAAGTAAAACTCAATACATATAATCATGTTAATATTATTTTGATCACTAGCCCTCATTAACACTCCATACTCTTCTTATTGAGAGCATCTACAGAAAGTAGTATCAGTAATAACTCACATTAGTTTAATTTTTTAATTATTTAAATATTTTTATGATGCTAAAATAATCAACATACTGGTTTCCTATTGGTCTTTTACTTTGGTTGGATTTTTTATGGGGGAGGAAAAAGAAGAAACATCGTCATCTGTCCCAACTTTCCATTATTACAGGTACTAGTTTCTTCAACATAATCGCCATCTCTACCATCACCAAGTTTCCTTCTGGCTTTGCAGCTAACAACCATGTGAGTATATTCTATTATAAACTGTTTCTTTCACTTGAAAGATAATTCAAAATTATTTATGTTTGTTTTTGAATTTCGTACAAAGCTACTCGAGGGCTATCTGTGCTAGCCGTCCCTAATTTAGCAGTGTAAGACTAGAGGAAAGGCAGCTAGTCATCACCACCCACCGCCAACTCTTGGGCTACTATTTTACCAACTAATAGTGGGATTGACCGACACATTATAACGCCCCCACGGCTGAAAGGGCGAGCATGTTTGGCGCGATGGGGATGCGAACCCGCGACCCTCAGATTACGAGTCGCACACCTTAACACGCTTGGCCATGCCGGGCCCAATTATTTATGCCCTTATTGTTTGCCAAACGAATCTAAATTAATATTGGTCGCATAGCTACCACCGTTTTGATTTGTTTGTTTGTTTTGAATTTCGCACAAAGGTACTCCAGAGCTATCTATGCTAGCCGTCCCTAATTTTGCAGTGTAAGACTAGAGGGAAGGCAGCTAGTCATCACCACCCACCGCCAACTCTTGGGCTACTCTTTTACCAACGAATAGTGGGATTGAGCGTCACATTATAACGCCTCCACGGCTAAAAGGGCGAGCATATTTGGTGTGACCGGGATTCGAACCCGCGACCCTCAGATTACGAGTCGGCTGCCTTAACCACGTGGCCAGGCCGGGGTCCGTTTTGATTTTAAAATGTTAACAATATTTAAAATAGGCAGGTAATTGCGTATCTAACCATTTATACAATTTTTTACAAAGAAGAAAAACATGTTTTTATGTGTATTTGACTAATAATGGCTTTGATCACGAAACAGCACAACGAATGGTTATGTCTTTAAATAAAATCTCATTTTACACTATTTATAGCAAAACTAACTGCTAGTTTTATATCAAGTATGATATATTTATATTTGTTAAAGATAAATAGACGTTTGAGAAGAATCGTACATACACAAAGGGAGAACTTTGAAAGTGTCTGTCAGGTTTAACAGCTCCTAAATAAAACAGTAGGTTATACGCCCTGGGATGCTTAGTCGACATACACCAGTCTATGTTATTGTTAGTCGTTGCTTGAACTGAAGGTAGATAACGTAACTAGACTTTCGATGGTAAGTCTAACGAAGTGACGTTACAGCCGCTTGGTAACAACAACAACAAAAACAACCCTGGGAGACAGCTACCTGGAAACGATGAAGTAATTGAATGGGCTCCTGGGTGTGTTGCTTATTGACAGAATAAAGAATTGGAAAATAATTCTGGAAGTCCTTGTAAAGACACGTCTTGTTTCAAGCTTATGAGGACAAGTGTGCTTTTATGAGTTGATAATATCCCAACCAATTTTTTATTTTATCTGGTTTGACAATAAAAAAGAAAGACTGGAAGTTAGAAAACAAGAGATAGAAGATTAAGCGTGCTACGTAAGCAGACTAAACTGATGGGTAAAGTTTGATGTTTGAAGGAAAAGTCACTTCTAAGTTGATTATTTGAGCGTGAAAATAATTTGTTTTCTTATAGAGGTAGATATTAATTCAACCTGATTACAAGCATATAAACAATAAAAATCATCTAATTTTAAATTTGTTTTTTAATAAAGAAACTTTTGGAAACACACAAAATATTGTTGTTTTTTTAATTTCCAGGCTTATATTAGAAAATTGGTTAAAAAACATACTTAGCCTACGATTATACCCATAAAATGCGTTGCCTACAAATCATATCTTAATAAGACATCCTTTTTTAGTCATCCTAACTTCGTTACATAATTATTAATCAGCAATTATTAGCAGTTACAGTTTAATAGCGGCGTGAAAGTTCGCGAAGTTGTTTCATCAACAAAATTTCCAACACAAGTTCGGTTTGGTTTGAATTTCGCGCAAAGCTACACGAGCGCGAGTCGTCCCTAATTTTGCAGTGTAAGATAAAAGAGAAAGGCAGCTTGTCTTCACCACCCACCGCCAACTCTTGGGTTACTCTTTTACCATCGAATAGTGGGATTGACCATAATATTATAACGCCATCACGACTGAAAAGCCAAACATGTTTGGTGTGACGGGGATTCGAACCCGCGATCCTCGGATTACGAGTCGCACGCCTTCAAAGTTTAAGTTCATGCTTTCAAAGTGGGTTTGTTTGTTTGTTTGGAAATTTCGCACAAAGATACTCGAGGGGCTATTCCCTAATTTAGCAGTGTAAGACTAGAGGAAGGCAGCTAGTCATCATACCACCGCCAACTCTTGGGCTACTCTTTACCAACGAATAGTGGGATTGACCGTCACATTATACACCCCCACGGCTGGGAGGGCGAGCATGTTTAGCGCGACGCGGGCGCGAACCCGCGACCCTCGGATTACGAGTCGCACGCCTTCAAAGTGGGAAAAAATGACGAGAAAATTCTTAACACTTTCATATACTTTTGTAAGTAAAACCATTTAAGTATTCCTGCTCACTTTCCTTTAAAACCAATCGTGCTCGCCCTTTCAGACGGGGGGCACGTTATAATGCGACGGTCAATCCCACTATTCGTTGGTGAAAGAGTAGCCCAAGAGTCGGCAGTGGGTGATGATGACTAGCTGCCTTCCCTCTAGTCTTAAACTGCTAAATTAGGGACAGCTAGTACAGATACCCCTTGTTTGGCTTTGCGCGAAATTCAAAACAAACCAAGCCCTTTAGAACCAGAAGGAATCGGGTTCCGTTTCGGGCCACTTCTTTCTGTCTGTACGTGTTGAAGTTTTTATGGATGAAATATGAAATGTCATTATGCTATACTTGAAAAATAGCTCTTGTCTCTGAAATTTAGAGAATATAAACATATACGTTTAGAAACATTCATTGTTAAAAATAACAAAATCCACCTTAGTCCAGTATACATGAGATTCGAATGAATTATAGAAAGCTCATATTTCGTCTGTATAAAATAAAGCATAGTGACAGCAATGTTGAACTTGATCTGTTACACTGCTGTCGTTATATCATTCTGTCACTAGAAGACGTTTAAATACACAGAGAAGTAAAAGATAAAATTGCTTTCAAACCAGAAGGAGTCGTGACAATTGGTATTATTTTCTACGCTATATAGATAAAATGTTGAAGCTACCAAAAGTGTTACCTTCACTAGAGTGTGATAAGTTATCCAGTTTTCCAAACTTAAGTTAACTTGATATAAATATCGATGGATATATTGAAAAAAAAGTAAACAATTCATAGGAAATTTATGATTCGAAAGTGACGATTGTTACTGAATTTTTTTATGTGAAGGCGGCTGTAATGCATGACTGTTAAAGAAGTTATTTATTTTCAGAATTATTTTGTGTTATTTTTCTAAATTTTAATTTGTTATTTACGAATATGGATTCTGCTCCCTTGATTATTTAACATATGTGCTAAGCTTGCTTTATTAATATCGTATCTTAAGAAACGGTTAAGTTTAATCTAAGTTAATGATTTAATACGTTATTGAAATAAAATTGTTTGTTTAACGCAAAGTCACGCTATGGACTATCTGCGCTGTTCTCGACTTCAAGCCAACGGAGTACAGATTTTAATTTTAAATAGAATGTTTTTTTTTCTTATAGCACAGCCACATCGAGGTGTCTACTGAGGCCACCGAGGGGAATCGAACCCCTGATTTTAGTGTTGCAAATCTAAAGACTTGCCGCTATCCCAGTGGGGGGACTTGAAACAGAGAGTTATTGTTACAGACGAGTCTGTATTAATGGTTTAAAAAAAAACAATAACCTGGTAACAAATACTTTACGAGTTTATGAAATAGAAGTAAAGTTAAGTTATAACACAATGAAACAGACATATAAACAGACAGCTATATGAAAGGTTTATTTGTTTAGGCACAGTATTCGTGATGAAATTTGTGTAGAATGGACTGCAACTGCCTATTGTGGAGACACAAGTGTAGAGGACAACGTTTCGAAAGTCTTCTGGCTTTCGTCTTCAGGTCTCAACCTGAAGATGCCCTAGGAAGATCGGAACGTTGTTCTCTCCTTATCAGTAAAAGTGTTAATACCCACACCAGCTGTTCTGAGATACATTTTTATTTCAAGTGGGTTTCTCGTCATCAAGAATCAGGTATAATTGTTCTTAACGAAAACGTTGGACATTTGGGACATTGTAATACGAGTAACGTCATGTAGACGTAGGTTATAACAAGTGGTATCAAACAAATTATCAGAAATAAATAAATTAACGTATAAAAAGTGTGAATGAGATACGCAATAAATCATTTTATCCGTCTAAATGATTTTCATATTTATATACACATATCAAGCCATTAACATTATTTCTTATTCCACAGTTAATTATTTTAAGGGTAACATCTTTATTCCGCAGTTAATTATTTTAAGGGTAACATCTTTATTCCACAGTTAATTATTTTAACATCTTTCGTAACTGTGCAAGATAAAATTTCCCACGTTTTCTATCTTACTAAGTTATAATTCTAGAATTTATTTTAATTATTTATCTAAAAGCGCTAATACGTTTATTTAAAATAGTTTCAGATCTTTTGAGGTTTCCTAAGCCATAGATGTACGCGAACCTATCAGCTTCCTCATGTAATTTATATGTAAGTTAGAAACCATAAAGTTGTTTGCATCTTTGAAGTTAAGCACAAAGCTATATAATGGGCTCTCTCCGCTCGAAAACCGGTTTATAGCGTTGTAACTCCGCAAAATATCGCTATGTCAGTTTGAAGGTGTGGGGCGGAATGGCCAGGTGGGTAAAGGCGTTCGAGTCGCAATCCCAGTGTTGCGGGTTAGAATCTTCGTCGTACCACACATGCTCGCCCTTTCAGCCATGGGATATTATAATTTGACGGTTAATCCCACTATTCGTTGGTAAAAAAGTAGCTCAAGAGTTGGTGGTGGGTGGGAATGACTAGCTGCCTTCCTTTTAGTCTTTCACTGGTAAATTATGGACGGCTAGCGCAGATAGCCCTCGTGTAGCTTTGCGCGAAATTCAAACAAATAAACAACGTAATCTTCTATACTTCTTCAGGTGTAGCGTACTCATGTAAATATATGCAGGACGCTAATGTAAATAAAGAAAAATTGAAATGTTAGGCAAATAAAAAAGATTGAAGTATTTGCTTCATGTTTGATTTAATCTACATTTAGAACGGTAATTTTGATTGTGAATTAAAAATAAACAAAATATTTTTCGTAACTCCTAAAATAACCCCAAATCCAAATGTGTGTCGTAAATCTTTATTGAAATACGATGGAAATATTTGCTTGGTTACAACCTGAATCGCTTACATAAAGATACATACGTGTGTACACGGTATATACACACGTACATTAACAACAGAGAATAACTATGTAGAATTAACTGCGGTTAAAGAAACCGGTAATGAAAAAGAAAATTCGTTTTATTAATAAGCACTTACCGAGTAGCATACTTTATATTCACTTTCAAAAAACTAAATTAGTATGATACGATAGAAACACCAAGGAATGTGGTGTGGTTTGAATTTCGGGCACAGCTACTCCAGGGCTATCTGCGCTAGCCGTCCCTAATTTAGCAGTGTATAACTAGAGGGAAGGTAGCTAGTCATCGCCACCCACCGCCAACTCTTGGGTTACTCTTTCGCCAATAAATAGTGGAATTGACCGTCACATAATGACGTCCCCATGGCTGAAAGGCGAGCATGTTTGATGTGACGGGGATTCTAACTCGTGACCCTCATATTACGAGTCGAGCGCCTTAACTACCTGGCCATGGCGGGTCTAAGGAATATGGACATATATATGTATACATTTCTACTGAGAGCATTATAGTTTATGGGTTACAAACTAGAAGAATTATCCATACAATTCTCTTAGGGTCTTCAAAAGCACTTTCAATTTTAAAAATTGGGTACCAACAATCTAATGTTTTAACTGTCTTTTCTCGTTTGATGTTCTTGTTATTGGTTTAGTCAGCATAACCTTCGGGGCCGGCGATGCAAGGTGCTTAGAGTAATTGACTCATATTCTGAGGATTGCGTGTTCAAATCTCTTTCACACCAAAACATTTTCGCCCTAGCAAGTATGAAGGCCTTATAATGTTACGGTCAATCTCAATATTTGTTGGTAAAAGAAAAGTCCCAAGAGTTGGCGGTGTGTGGTGATCACAGCTGCCTTCCCTCTAGTCTTACACTGCGAAATTAGGGACGGCTAGCGCAGATAGACCTCGTGTAACTTAGCGCGAAATTCAAAACGAACAAACAAACATAAATTGTGAAAACAGTAACTCTAGTGTGAGATGTTATTACTAATTTTCATAAGCGTCCGTGGTTCACACGCATACTAGTATTACTCTTAAGGTAATTGGAAAACAATGCTAACTGTTATGAACATTGGTCAGAAAGCCTAATGCACAGAAGCTATTTTGATACATTTCTCAAAAATATCTTTAATAATTATTCTTAACTCATTAAATCTATAATAGTCGTCAATCAAGGGCCCGGCATGGCCAAGTGTGTTAAGGCGTTCGACTCGTAATCCGAGGGTTGCGGGATCGAATCCCAGTTGCACCAAACATGATCACCCTCCCAGCCGTGGGGGCGTTATAATGTTACGGTCAATCCCACTATTCGTTGGTAAAAGAGTAGCCCAAGAGTTGGCGGTGGGTGATGATGACTAGCTGCCTTCCCTCTAGTCTTACACTGATAAATTAGGTACGGCTGGTGTAGCTTTGCGCGAAATTCAAAGAACAAACATCGTTAATCAAGAATCTGAAATAATACAAAGTTTGACTGAAGTAATATAATTAAAGTAACATGTGAGTGTTTGCTCGAAAACAAATGGTAAGTGTATATAGTTCGAGACAGCGCTAGAATTAGTCCTTTATAACCAAGAATACTTGAATATCCGAGACTGAAAACAAGAAGAAATGTTTAACATATTATCTAATACGCAATGTGATATATCAGGAAATATTTCTTTTTGTTTTACGTTTTTGCTTAGTTTTTTGCAAAGCATGGTTGTGTGTTACTGGTGTTCCGTTTCATACTGAAATTGCACTCAGTATTTACAGAGAAAATTTGTGTCCAGTTGGACTGTCGATAGTGGCCTAAGGTTCTACTGCAACGCAGTTGATAAATGAATTATTTACGCGAAAAGCGATTTTTCTCAAGACATCAAAATACAATATACATACGTGTATATTATTAAACATGGATATACTTATAGATATTACATAACAGCGACGTTAAGCTCAGCACCGAACTGAACAAGACATGAAGACACTACAACAAAAGTAAAATGCACACTAGTTACAAATCGCCTGAACCAGAAGGAACGAAACAGCTGTAGACATAAACTATCTATCAGACTGAGCCATTCTGTCCCTGGGGAATATTGGAAGCACCGTAATTATCCAATCATGCACTTGGTTGTTCTATCGTTGTATATTGAAAAGTTCCGTAGATTACAATTGTTATCAGTTAATGAATTAGGTTATTTCATTTTTATCGTAGAAAAGCTGATTTATACAAAAACATAATGAACCAAGTAAAATATTCATTTGTTTTTAAAACTACATCTGCAGTGAAACATTAAGAGGAAACTATAAAAAAACAAGATTAGTGTATACACACACACACACACCATGGTTTATTGTATATAATTACGTTATACGGACATACATAATAACTTCAAATAAAGCTAATTTATAGTGTGTGTTTCATGATAAAATGTTGCAACAATCACACCGTAACCTCTTCCATATATCCGCATAAACAGAAGTGTATACATATAATTCATGATTATTCTTCCATAAAAAAATTCTGGGCGTGGCCTAGTGATTGATGCATTCTTGGTGTAGCTCCAAGGGCTCGTGGCTCGTGCTCCATTGTCGCGAAATTTTACTCAACACTTTGGAGCCGTAGACACATTCTGAAAATGGAATTTAAATCCCACCGTTAGATTAGAGTAGCTCAAGAGTTGGCGGTGGGTTCTGTCAACTCGCGGCTGTTCGTTTCGATTCTCACTTCTAAATTAGAAAAGCTGGAGTAGGTAATCCTCGAGTTACTTCGAGCGGAATTCAGCTAACAAAACAAATACTATATATGATAAAAATAATTTAACTGCACGTATGTGTTTTTACTTTTCCTGCAGTTAACTTGTTTACATAACAATTTTTAGAACATTTCTTTTTCCATAATTACGCAGCTTTTGACGTTTAAACAGTAACTATATAGGATTTGTAATTAATGAGTTACGAAATAATCACATTTGTTATCTGTCTTGACTGTCTATAATAAAAGTTAATAGTTTTATAGTAATCAATTCTGTTTCTCTCTTTCCACTCTGTAAGATAATATTAATGATATTTTATAATTGAAACTTATTTCAATTTTAAAACGTTTAGAAATTTGTTCCATTGTCTGATTTTGTTTGACGTTAGGCACAAGGCTTAATGGGCTATCTGTGCTCTGCCAATCACAGGTATGGTTTGTTTTGAATTTTGCGCAAGGCTACTCCAGGGCTATCTGCGCTAGCCGTCCCTAATTTAGCAGCGTAAGACTAGAGGGAAGGCAGCTAGTCATCACCACTCACCGCCACCTCTTGGACTACTTTTTTACCAAAGAATAGTGGGAGTTACAGTCACATTATAACGTTCCACGTCTGAAAGAGCGAGCATGTTTGGTGTGACGGGGATTCGAACCCAAGACTCTCAGATTACCAGTCGAGTACCTTAACCACCTGACCATGCCAAGCCTCACGGGTATGTTGACCCGGTTTCTCGTATTGTAAATCTACAGACATTCCACCGTGTTCCCAGAAGCTCCACTGTCTGAACAGTATTTCATTGCCGCCAAATATCTATGGTTAAATAACTGTTGAATATTATAAGTTATTTAATTGTAACAAGTCTAACGTGATGCCTTTTGACATTAAGAAATATCTGATTAAAAGTTGTTTTTATGTAGAGCTTAATTAATCCACCACTCGTAAGGTTTTGTAATATTTAAACATAATAATAACATGTTTTGGTTCACCCTGTCGCCGCATTTGTGCCGTGACGTATTTAATTAATAAAAGGAAATTCTGAAAATATGCTGATTCTGGTAATATGCAAGGAATGCGTTTTGCTTACATGTACTTACTGTAAAGGTAAAAATGAACACGATTCTTTTTTAGCAAGAACTACGTAAAATTCGCTAGCAGTAAACTGAAAATATATTATTTATACGCCTTTCTATTTCGTAATTGTTTATGAAATATTATGGTAAGTATTATTTAAATAGCTTTAAATAACTGGTTTGAATACAAATGTTTGCATTTTGTAGTTTGTGTTCGGGCAATGTGCTTTAAAGAACCTCATATTTTTTAACATTAAAATTATCAGTCATATAGAACAATGAAACGACACATCTTACACATTATGACTTTTTTTCTCGACTGAAAAAGACATTGTAACTCATTTTCTAATCAAATATTACTTGAACTTTATAAAAAATATATTTATTGACCAATTTTTTTAGCTTACGTTTGTTAATTTAACCTTCCTAAAACGATCTGTCATGTTGGTACTTGGTAGCGACTAGCTCGTCTTAACAACTGCCGAGTCTTGACTAAGTTGTATGTTTCTGTTGTCGTTTGTTTTACGAAACTGTAATGTTTGTTAGTTTATTTTTAACTTCACACAAAGCTACATGGTGGCTATCTGCGCGAGCCGTCCCTAATTTAGTAGTGTAAAACTAGAAGGAAGGCAACTAGTCATCACCATCTACCGCCACTCTTGGACTACTCTTTTATCAACAAATAGTGGGATTGATCGTAACTTTATAACGCCCCCACGGCTGAAATGGCAAGCATGTGTGGTGTGACTGGCATTCGAACCCCCCGCACTCCCTCTGATTAGAAGTCGAGCGCTTTAATCACCTGGCCGAAACTGTAACGTGTAGTTTATTACACGTTTTCCTCTACAGGTATATTCTGGTTTAGCTGTATTTTGGCACGCTAAATAAACATACTTTGTCTGTGTTTAGAGAATTCTAAAACATACAACAGAATAAACAGGTTAATATGTGTCTTGTTGTTGTTAAGTGTATTACTCGAAGTTAAATTAAACTTGGATGTGTGATAATTATTTTACTTTATTTATCTCTGTGTATCTCGACCTCTACTGGCTGAATTAATATGCATTTAAGTATTTTAAAATACCGTACTTTTATCCAATTTTTGGATATGTTTTAAGCACTTTGTATTTAAACGAGTGTCAAACATTTGAGTATTAATACGAAATAAATTCGTTCCCTGTGATATAAAATGAATCTCCATTTTTATTTAAAAAATACATTTTCATTATGTTTAATTATCGCAAAGTTGCTCGGCCGAAATATTCAGCAGTTTCCAAAGTCATTTGTTTGTTTATTTTCTTTTTATTATTTTCGCGCACAACTACACAAAGGTTTTTCCGCGCAAGGTCGTTCCTAAAAAGGAATGTAGTACCCACCGCCAATTCTTGGACTATTTTACAACTATCACTCTAATTGTCCATCTACGGTCTTAGCGTGCTAGGCTCAGTTTTTTTGGTAGCATAATGAGAACCATGAACCCTCATATTTGCAGTCTTGGTTCACCAAGCCTTAGGCCACGCCCAGTCTCACTGTGATGTTATTAATGTAATTTTCCTGTTTGATAATCTGTATTTGACCCATTAAATATTGCGTGTTAACAATAATGTCACTTTTACTATAATGATTAATTACACAATATTATTAAATAAAAAATGCGCAGCAAAATTCACAAATAGGTCTAATTATTCGTTGAATGAATATCTCGTCTTTTTTATATTTAAGATATAATTGTAAGGTTAAAAAATCGTACATACGGTACCTCTATTGCCCTTGGAA
The DNA here is from genome assembly GCF_004210375.1 of Tachypleus tridentatus. Taxonomy (NCBI): domain Eukaryota; kingdom Metazoa; phylum Arthropoda; class Merostomata; order Xiphosura; family Limulidae; genus Tachypleus; species Tachypleus tridentatus. Next base: position 29,361,345 of record NC_134830.1, on the reverse strand, counting down.
AAATACTTGGATATATGATGATAAATACATTGATACCTATTTCAAATTATCAATCGTCTCAATTAACGTATTGCTGTGTATTTGTATTATGTGGGTTAAGGCGGTCGACTCGTAATCTGAGGGTCGCGGGTTCGAATCCCGGTCGCACCAAACATGCTCGCCCTTTCAGCCGTGTGGGCGTTATAATATCATGGTCAATTCCACTATTCGTTAGTAAAAGTGTAGCCCAAGAGTGGGCGGTGGGTGGTGATGACGAGCTGCCTTCCCTCTAAATTAGGGACGGCTAGCGCAGATAGCCTTTGAGTAGCTTTGCATGAAATTCAAAACAAAACGAACAATTGTATTATGTAACGACGTTGTTTTAATTGTAACTAAGACACTGAGGATAGTAAATTTGCGTATAATTTCAAATCAAGCGCAAACAAAGAAATTAGGAGTGAACGAATCGCAGATTCTTGTTTGAACGTAGTCTGCTATTTAAAGTCATGTATATATACATACATATATGTTGCGTACTTTTTTATATTTTAATTTTTTTCTCTATCAGACTTTCATTTCTCAAATTGTTTTACTTCCAATTAAGGTTTTATCCTTACACAAATCCAAACTTTCCTACCTATCGTTCACATTAAACACATTTACTTTATCCATTAACAGCACTTATTTCTTACAATATTTTACTATTTTTCAAGTATTATATTTCACTTAATCCATTCTTTTCTTTCAGGCCCAACACGGCCAGGTGGTTAAGGTACTCAACTCGTAACCCGAGAGTGGCGGGTTCAATTCCTGTCGCACCAAATATGCTCGCCCTTTAAGCCGTGGGGGCGTCATTATGTCACGGTCAGTCCCACTACTCGTTGGTAAAAGAGTTGGCAGTGGGTGATGATGACTAGCTGCCTTTCCTCTGGTCTTACACTGCAAAATTAGGGGCGGCTAGCGCAGATAGCCCTCGTGTAGCTTTGTACGAAATTCGAAACAAACGAAGCAAACAGACTTTCTTTTTTCCGAATTATTTGCACTGTTTGTTTGTTCTCTGTCTATTATCAGACTCTTTGAGATTCTCGCTCCTTTTCTAGTTGTTCATTGTTACTAGTCCAACTTTCCTACTTTGTTTCTTCATTCCTACCTTTCTTCATGTATATACACACGTGTGTATGTGGTGTGTGTATATATACACATTTCTTTTTTCTTTCTCTGATTATCATTTTATTACTCGTATCATTTGTTTACCCCATATCTTTAAATAATTTTCTCTGGGTCCCTTAGCGTATACTTATATACGTTGTTTTTTTATTTCTGCATCTCTTTCTATCTCTGTCTCTTCACCGACTTCATATTAAATTTTTTATTAATTAATTTTTTATTCCCCACATGTTTGTTTCTCCTTCCTACTCTCTTCTCTTCGCCATCTGCTTATTTTAATTTATTCTCCCATCTCTCGCTTCTACCTCCCCCCCCCTTTGTTATCCTTTCTTCCTTCCTTCCGTATTTTATTTCCCTTTGGTAAATTTTAAGAGAACAATAATAAAAAAAAGCAAAGATTAAACTTCATTCAGTACTTCCATTTTCCATTTGATTAAACTTTGATCAGTCGGATGTAAGAATTGGTAGTATTATTTAAACTGACTGTAAGAACAAAAAAAATTAATATTCATTGGAAAATTTGCTTCGTTCTGATTTGTTCAATTCATAAACCTTTAACATTAATAAATATTTTATTTGCGTAGCCTGATATTAAGAACCAATATCAATTTATGAAGTAACTTTTACAAGATATTAAGTCATAAGAACAGAAAAGCAATTTAATTCTATAATAAAGTTTCGATTACTGGATTGTATTGGATTAAACTGCTTTGAAAATGAATAATATTTTGAATAATCAATTTCCATGACGTTGTATAATACAGAAAACATGTTCAGTGACTATACTTATTTGAAGATACAATAAGCCGTCTGGAATAAAGATATGTAGCAATCGTACTATTTTATATTAATATTTATAGGCTTGTTATATTACAGATGGAACTGTTTCTGGTATAAATTCATTCAAAGTCCAAGTAAGAGATTTCGGTTTTTGTTTTTTGTCTTATACCGTGGCTGGTACTCTGCTGGTACAGCGGTACGTCTACGGATTTAAAACTTAGGAGTTCGATTTCCCTCGGTGGACTTAGCAGAAGGCCTGATGTGACTTTGTTTTAAGAAAACACGTACACACACACACACACACAGTGTGACTAAGCATGACGTCATCACTTACTGGTATTTCACTGGATACTAGAAACCTTTAAGAGCTCAAATAATTCACTATATAATTACCCGACGAAGTTACGTAATGCATTCTTTTTATTTTATTTCGTGTTTTCATTTGTTTCAAACATATTCAGATGAATAAAAGCACTTATTTTTGAAAAGGATTGTAAGTGTCTTTATTTTAGATGTTCCAGCTAGAAAGACGATTAAACACGATGGCGCGTTAAGAAAAGTAATGTTAGGTAATGATGACGTCATAAATAGGCTGTAAACGTGATTCTAACTGTCACGTTGAACAGATTCTTCGTTGAAAGAACGGTGGTGCTAATATTTTGTTCCATAAGGCAGAGGGGCGTGGAAACACCGGTTGGATACGTACATAGAAATGTTTTAACTGAGAGATGATTCGTTCGTGGCTTTACGTTGCCCTGACGTGAGTCGGGTCATATTACTATAATTTGTCTCGGTAACACGAAAAGTTGAAGTTCTTAATAAATCTTGTGAAGAATGTTAACTTGATATGTCCCCATATTATAATTGCTAAATGTGAATAATTGTAGTTTTGAGTAGTGTAGATTTTGCGCGTTTTTTGGTTTGTTATGCTAAACTTCTAATCACTAATTTTGAAGAGATGATAACTGGAAGGACGGCAACTAGTCAAAATCGCCTAGAAATCATTCTTGAATTACTCTTAACGAAAGGAATGTAGCGTTGATCGATACACTAAAACGCTCTCACGGCTTAAAGGGAGAGCTCCTTACAATAATTTTTGAAATGGTATATATATATATATGTTCGCATGTGTGTGTGTCTATATATACATAAGGAATGAAATATATTGCGTTGAGGAAAATAATTAATAATAATTTAAAAATGTAAACATATATTTTAATATTATTTAATACTCTTTATTACTTTTCATTTGAAAGAAATAAAATCACACACACACATAAAAGCATAAATTCCACTTTTGTATCTTCCAAAAACAACCTTCATTTTCTAAAATAAGGGTTGCTCTTATGAAACTTTTATGAATGTGTGGTTTTATTTATTTCCTCTAAATAAACAATAATAATGAATTTGTAAAATATTTTAGATATTTTTATATTGTTTCCTATGTATGAATATATATATATATATATATGCGTTGAATATTTTTAATAACCACGCAATTTCACATATTGTCACCAGTCGTTAAGTTACATGGTGAACATAATTTTAAAGTTTATAGATAGGAGGGTAAACTTTAAACTTCTGACGGCGCCACCCAGAGGCAGGTGGTTTGGACGCTCAATTCGTAATCCGACGGTCACAAGTTTAAATCCCTATTTCACTAAACATGCTAGCTCTTTCGAGCATATGGTCGTTATAAAGTTGTAGTCAATCTCACTATTTGTTGGTATAAGAGTGGATGATAATGACTGTGCCTTCCTTCCAGTGTTTCACTGCTAGATTAAGGATGGCTAGCGCAAGTAACACTTGTGTAACTGGGCGCGAAAGTCAAACAAAACTTTACTTCAAGCACGGACAACAAGAAAAATTGTCGAAATTATTTACCCTAAGAAGGATGAATTTATAAATTTAGTTGTTAAATTATGAAATAGGCACGTGAGATTCAGAAATGTCTGAAATAGTACTGGAAAGATAACTCTAACGTGGCTTAAAAGTATGATTAATTCTCGAAATGCTTTTTAGTTTGATTCAAATGGGGTGAGTGACCCTTAATTATGGGTTAGGTTTTGAAAATAAGCCCCAAATTTAGTTTGTCTGAAATGGGTAGCTCTCAAGGATGATTTGAATCAGTTAGATAATCCTTTAATAATTTTTATCAGATAAGCGATACACGAAATTATTTTGTAATAACTAAAGGATCTTTTAGTGTTGAAACTGGGAAAAATAATTTCTATATATATATATTAAAGACATATGTGCGTTTTTTATAACAAAGCCAATCGGCTGAATCTACCTAGAGGAAGTGAATTCCTGATTTTAGCATTGTAAATCTGTAGACTTACCACTGTTCCAACTGGGAACGTATTTTGTTTTAAAGATAAGTTGATAAACTTTGAAAAGCATTCTTCTCAAATGAATAAGCTGTGTTTAGAGTCGATTATAAAAAGAACTACCGCAATATACTGCTAATCTAGAAGAAATCTCTTAGTTACAGAATCAAATACTTGAATGAATCATAAACTTAAAAAAAAAAGTTCCTAAAGAGGGGAAACTCAAAGCCCGTGAAAAGCAAAACCATGACTTTTTGTCAGTTACGTGTTCTCGAATCCTCAAGTTTTCTACTTCATTGTTAATCAAAAAAGAATGTAAAACGTACTAATCGACTTGTAAAGAATCGTCGTGATTTACTTAATGTAGTTTTATAGTGTTGATTTCGAGTGTTTGAACGTATAATTTGAGCGTTAGTCTTATATAACGGAGATAAATTTTAGATGTTTTCCTTGAGTCATAAATTTTATTTTTAATGGCAACGTTTCTTATATATATATAATCCAGCAGGGGCGTAGATTTTTACACCCGATGGGGGGGATTATTTTTGCAACCACTTATGTGGACTGTTCAATTTGCAAATTGGTAATCTTTGATTACGTAAATCTGAAAGCTGTAAATATGCAGTCACAGAGTAATCTTGTTGCCACGATACTTGCATGTATACTTGGGTCTACTGACTGATATGAACTATCGCTTAGATCGAAAAGCTTAGAAGCACGCTTATATTAAAGATGTACATTTCGGCTACTGAAAAAGCCTACATCTAGGCCTAATTATGAAATTCGATTGGTAAGAACGCGATAATCACAAGAACAAACCCACAATTTGTAGGCTTGTAATGCAATAAAACAATTCAAGAGACCAAACTGTAGGGGGAATGACTGTATGCACCATACCCCCCATGTAAAATGAAGGGGGGTGTACTTCATCCCCCAAGGATCTACGCCCCTGTAAGCCAGTATCGAGTGACGGATTTTGGAATTAGGTTTATCTAAAATGGAAAAAATTAAAATCTATAGTGGTTTGCTGTTTCAAATATTTCTAAATTAAGTTAAAGACAATATTTATTTTAAAAATACTCTGTTTTTGACTGTCCTAAAGGCCCCCACTGGCTCAGCGGTATGTCTGCAGACTTACAACGCTAAAACCGGGTTTCGATACCCGTGGTTGGCAGAGCACAGATAGCCCATTGTGTAGCTTTGTGCTTGACTGTCCTGAAAATGCGCTAGCACTTTAGTATCTAAATGCGCGTGCACGCGAACTTCAAATAAGTGTAAGTAAAAGGCGGAGGTAATTACACTTTAGTAGGCATTTTGCATAACATATTAAAAGTGTAACTTATCAAATTGACCCAGTATGGCCAGGTGGGTTAAGGCGTTCGACTCGTAATCTAAGGGTCGCGGGTTCGCATCCTCGTCGCATCAAACATGCTCGCCTTTTCAGCCGTGGGGGCGTCATAATGTCACGGTCAATCCCACTATTTGTTGGTAAAAGAGTAGCCCAAGAGTTAGCGGTGGGTGGTGATGACTAGCTGCCTTCTCTCTAGTCTTACATTGCTAAATTAGGGACGGCTAGCGCAGATAGCCCTCGAGTAGCTTTGCGCGAAATAAAAAGAAAACAGACTTATAAAATATTTTTGTCCCCTAGTGGTACTGTGGTATGTCTGTGGGCTCTCATTGCTAAAAACTCGGTTTTGTTACCTGTAGCGGATAGAGCACAGATTGCTAATTGTTTAGCCTTGTACGTAATTCGAAACAAAGCTTTTAATAAGATCTAATGTTATGTGGTAGAATTAATATTATAAGTCTGTTTATTTATAATATTAGGTACGATACATTTTAATACCTCGCTAAATTAAAGCAGAAAAACCGTACACAACTTATAGTTTTAATTTATCTTTTATCGAATCGAGGCTGTACTTTATAAAGGCTTAACTAATATTAGGCCTAAGACAAGTGGACTTGCAGATTCTAGAAATCCTGTATTTAAAGAAATACTCTTGCAATAAAGATGCTAATTTGACCACAAATATTTTGTAGCTCTCTGCTACAATAATGTTTCCCATACATGTCTGTGAGCTTATCTGTTTCATGACCATTTAAACAAGTGATGTTATAAAGAAGTTGGTTATTTTCTTAATTTCAAATTTTCACGAAATTTATTGACCATTCTGGCCAAATTATTTCTTTTATGTAACTGGGTAATACTTTCAAGCGCTGATTTATCGACTGCGTCTATTTCGACACAAACGACAGGTATTTTTGAACAGATAAAACATAAAGAAAAATCCATTGTGAAGAATATTTTTATTACAAATATGTTTTGGCATATAATTAATAATGAAAATAAAACGAGTTTAAGAGCCTATAATTTAGTAACAAAAATGTAAATCATAATAATAAGAAAACAACGTGCAACCAAGCAGGTATTTCAGCACTGCTTTTCTAAATGATCAATATGTCCTGACATCTTAGTGAGTTGTCAGTTACACTCGAATAAATCCTTATATTTAATTCCGCAAGGGGTTTGGAAACCAAAAACTTTTGATCTTTGATTGTTAGTTTCTGCTTAATGAATCCACAAGCTGCTAATTTATACCACGATGTTTATTTAGGACGAATTGAATAGAGTGTGTATGTGTCAAATAATAATTTTAGTAAATAATAAGTTATGGTGTTAAACTATTTCGGTCTTTGGGATCACTTGAAATTCCTCCAACCTTAAGCACGCGAGAATGTTTTTAATCAATATAATATATTCTGTACATTATTGAAGTTCAAATCATATACTTGTGTGGCCAATAAAACCTGATTTGTTCTACCAAACAACAAAATACAGACGCAATAATTTATTGGGGCCCTGTTTATTAATGGCATAAAACCGCCTGATTCGTGTTTGGTGTCTAAATATTCTTGTAATGTAATAGCCTTAAAAATCTTTTTAATGTTTTTTTCTATCTTAGAAGCTAAAACTTATTGTCTAATACTATGCTTTTGTGTAATTTAATGACCGTAAAAATCTCACTTGGTGTTTTTTATCTTCACTTACAAGCGAAGGCCTAGCTTTTAAGGCTCCCTTTATTTCTAATTTAATGGCCTTAAAAATCGTCTTGGTGTTTGTTTCTCTTTCTTACAAGAGTCTAAATCTCTACTTCTTTCTGAAATAGGCCCGGCATGGCCAAGCGTGCTAAGGCGTGCGACTCGTAATCTGATGGTCGCGGGTTCGCATCCCCGTCGCGCCAAACATGCTCGCCCTTTCAGCCGTGGGGGCGTTAAAAGGTGACAGTCAATCCCACTATTCGTTGGTAAAAGAGTAGCTCAAAAGTTGGCGGTGGGTGGTGATGACTAGCTGCCTTCCCTCTATTCTTACACTGCTAAATTAGGGGCGGCTAGCACAGATAGCCCTCGAGTAGCTTTGTGCGAAATTCAAAAACAAACTTACCAAATGCACAACGCTTCCATGTTGTACTAAACAAAGAAGGATTTAAGGTAAATTAAAGGATAGTAAATTGAATTTCTTTAATAATTCTACAATAACAACAAATTAGTAGTGACTACAAACCTTAGACAACTGCTTTATCAAACATAGACTAAAAAAATTATTCAGCATGGGCAACTGCAAACATAAACATATATACATTATTTACCTAACAGAAAATGTGAAACAGTCACACAATGTTAATGAAAATTGCCTATACAAGATGGCTATGACGTTAAAATTCAAAGGTATTTTTTTAAGTACATTCAAGTTCAATGTGTACAATGGAGTCAGTCTGCTGTTAAGGTACTCTTCTTCTGAACTGACATTTTGAAGATTAATATAAATGCTGTGGAAGAATAGTGTTTGGTGCTAAATCACCTTTGTATGAATCACGTGACTGAGTGGCGTTTGAAAATCATAAAAATAATTTATTGACATGGTGTTGATTTTGGAAAATAAACGTTGTTTCCGTATTACTTAATGACTTCCAGATGCGTATGCCATATAAAGTTGGGTTAATGTACACAAGCTACATAAAATAACTGTTATTTCAACCCTCTGTCGTTTGTTATCTAAAATATGCTCATCAGTTGCATTCGTTCTATAATTTTCCTTTCCTTTATAGAGGTTAAGTACGTTATATTAAAACGATTTTTAAGCCTTACCAGATCATAAAAGTCCATTTCACCACGTTTGATCATGCTATGTATAACGACCGCGCATCCTGCTGATAGTCCTGCAGCGTGATTTCTATTGCAAAAGACTCTGTCTTAAAAAATTCAAGTTCAAAGAACACCACGCTTCTCTTTTGGCTTTCCATAATCCATCTAGTGCACGACAACGACGGTTTACAGGCGCCATTTTAAAATAACCGTATGTTTAAAATAACTTGTATGTCTTCGTGTGGAAAAGCATGAATAGTCGTTTCATTCTCCATACGGAAATCCTTTCTAATTATGTTGCATACTCTTTCCCTAAGGCACGTGAATAACTTTTCTAATGACGTTTGAGTTTCGTGAATTCTCACCTGACAACACAATTTGCATTTACTTTACTTTTACATCTTTAACATCTAGATGTTGATGTCATCTTAGTTTTTGAGTGACCATTGCAGATTTGGATATATATAAGTATCAGTAGCAGATTTATGTAAGGGTTGGCCTCCTCCCCTTCAAATCTGCCAATGCATATATATAACTTGCTTTATTCATGTCGCTTCTTGACCATCTTAGCTTGTATATAAGCTTATACAACCTCAAGATGTTCATATTAGGATTTTGTGTAGACTGAAGTGTGAAATTTCCACGGATCTCTTTATCCTCATTATGTTTTTGCCAAATTTGCTGTATGGTTAGAATCGTTGTCTTGTTGAAATCCCGGCTCACTAAATCATGTTCATAAGGAAATAGCATGATGAGTCAAAATATTTCTGCACTTTTCATCAGTCATCAATTTTATGTTTGAAATAAGACATTTCCCGCTGACCAAGTCAGTTTGATGTACTTTATAATATTCACCGAAATGCTTACCAGTAAATGGTGCTGAACAATCCTAATTTGGATTCATCTGTTAAAAAAAAAACAGCACATACGTCAGTGTTGCTTCTTTCCTCTTTGTACCCTTTGTGGTCCTGTGCCTATTTCAACCATTTGGTTTGGTTGGTAATTCTAAAGAATCGTTTTTGAGTCCACTGAGACCGCTTTCTGCTAATGTTTATTTCGCCCTTCCCGATCTGGCACTCATCTGTTATTACAACAAAATCGTGGACAAGGATTGAACTTGATCTTCGTTTATCTTCCAAAAACAAACCCTGAAATACTTAACATCGCTTATATAGAATATTTTCCACACTGAGCACTTCTATTATTAATAGCGTTAGTTTTTCTTACCGATTTCACAATATTGCGTACAGTTGCTGCTGAAACATGGAGTCTTGCAGAAACTTTTGGCATGAGCCAAACAAAACTCTGACTTGTACACGTTTACCGATGTGGTACTTCATTTCTGAAAGCAATGCCTGGTTTACACTAGTACACTAGTATTGTATGATCGTTAATACTCTTGTTGGCTTTGTATTCGTGGGGCACCTTCTGATTGTTCAGATGTTTATTAATCACAGTGGGACTGTACTTTATTGTAATTCTTTTCCACATTATTAGTGTGGCTTTACAATAACATTTTTTTTTACAACATTTTTTCTCACCGTTTCCATAGTAATTTTTATTGCTGTGTATGTATGGAGGTTAATGGTTTATTTGTTTTGAATTTCGCGCAAAGCTACTCGAGGGCTATCTGCGCAAGCCGTCCCTAATTTAGCAGTGTAAGACTAGAGGGAAGGCGGCTAGTCATCACCACCCACCGCCAACTGTGGGCCACTTTTTTACAAACAAATAGTGGGGCTTACCCTCGCATTATAACGCCCCGGGCCGGGAGGTTAATGGTATTACTGTTAATGTTTTAATTCAAAACCTTTTATACCTGAGATGGAATCCTAAATTGTTAGGTACTAGCATCATATTAAGATAATAAGATACGAATTACCGATATTTTTATAGATTTTGGACAAATTTAAATTGAGTGACATAATCTCAAAATGGTGTCTCCTTGCTTCTCTCATAAATATTACTCAAAAACAAATGTGAGAAAGAAAAATTGAAAACAAAATCGACATTAATAGTTCAGAGGCTGGTCAGCGGTATGTGTATGTACTTTTAATACTAAAATATCCGTGGTTTGATTCCATACCATGAACAGAGTGAAGAGAACCAGAAGTGTGGTTTAGCACCAGAGGTAACTAAACCAAAGCAAATAATATACTATTGGAAGTCCATGGATAAAATAAGCAGAAGAGGTAACAATTTATTTGTTTGGTTCATTACAACTTCAGCTGATATGGCCAGGTGGTTAAGGCGCTCAACTCTTAATCCGAGGGTCGCGGGTTCGAATCCCTGTCACACCAAACATGCTCGCCCTTTCAGGTGTGGGGCGTTATAATGTGACGGTCAATCCCACTATTCGTTGGTAAAAGAGTATCTCCAGAGTTGGCGATACAGAAAAGCTGCCTTCTTTCTAGTCTTGTTCTGCTATGTTTGGGACACTAACGCAGATAGCCTGGTGTAGCTTTTCGCGAAATTCAAAAACAAACAAACAAATAATCATTACAACTTCAGGCCTTACAGTGTATTTTCATAAAATTTTACATAGAGAATCTATTGTCCAATGGGGATTATAGACATCGTTTCGTACCAATGAAGCCTATAAGATTTTTTTTTTCACAGTTTATTACAAAACACAAAACTACATTACATTCTTTAAACGAGGGATCATAGGCGTAGGCATAAGTTTGCCATAATAAAGAGAGGCAGAAATGAAAACTCCAAAAGGAGATTTGAGGTTCTGAATGAAGCGGTTGTCTCGGTTAGTGCCGCTGATGGGAAGAACGTAGGGTAATCTCTTTTTATTAAACCATCTGCTAATATCAACTCGAATTATATAATTTTTGCTGTATCATGCTAGAGAAATAAAACAAACTTCTGAAGCATAATTTTATACCTTAAAAAACATAGATATGGCTCATTTAGTTAACTTTATTTATTTATTTCTTCACACATTA